>NC_090957.1:6048689-6407168 GCF_040807025.1 Struthio camelus | reverse complement strand
AACGCCAGGTAAAACAAAGAGTCCCAGCATTGATGCCGATGACCTGCCGAGTAATAATGCCCCCACAAACTTATTTTGAATCACCACAGGACCATACACTCCAGTGGGAATTCGATGTGGCTGAGTATTTAGGAGACTAATGTCTACAGCGGATGCCAGGTCAAGTCCGAGACTCCCTCTTGTTGCTGGTCTGAGGCGGGAGACGCTACCTGCTGTGCAGCAGCTACTTGTGTCTGCACGCGGCTGCTCCGATTTGCGCTCCCAACGGAGTTTCCCGAACGGCGATGACAGGCTCCCGTTTTATGATTATCCGAACGACACTTGACACACCACACACCGGAGGCAGTACACTCTTTGCGAACGTGGCCCAGAAGGCCACACCGAAAGCACCTTGCTCGGCCAGTCCCCAGGGACGTCTTCTGTCGAGTAACGACCGACGCTTGGAGGGGTGCAAGAGCTGCTAACACTTGAGTCTGAGATGCCTTAGCTTGTTCTTGTAACCCAACCCCCAACTGCTTTATAGCCTCTACTACTAAAGCTTGAGGTCCAGTGGGCACCTGAGCCATCCTTTCTAATGCTTCCTCTATTGTCCAATTGGCACCAAGAGTGCTCAAAATATTACGAGTAGTAGTATTACAATTTTGTAAGGCACACTGTTTTAACAAGGTTCCTCGCATATGTTCAGGAACCCCAGCTCTCTCTGTAGCTGCAGCAGCCTTGTCTATGAATGCCCCAAACGTTTCGTCCCTGCCTTGTCTTATACCCATATAAACTGGAACGCCCCCCGGTTCTTTCACTCGATCAATAGCTCTCCTTACTAGTTGCATTGCCTCTCTCAACTTATCTGCACCTATCATTGCTTGTGCTTCAGTGCGTAAAAACGGTCCAAGTCCCATAAGTTCCTCTACAGTCACTCCCTGCAACGGATCCCCAGGCTGTCTCTGAATTGCAACGGATTCATGCACTAAACTCTGCCAATGAGCATTAAACAACAATTGCTGATGCTGGGTAAATATCAATCGAATTATCCCTCGGCAGTCAGCAGGTAATAAAATTTGTGTACTCCAGATATAATCTAACATTTGTTTCGCTGGCTCGCTATGGACTCCAAATTGACTGACCGTGGCGCGCACTTGGGACAATAATTTCCAATCCAAGGCTGAAATTGTCGCTTGCACACCGCCTCCCGGAATTGCTGGAATGTGACAGGACAGGCTAGCTGTGCAGCCACTTGCAATACCTCTCCATCCCCCCGCTCCAGCCCTTCCCGAGCTAGCACAGCCCAAGCTTCTCTACATTCCTTTGCCATAGCCTCAGCCAGGTCCGCTTCCGCCCCTGGAGTTGGCTCCGACAGAAACGGATTAGTAGGGCTGCTTGATGTGTCCTTGGGAGCAAACTCGCTCTCGGGGGCTGAGGGTACAGAAGGAGGAGGTTTAAATCCATCAGTAGAAGGAGGAGGCGATGGAGGCAAGTATACGGTAGACACACTTGGGGGTAAGGGGGCATCTCGCGGCCAGTCAATCCCGTACGTCTTATTCTTTTCATGAGCAGCAGATGCCTGTTCAGCCGCCCTCTGTTCTGCCTGATATCGTAATAACTCGTTATGTACAGCCCTCCATGGTTTTCCAAATTTCTTGGCTGACTTATCCCCATCAATTGCAGCCTCCCATAACCTATCACCCAATTTACGCCACTCAGATAATTCGTGAACAGTATGCGGGTTCTGAAAACAGCCCTGGGAGTGCCCATAAGCTAACAACCCAGGAAGATCCTTTTGTAAATCGATCTCCCTAATTTGTCTCTTTTGTAAGAGACATGTACATAAATCATATGCTGCTTGCCTCTGCATACCTGAATATCGTCAGCGCGCGCTGTTGCAGCTCTCCAAGGTCTCGGCAGCACGTTTCAGCCGGGTACGCCGATGCGAACGCCCGGGGCTCGACACAGTTTTCTTCGCTGTGTTTTAGCCGTCCTCGCTGCAAAGGACCTGACCACTCGTTGCTCCGTCGTGGATCACGTCGGGGTCACCATTTGTCGGAGAACAACGGGAGACAAGCACATCCGATGATGATCAACAAGTCTCAGTTTATTCAGAATTATCTTATGACTTATATAGCAGAGTTAATTAGCTCATACATATTGCAAAAGCCAAGCTCCTTATAGGTGGCTACAGTAGAAGGCATTGTTATCTATTAAATGGATACAGTAGAAGGCTATGCATCTTTTCCCAAGACACTAGTAGCAAGTCATGTACCTTTCCCAGGACACTAGTAGCAAGTCATGTACCTTTCCCAAGACACTAGTAGCAAGTCATGTACTTTTCTCAAGACACTGGTATCTACATTATTTTCTAGTTTCTAAACCAAGGTCCTGCATTCCGTGTCTAGCTACATTTAAGCAGGTCTTGTGATCTTGTTGTCATGCCCCTTGTCACGTAGACACTATTCAATAATATCTTCCACATTTCCTCAGGTGAATGTGTGTGTGCTGGGCTAGCTGGCTGTTGCTGCACCCCTCCCAGGTGCTCCCTGCAGGGCCCCAGGCTGGCGGTGCTGCTCTGCAGAGCGAGTGGGCTGTGGGGCCCCAGGGCCACAGGGTGACTCCTGACTCAGCTCTGGCCCGTGCTGGTCAGGGCAGGAAGCAGACCCAGGCAGACATGGCTCAACATCCCTGATGCTGCTGGCACGTGTCTGTGCTCATGGATGGTGCTCAGAGTGACCCCAGGGTGTTTGCAGTGGCACACGATGTGTTCATGTGTGCACTAGCTCCAGCCTGTGGTGTTTTTTTGAGGGTGCATGAGTCACTCTCCAGTCCCCCTTCCCTGTGCTTCCTGAGTCCCCACTGCCTCTGCTGGGAATGCAGAGAAACTCTGGCTTCCCTATGCGTACCTGGACTTAGCATTTTACCTTTGGGTGACTGCATCATGGGCTGTCCCTCACTTTGTGAAGCTCCGCTCACTGCCCACCCCCAGGCACACGCTGTCTCTGGAGATCCCCTGAGCTCTCCTGGTGGCTCAGGTTCCGCTCCAGAAGGATGGGCATCTGTCATCAGCACTGTCACCTGTGCGACAGCCCCAAGCAGGCAGTTCACCATCTCCACTAGCACTGGTCACTGAGAAATGAGTCGTGAATCCAGCCATTGGTCCCTACCACATCACACTGGGACTCTGAGCTTGTCCCCTGGAGGCCATGGAGTACACAGGCAGAGCAGCGGGCCCTTTTCTGGTGCAATTGCTGGGGCATATTTTTGACTCCCTCTTCTGAAGAAAAGCCAGACTTGAGGCACATCTCTGAGGATATCCCCTTTTATTTTTACCTGGTCAGCCGGTACTCACAGGAACACCCACGGGAACACAACCCTACAACCACCATGCGGAGAGAACTCTTGGGCTATATACACGCACACTAGAGCACAGCAGGACAGTGGGGAAATGAGGAGACCAACCCCCAAAAGAGAAAGTCCTTCTGCTGTAGGTGGGCATGTCTCCAGAAAAGCTGCAGCCCTCACACAAAGGTTGTAGTGAGGAAATGGCTGCTGTGGCAATGGGAGAACGGTCCTGAGGAGCACAGGGTCTGTCCCCACAGGCTGCTCCCACTCTGCTTTGAGCGTTGGAGCACAGTAGAGGGAAGGGACGAGGCCGTGGTGAATCCTGGCCGCCACCCTCACAGGAGAGGGGTGCGAGATAACACCCTGATTGTGGCCAAGGCAGCTGAATTGCCCTAATGCACATGGGACACAAGGCCTCACCCTGTCTGTGCTCATCTGAGCCTGACTCTGTTGCCATGGGCACCCTTGGTGGCAGTGCCAAAAGAGGGGCTGCAAAGGGAAACACTTACACTCCTTACACTGAGGGCATCCGAGGGAGCTCAGGCTAGCAGGTTCTGAAGTTCCCCCATCTCTGCTGATGAAGGGAGAAGCCTGGCTTCCTGCTTCAACAGGGTCTCTGGGTCAGACTTGGAAGAGCGCTTCCTAAGGATAAGTGCATTTTTTCTTTTGCAAGAGTGTAACAGAGAAAAGTGAGACAGGAAGAAATGAACAGCACTCATCTTTGATGCCAAATAGCCTTGGAGTGAGGAGTAGATGCACGTTGGACAGTTACTGGTGCTGGCATTGTAGCCAGTGAAGCAGTTTCCTGAGGGCATCCTTGGGCCCCTTGTTCCGCAAGCTGTAGCTGAGGAGGTTCACTGCTGGAGGCACCACCGCCTACAGAAGAGCCAGCACCAGATCCAGAGCTGGGGAGGAGGTGGAGGGGGGCTTCAGGTAGGCAAACACTGTAGTGCTGAGAGAAAGGGAGACCAGGGCCAGGTGCAGGAGGCACATGGAAAAGGCTTTGTGCTGGCCCTGCTCAGAGGGGATCCTCCGCACAGCAGTGGAGATCTGCATGTAGGACGGCACAGTGGAAACAAAGCACTCAAAGCCCAAACAAACACTAGCCGCAATAACCCCAGCTTCCCTGAGGGAGGATTCTGAGCAGGAGAGCCCGAGAAGCTGGGGAATTTCACAGAAGAACTGGCGCAGGACATTGCTTTGGCAGCTGCTGCCACTTTGACACAAGCTCTGCTGCCCAGGAGGGTCCCGTAGTACAGGGGTCTGCAGATGGCAGGGAAGCGGTTATGGGCCATGACAGTGAGAAGAGAACACTCTGGTGATAACAAGAACAGGAGCAGAAAGAGCTGGGCAGCACATCCTGAATAGGAAATAGGCCTGGTGTCCCCGAGGGAATTGGCCATGGATTTGGGGACAGTGATGGAGATGGAGTCAAGGTCAAGGAGGCAGAAGCTGAGGAGGAGGAAGTACCTGGGGGTCTGGAGGTGCTGGTCGCAGGCTACAGCTGTGATGCTGAGGCGGTTGCCCAGGAGGGCAGGCAGGTAGATGCCCAGGAAGAGTGTGAAGTGCAAGAGCTGCAGCTCCCGTGTGTCTGTGAACGCCAGGAGGAGGAACTCGTTGAGGGAGCTGCTGTTGCCTAGATGTTCTCTCAGGGGGACTGCTGGAGAAGGAAGAGATGTTGACAAGTTAGGACAGACTTCTATGAATAAAACTTTCTCCTAACCGTCTCGCCTGATCCCAAAATATACACACCTCTCTGCATGTAAGAAAACTCCTGTTATTTCCCTTGGCATAACCTTGATTAAACTACTCCAAGCCTCAGTAGTGAAGCCTGCAGGCCTAAGCTTGAACTTTAACCAAACCTGTGGGCTACTGCTGACACAACAACTGCAGAAGCAGCCAGAATCAGCCCTCCAACATACAGAACACAATGGACAGAGGTCACGGTTAACCTTTGAGAAGATACAGAACACAACGGACAGAGGTCTCGGTTAACCTCCGGATAAGATAAGGCACTTTGAAGCAGGAACACAGCAACCGTCCTGGGATGTAGACACAATCCATTTACAAGGAAAGAGACCAGCAACTCAGGAAAGAAGACTGGAAGAGACTGTCACTGGCAGGCGGGGAAATAAGACTGGAAGGAGTATAATTAGCCCAGAATGTCTTTGTTCTGGGTCCCTCTTTGGAGGCACCCAGCTCCAGCTGAAACAAACGATCGTATAAGAGTCTGACTCTGACTTAGTGGTGAATGCCTGCGGACCTTTATACCAGTTTGGCGACCCAGATGGGACCGAGGCTTCTCTGTTTGGTGTGACTCTGTGGAGCAACCGCTGGCAGCATATGTGTGAGTTCACCTTATGGATTGCTCCTCAGGGTCGCACTGATCAGGGATACCAAATTTCCACCACTAAGTATTTTATTTGGGGCTCGAGTCCCTTGAAAAAGGAAAAAAAGCAGGTTATCTGGGGTTCCAGTTGCTTGAAAGGAGGGGAAAAAAAAGAAGAAGAAAAAAGGGGTTGGGGGTTTGAAAAAGGGAAGAGGGAAAAAAAAGTGGGTTCAAGTCCCATAGTGTGCACACTGAAAGGGGTTGAGTGAAGGGGTTTGAGTTCTCCTCAAAAAAAAAAGCAAAAAAAAAAAGCTAGAAATTTGAATTTGAGTTCTACCCCACAGATAAAACACCTTCCGGGGAGACTTCCCGAGACTGGGTGAGTACTACATTTTCTATGTTCCTCTAAGCTTTTACAATTAGGTGGAGTGGGAGAGGAGAAGAAAGAAACAGAGAAAAAAAAAAAGAGAAAGGAAAATAGGACCTGGATTAAGTGCCCCAAAGGGGACACCCTTGGCAGAAATTATTACTATTTGGAAACATATTGCAGGGATTGCAGGTATGTCATGGAGACAATGAATAATTTTGTGCCGGGAGGACTGGGCTTTTATTAGTCATGATGGCAATGCAGCCGAATGCTGGCCGGCAAGTGGTAGTTTTGATTCACAAGTATTAACTTTCTTACGGCACCAGCTTGAGGATCATTATCCTGGTCAACTGGATTACTGGTATGTGTGGGACAACTGGGCATATGAACGCCAGAAGGACAGCACAATCTGAACAATGGTGATACATGCAGAAAGTAGCAGACAGCCAGTGCATGGTAGTAATGATAATGGCAATGGGAATGCTAAGAAGATTAGAAAGGTGAATGAGAATGGAAGTTATGAAGAATGTGAGGAAGGGAAAAATAATGATGAAGGAGGGGCTGCTTCCCCGTTGTCTCCTGCCCTCCCATTACCAACTGCGAATGCTGAAATACAAGCCCCCTTATGGGCAGTCCCAAAAGCTGGTGCCCTGTGAGAGGGGGGAGCAGGAGTAGCCCAAGTGTTTACTGCTCGAGTTTATGGACCCTGGGGACAGCAGGATTTGATTCTGTGGGGGCAACAGACCCCTCGGTTGCGGGAGGATCCTGAGAAGGTCATTCGAATTGTGAAAGGCATCTTTCAGGCATATGAAATACGCCTACCTGGGGAGATGTACAGATGTTAGTAGACACTCTGTTTACACCCGATGAGAAACACGTGATTTTAGCTGCCAATCAACATTAGGCAGAACAGGGAGGGGATCCTGAGGCTCGTACCCACCCTGGCCCACTATAGATCTTTGGTGGGATTATTGGAATGATGCGGATCACAGGCAGCTTAGACAGGCTCGGAGAGGATTGGAGGAAGCTATTAGGCTTGCAGGTGTTAGACCAGGGAATTGGTCAAGGGTAAGGGAATGTCAACAACAGCCTACTGAACACCCATCCGCATATCTGTTGCGTTTGTTTAAGCAAATGTGACTGTATGGGGGTGGAGTGGACCCAGAAGCTGAGGCTCAGAGATGATTAGTTGTGTCTACTTTTGTTGATCAAGCTGCCCCAGATATAAAAAAGTCTTTTTCTAAACATGTGCCTGATTGGCCAGGAAAGACTGCAGATGAGATTGTCCGCTTGGCAACCTTTGTATATAACAGACGTGATGCTAAGAAATTAGAGGAGGAAAACCATAAATTGAAAAAGGAAGAAGCGACAATTGTGGCTGCAGTCATGTGAGGAGCTATTTACTCCCTGTGAGTGCAGAACTGGGCTTTTTATAGGACCAGGTCATGGATCTTTTCCTGGACGGTGGACGGGTGGGATGGCAGCAGGACAAGGAGTCATGAGGGGAGGAAGGGGAATTCCATTAACTTCTGCACCTGGGTTAGGTTCTTGGGAGGGTTATTATTGTGGGAAGTGAGGACATATGCAGCGTGAGTGCCCAAGCTGTGCACGAATTCAGCCACAGTCAGGGGTGAATCCTCCTTCGGGAGAAAATCAAGATGTAGGCCGAACTGATGAATGACTAGTTGAGGAGGAATATCCTTGTGCTTGTATTCGATGTGTATGTATGTTTTTGGCTGTAATCCCTTTGGCTAGTCAGGGCTGCATAACCAGGAAAGTGGCTGGAAAGCAAGTAACCTTTCTAGTGGCTACCGGGGCTACTTTATCTCTTTTGAATTATACAGATAAAGGGTTGTGTTCTGGGGAGGTCTGGAAAATATGGGGTGTGATGGGGGGAGGAGAAAAACCCCTGAGCAAACCATTACTGGCAGTTATAGATGCAAAAGCAATATGGAATCAATGTGTTTTGGTTGAAGAATCCCCTGTGTGTTTCTTAGGGCGGGCTTTGTTACCAGCACTTGCTGTAGAGACATGGGCAAGTGCCAGCGGTATGGATTTGGTAATTATGGGTGTTTCAGAAGTCGGTGCATCAGAAGTGCAAGTTCCGGTGGCAGATGTTCCTCTTGAACTAGGTGTTCAAGCACTCCTCCACTGCTGTGCCTGCTAAACTGTGGAGTGGGAAAGGAACAGGCGTGGGCTTGCTTTTATCTGCAGAGCCTGTATCCATAACAACTCTCCAAGGCCCCATCCAGCTGTAAAACAATATGCTATCCCGCATGAGGCAGAAAATTGTTCCAAAGCAGATGGATACCTATGTAGAACAGGGGATTCTGAAGCCCTGCATTTCTCCTTTCAATACACCCATTTTACCGGTACATAAACATCGCCTGGACAGTGATGGCGATCCTGAGTATCGATTTGTACAGGATGTACATGCTATTAATCACTATGTTGTCGGTTTTAACTCCAATTCCTGTATGGGCTAAGGGGTCTACAGTAATAGATTTAAGTTCTGCTTTCTTTAGTATACCTGCAGGAGAAGAGAGTCAACTTTTGTTTGCATTTACCTGGAAAGGACAACAACTGACCTGGACACGACTTGCACAAGGATTCACTGGCTCACCAGTGAATTTTTACTCGGTTGCTGCGGAAAGGTTTACATAACATTGTTTTATCCTGTGATTCCGTGTTAATACAGTATGTAGACGATTTATTGCTTGCTAGGAGAACAAAAAATGCTTGTACTTCACATACAATAATTTTGTGTACAGCCTTAGCTGAAAAGGGACATCGTGCATCCCCACCTAAGCGCCAGTTCTGTCAAGAAAGAGTAAAATATTTAGGATTGATTCTAACGGAAGGAAAACGATCTCTCCATCCTGAACGCATTAAAGCAATTGAAGCTCTACCTTGACCTGTGACGAAAAAGCAGATTAGAGGTTGTTTTTAGGGGCAGTAGGCTTCTGTAGACCATGGATTCCCGGGTTGGGGGACTTAGTAAACCCATTAGTGGGAGCAACTGAACAGGAAGCAGTAAAACCTATAAAGTGGACAGTCAGAGAGATTTGGCATTTAACAAAATTAAGGAGGCATTAGGTAAATCCCTGGCTTTAGGGCTCCCCCATTATAAAAAACCTTTCCAGCTGTACATTCATGAACAACAAGGGGTTGCCAGTGGAGTGCTGACTCAAATGCCAGGTCCTCAACCCAGAGCAGTCGCGTATTATGCAGTACAATTGTATGCTGTCCTTCTGGGGACTCCTGGATGTATGTGTGCGGGGGCTGCTGCAGGAATCATTGTTGGGAAATGTCGAACCATAGTTCTGGGACTATAGCAGATTGGTGTAAGTTGCAACATCCGTTGCAGTCATCTGTGATGGCATTAGGGAAAAGACAATGGCTAATATCAGACGTGTTACCTCGGTGGGAGGAGATGAATGAGCAAGACCCACCGATTAATAGTAGACCCTTTAGGGGTACGTCAAGGAAATACAAGGCCTTAGTTGCATTCAAGCCCAACTTTGGCTACAAACAGTAGCTGCATCCCTCACAAGGGAAGGAGAGAATGGTATACTTCCCGCAGAAAGCCGAAACTTGATATGGGAAAAGAGTACCATATCTGAAGGGAAATATCCAGCTTGGTGGCAAATGCTTAATTTGCCATTCGATAAGGAGCAAAAAGTGATAACTGCTCTCGTTCTCACTATTCAAGCAGCACAGGTCTCTACAATCTAGCCTATTGTGCCTCTAGGCTGGATCCATGGGGATGTTGCATTACATCCTTTGGAAAACAGGGGATGGGCACAGCACATTCGTGATAAGTGGAACACTATAGATTTAGCCTCCTGGATGGGTTGGGATCAATTAGGATTTGTACGTGAAGGTAATGCCCTACAAACTCAAGACATTTGTTTAGCCACGGAACACAGTGTTTGTCATGTTGGGGTGCAGACCCAAAGTGCAAATGAGAAGGTAACTTTGGTCTCTCCTGGGAAGGGTTGTCTATGTTTGTGGAGTCAGGGCAGCACTGTTATAATTGATGGTGCAATGTTGTATCACAATAATAGTTTAAATTTGTGCATGTGTAACTGTACAATGGTAAAGGGATGTGGCTACAATTATACAAGCCCCGTAACAACTCACCAGTTACTCCAGGGAAATTATTCATGGATTCAAGAATTATCACCAGTACCGATTGGAATGCATCTCAGGTTAGTGAAGGAATTATTACACCATGAGCAGTTGCGGACGTTTCTCCAGAAGGTCAAAGAAACAGGGAAAAGTACCCTGATGACTGCAGAGCATGATACACAACAGAGTCAAGCGATACTTGAAAGTCACAGAGCATAAATGGTGGGAAACTTTAGGTGGTCTCCCACCACTTCTGGCTTGTATAATTGTTTGCTGCATGCTGTAGTGATTCTGTTCTGTCTGATCATTGTGTGCTTTGTGCTCCCCTTGGGATTGTATATAAAATTGTGAAGGCTGGCTGCTCGTCTTGAAAAATGGCTATATTACAAAGACAAACAGCCAGAAAAACAACGGGGGGATTTGTAAGAAAACTACTGTTAATTCCATTGGCCTAACCTTGATTAACTTAGCATCAGTGCCTAAAGTAGATGAAGCCTGCAGGCCTCAAGGCTGAACTGTCCTTGAACTCCAGAAACATTGCGAAGGATGTGACCTTGCCAGTGCTGTAACTGCCAAACCAGTTAAAACTAGCTGACAAAGATACAAAACTAGCTCATGAGGCTACAAAGTAGACTGCAGGAGACAAGATGGGATGCACGTGGGTTGGGCTTGACCTTGGAGGAGATAAGGGCCTGGGAGAAACAAGGACATGGCATCCATCCTCAGTTACACCAAAGCGGCATGGCTCCAGTGTGCACATCAGCAGATGACCGAGTGCTCAGCCCACAGCACTGCTCCTTGGGGTGGGTAACAATAGGCCCATTGACAGGTCGTTCTGTGGGGAATGGCTCCACAGCACCTAGATGTTTACAGTGTGGATCTGTGGTGTGGCTTCTCTTTTGCATGGCCTTGTCAATCATGGGCTGGTTAGAGGGTGTGCCCCTAGGCTTCAGCAACCCCACAGGTGGGTGCTCTGGCCCTAGTGCACTCAGGGTTCCTTCACTCTTGGGGAGCACCCCAGAGCAAACCTCTCTTCTAGCGGCTGCACCACCCGGAGTCCCACGCTTGCCTGGGTGGCGCCTGTCAGGATCACAGATGTGATGGGATAGCTCACACCCAAGGGAACCCGGCAAGGATGGGATTTAGGCTCTTTCAGAAAACAAAACCAGAAGTCAAGAGGAACATGCCGTAGCTCAATTTGTTTCATCAAAAGTTGAAACTACAAACTGACAACAGCAAGATGGTGGTGAGGTGGCCAAGAGGTTACAGGGATGCACTGCTAATCTATTCTGCACCATGCACACAGCCTCCAACCCCACCCTCCTCAAAGACACTCCTGTTTCTGGCTCAAGACCAACCTGGAAGGAGTGTGTTGGGGCAGTGACAGTCCTGCAGCTCCTGTCCCTACAGGCAAGCCTTTTCAAGCTCCTTCTCTAAGCTGGCAGCAGCTTCCTCTCCACCCTGCTCTCATTTGAGTTCAGTCACAACAAAAGCCCAACTTCCCTGGAGGTACATCTCTGGGGAGTCAGCTCTGGGACAGCAGATCTGCTGGTGGCTGGGACATGCATGTCGCTGTGGGATGTCCTTTCTGGACCATGTGGGATGGCCAGAGAAGCTGGAGAAGAGCATGGAGGATGCGCGGGTGTCCTGTTGCCGCTGAGCTGAGCTGAGCTGTGCCATCTCCTTCCCTGATGGGAAGGACAGAAGAGGGAAGAGTGTGTGTCAGTGCTGGGTGGTCGTGTCCGTACATCTCGTTACTGAACGGGGAGAAGGGAGGGTGCAGTGGCATGGGGCAGTGAAAGAGGCTGGCTGAGCCCCCTGCTCCAGCACCTGGGTGGCGACATGAGAGCTATTCAGACATCTGCCTGATGTGCAGACAGCTCTGCCAGAGACCCCCCCCCCACCATGGTAAGGTCAGTCCTTCATCCGCCCCGAGCACAACCTCGGGGGAGAGGACAGTGCTCTCAGTCCAGGCTGCGCTCGAGTCTTGGCCTGACTTGTTGGCTGGAGACAGGCTGAGACTGGAGACAGAGTGGGATGTCCTGGGTCACAGTCGCAGCTGAGCTGCTGACGGGAGAGCAGGGTTCAGCAGCAGCAAGAGCTGGCAAGAGGGGCAAGAGGACCAAAACAACTTGGGGGGTTGCAGGAGCAGGCCTTCCCCTTCTGTGCAGGGACAGAGGGCTGCAAGGTGCTGCAGCTGGGCTGGCCAGGACAGTCTGGTGGGTGAGTAGGTTTGGTAAGGGAAGTGGGGAGGACTGAGACATTTGTGCTGTGAGCTGGTACAGAGGGAATAGGGAACACAAAAGCAAAGTCTGTTTGCAGTGTTCAGCACCATGCTCAGCACACACTGAAACACAGGAAGTTCCACCTGAACAGAAGGCAAAAGTTCTGGACTGTGAGGGTGACTGAGCACTGGCACAGGTTGCCCAGAGAGGCTGTGGAGTCTCCCTCCTTGGAGAGATTCAAAAGCCGTCTGGGTGGGGTGCTGGGCTGCAAGCTTTAGGGGAGCCTACTAGAGGAGGTGAGGCTCTTGGAGGCCCCAGGTGGGGCTGGCCAGGGACATAAAGGCCTGTTAGTGCCCTCAGGGCCCTGACAAACTCTGCCGTCATCTGGATCACAGCAACTCCATAGGTCATCAGCAACCAGGCAGCTGGGCAGGCATTGTGATGTCCTCAAGGGCATCAGAACATTGCCCCAGCCAAGGTGACAGATTTGGGGGAGAGAAGAGGGAGGACAGGAGAGAGGACATGGCTGGTGCCTTGACGGTGAGGTCACTCCTGTCTCAGCATTGTGATAAGGCAGCAGCAGGCAGGCAGCAGGGCAGCTGTTGGGAGGTCACCCAAGGCATATGAGAGCAGGCCCGGTCGGATCAAAGATCCCTGACCCCATCCTCCACCACTGCTGCTGGTCCTTCTCCTCCTAGAACCCTTTCCCTAAGCACAGAGGCCCAGAGACCTTTTGGGGAAGACTGAGGCAAAGGTGGCACACAGTAGCTCCGCCTCATTGCTTTGCTCTCATTAATTCAGCCACCCTATTCAGCAAGGTACCAGTATTTTCCAGTTCAGCCTACACACTTAGCAGAGGAAGCTCTTGTTGTCCTCGACGTCCCTCGCAAGCCTCAACTCCAGCTGAGCTTTGGCCTTCTTGACACCATCCCTACACACCCGGGGCTTGTTTCTGTATTCCTCTGCTGTAGCCTGTCCTTGCTTCCACCTCCTCTATGCTCCCTTTTTTGCACTGCAGTTCCATCATGAGTTCCCGGCTCAGCCAAGTCAGTCGCCTGATACCTCTGTTTGTTTGCCTGCATATCAAGGTGCAGCCTTCTTGTGCTTGGAGGGTGCCGTCCTTACACACCTGCCAGGTTTCTTAAGCTCCTTTGCCCTTCAGACCTGCTTCTACAGGACACCCCAATCAGTTCCCTGACAAGGGTGAAGTCTGCTCACATCAAGCCCACGCTCTGCACTCTGCTGCTCTCCTTCCTTGCTCCCCTCAGGCTCTTGAACTCCATTATTTCATGGGCGCTACAACCAAGGCAGCCACGCACTATCATGGCCACTCCCTACCGGTTTTCAGCTTCCATTGCTAGTCCTTGCGATCCACATTATTCCCTTCACACCCCCAAAAGCCAAGTGCTCAGTGCAACAAACCTGCACACGAGAGTTGAGGTCCGTTCCCATCTTGCAGCCAGGACTGGCAGCAGGAGAGGGAGGCCCTGGCTCCACCCCCTTCTGCCTCAGGAGGGCTACACCAGCTCTTCCCACCTCCCTGGAGTGTCCCCTTGTCACCAGGGGATGTGCTGCCAGGCAAGGGCTGACTCCACTCCTCTGACTGGCTCCTGCAAAGAGTAGGAGGGCCCTGAGACATCGTGACCACAGCTGCGGACAAATAGTTATGGCATGACCTTGGGAGAGAGCTGCCCTGGGAGCAGGCACTGACACTCAAGCCCCGACTGCTGAGCTCTTGTTTTGGGGCCCCTCTGGACAGTCACATGCTGCAAATGGCAGAGTTCACACCATGCCAAGGAAATAGCCACAGCCCCTTGGAGCTCTGGTTTAATGCACAGGAAGACAATTCTGTGAGGGCCGGGATGGCTGGCACTCACTGGTACCTCTGCTGTTGGCTCGGCAGGCGGCTCTTCTCTCCAGAGCTAAGGAGCAAGAAAGGAAGAGGCTCAGTGGAATGCACAGGCAGAAAGGCAGAGAAACACTGCCGGCTATTTCAGGCCATATATTTGTGGGTGTGCTTCTGATGGCATTTCCATACTCACTGGGATGTGATACAGGCCCCTGGCTCCACCCAAAGTCCTTGGAGCAGTTGGTCAGCCTGAGGCTGAGCCTGGTGGGGCCAAGACTGGGCGGGAAACCCGTTTCTTGGCTTCAGCATTCAGCATTCAGCATTCAGCATTCAGCATTCCGGGGGAGGTTTGAAAAGGGGCAGACAAACATGCCTTTGTGTTCAGTTGCTCAAGACTTCCATGTCCCACACTGTAATCCTATTTGGAGTGCCCAACAGCTGCCCCTTGGAGGGAAGGCATGTCTGAGGCATCCACCTCCAAGGGAGTGCTGGGCATTTGCTGGGGGCTGCAGAGAGGTGCATGGGATCAAGGTCTAAGCCAGGTCAATCCCAAGTCACAACAACTCCTATTCAAACCAGTGGCTCTGGCACTGGGATTCTGACACCTCGGTGGGTCACTACCCCTGCACGCTCCCAGGCTTTGCCTGGAGCTGCTACACACTTGCTCCGTCTGTTGTGCCCCCAGCCTCTCGGCTGCTCTTTTCTGCTCCTCGTCTATTCTCCTCGGGAGAATAAAACATTGATGGTCATGTCCTCATCTGGTGCCAGGCAGTACTGGAGGACATCCTGAAAAGAAGGCTTTTCTTCACGCAGCTTCCCAGCACTCTCCTCCTCTTTCCCAGCTGGGGCTAGGGATGAGCCCGACTGGACCCTTGACTGGGTTTCACTTCTCTGCTGAACCTGCAAGACAAGTCAAGGAAGGTTTTAGCCCCACTTCCAAGCACGCTCAGAGGCTCTCAACAGGCACCAAGAGAGCAGCCAGTGCCTGCAGGATCTCTGCTGTCACCAGACCCCTTGCTCTGGCCTGGCCTCAGGCACCCCATGAAGGCACGCTGCCACTGTAGCTACAGAACTGGCAGGGTCCCTGCAGCATACCCTAGCCATGTCACAGCCTGACCAGGTTTCACTGCTGCTTCCCACTGGCACTTCTCTCTCAAGCTGGGATCTCTCAAGGCAACACAAACGAGGGAAGGGAATTGTGACTTGCAGAGCAGGACACCTGCCCTGCCTTCATCCCAGGCAAAGACTGGGGATGGGGGTTTAGCAGGGCTCGTTCTTCCTACAGGGCACAATTGTCTCACAACTGCCTCCTCTACACTGCTTGACTTGAGCCATCCAGTCAGCAATCTTAAGCTAATATTTGCAATACGAAGCCTCAACTCCCTTAAGCAAACACAGCCCACAACTTCGCACAGGGGCTCTTTTCAACCCATGAAGTGACCTCAACATGCTCTCAAGGGGAAACTGATGTGTCACCAGGGCATCACTGCAATTCCCCATTGGCCCCCCCTCTCCCACCAGGAGCTCACTCCTCACATCATGAATGAGTGGAAGGCATTGCCATTGGTAGAGCAGAACTCCAAAACGAAATCCTCCTACCGGGCTCAGTGGCTCAGAGCACACAGTCCACTCAAATGAGGGGAAGGAATTGCTGTTGGCTCAGCAGGAGCTAGGAATGCAGCCCTGCTGTGGCATTCAGCACGTCACACCAAACAAGCCTGAGCACCCCTGCTGACCTCAGGTTGCACCATCAGCATCAGTGCTCATGGCCTCCCTTGCTGCCTCCCCAACACCCAACAGCCCAGCAATGGGCCTTTCATACCACTGGCACTTCTCTTGGACCACGGAGCCCATTCCTGGGCGTCCTTGGCCTCTTATGGATGCTTCTGCAAAAGAGCTCCAGAGGAAATACGGCGGTCTTCTTCAAACATGCGCCTCTGTCTTCAGTTGCCTTGCTTGCTTTTCAGCCAAACCCACAGGAAAGGAAAATCTTCCTGGGCGTTCAGATTTTAGGAAAGGCAGGACTCCCCTGCCTCGCTCTTCGGCAGCAACAAGGCACCTCCAACCTGGCTCCCTGAGGAACCTGCAAGGCTCCGCTGCCCTGGAGCAGAGGAAAGGCTTTTTCTGTCGGAAGGTTTACAAAGTACCTGGCTCCTCTCTGCCCCTTCCTTTTCTCCCTTGCCTTTCAGGCCTGCCCTTTCTTTCTTCTCTTTTGGCTTAGCTGAGGAGTCCCACAGATCTCTTTGCCCCTGCACAACAGACAGAAAGCCTGCGTGCTGCAGGGCCACAGAAAAGACACAGCAAGGAGCACTACTGCCATCTGTTTCTTTCCAGTGGCGGAAGGTAATTTCTCTCTCTCTCCAGCCCTTTGTCTCGAGCCTTTCTCTCAGCGCTCTTAGGCCCTAAAGCTAGTACTGGCCAGACAGAAAATCCCTGCTTTCTTCTGACCAGGGAGCTAAATAACCACTCAGAGAAACAGAAGGTGGCCACCTTCCATCCCTGAAAGGCTCAGCAGGTACATTTCCACGAGGAACAGGGCCAAAGAGGGGCTTTTGATGTGATTCCGGAGAAGGCAGTAGTGACCAACGCCTAGAGAAAATAGAGCATAGCCTGCGCCTTTTAAAGCAAGCCCCTGAAAAGGTCAATCCAAGGTCTAATGAACACTTAGGAAGGAGGCTTCTATACCCGCTGCCCATAGAACTGCACTTTTCCACAAGCCCAGATGGCACAAGGAGGACCTCAGTCACTATCACATACCTGTCCTGCCCTCTCCTGGCTTTTACTGAGAGGGCTCACAGCTGGGAGTCTGGCTTCAGCACTTTGCTTCCTCTTGCCTTTCTCCACCTTCCTTGAGGAGCTCCCTCGGATGGCTGGCAGCACGCTGAAAACACACATCACGGGGAGGTGGTGTGAGGGTGTGAGCACAGGGGCAGTTTGCTCCCCAGCCTGCACTCACAAGCTGGGCACCTGCCACTGCAGCACAAGGCAGTTCTGCAGGGGAATGACGTGCGTTCAAATACATGTGTTCCCTTCCACAGAGACAGAGATCACCCCTGGCTGAAACAGCCTGGGCTGCCCAACATGCCCACAGAAATGCTCAGGATGCCCACATCCAGGCTCTCTCTGGATGCAGCCAGGACTTGTGGTGCCACGTCATGTGCAAGGACAGGCTCCGAGAGACACCAGTACGTCCCTTCCTGGCAATTGCATTTATCACTGCTCGGTGGTCCAAAATACTCTGTGGTTGGGGATGGAAAATGTAGTAGTATGGGGACTCAGTGTCAAGAATGGAGCAAGTGATCAGGGGAGGAAAGCACGCCTGCCATTTACCCATCCCTGCCACTCTCTTGGGCCTGCCACAAGACAACTTTTCAGATGAACGAAAAGGCTTAAAGGGAACCAAATCATTAACAGACCCTCCTGCTCTGTATCCTGGGTGGCGGGAGAACTGCAGTTTCACTTTGCCTTGCAAAGCAACGTCCTTTCCATTCAAAGAAAGAGCTCCTCCATGTTTAATCCCTTCTGACTTAGTACTCAGTGGCCATTGCAAACAGCCCAGAGAGTGGCACAGAGCTCAGACAAACACCTCCTCTGTCTAAAAGCCACTCCAAGAGCGTTCAGTCTTTCCCTCACCCTTGGAAAATGTCTGTGCATCCCCAACATTCTTGTCACCAAGAAAGAAAGGCTGCTGCTTACTTACATCTAAAGGGCATGAGAAAAGGGCCCTGGTCTCCCAGAAGCTACGTTTGCACTGAGTTGCCAAAAAGCCCGTACTCTGGAGGCAGAGTCAGGAGAACCATGAAGCGAACCCGGGGCTCTCCCAAGAACTTGCTGTGTGCTGGCCATCCAGCAAGGGAGCAGAGGTCATTGTGGCATGTGGTCAAAGGCCTTCAGAGTTACCACCAACACTGTCTCCAAAGGAAACGTCTCACTCAAACAACAAGAGTACAGGGTCACCCTCAGCCCTTTCTCCAAGTGCCTCACCTGCCAGGAGGAGCTTTGCCCTTGCCTGTGTCTCCCTTTCCTTTGTCCATGTTGAGAGCAGGAATTCTGGGTGGAAGAGGCTGCTCTCTGAAGAGCAGGTGGTTGGCAGGGAGATTTCCTGCAAGCAGGAGGCAAGAAAACACTTCAGGACAGCACTGTGGACTCCTTCTGAGCAGGAATGAGATGCAAATTGGCTCAAGCCTGTGGTAAAACTGTGAGGCCTCCAGCTGATTCCTTTGAAGCTTTGTTTTCTGGGGGGTCTTAGGCCCTTGGGAGTGCTGGCTCCTGTCCAACTTTCCGCTTGTACTGTGCAACAGCATTTTTCTTTTGGGCTATTCATTTCCTCATGCTCTGTCCCAGTCACATGATGCAAAAGGGGACTTGCTGGGATGCGCCAGTGACCAGAGTCCCTTGAGAGGTAATCATTGCACACGAGGGAACAGAACCTTGCATCTGCCCACTCCTCTCATACTGCCTACAAGTCCTCTGTTGACAGAGTCAACCCAAAGGCATTGTTTTGGGGATGATGATGAGAAATTAAGAAAGAAAGGTTACTCCTTGCTTTGAAAATGAAAGGAAGCCTTGGCACAGGCTCCTAGACTTGTTACCATCTACTCGGGGTGACTTTTCCCATCAGATGAAAACACATTGGTTCCCTGAGATGGGCCAGCTGTTCTCAGGACCCCCATGGAAATGGGGGCAAGTTTAACTCGGAGGTAGCCACTGCAGGTAGGAGTGCTGGGCTGCTCCAAGGTCTTGTTCCCTCCGGAGATTGCCCATATTGGGACAGCAGTGTCACCTCTAGTGCCTCATGCTACCTGAGGCCACCTGGGCACTGCCACCTGGGCTCCTACGCCCTACCAAGGAGCACAGGAGGAGGAGAAGGCACAAAGCCCTGCCACGAATCAGCTCTTCCACTACCTTGCTTGCCCCTGGAGTCAGCTTTTCTCCTCTCCTCTTCCCATGTGGGCTTCACAGGTGCCACGGGCTTCACGCGGGGTTTTCTAACTACACTCGCAAGCTTGTACCTGGACACAGGAAAAACACAGCAGCGGGAAGGGAGGGCAGCCCGCTTCCTTTGCACCTTGGGCAAAGAATGGGGACACAGTGGCACTGCGGAGCTACTGTGAAGTCCATCCTTTTCCAAAGCAGAAGATGCAGAATATGCCACATCCTGGAGGACTCCATCAGCAAGCTGAGTAACATCAGGAAGTCCTCCAGTGCCTGCAGGGGCATCAGCTTCCCCATCCTCCCTGGCAGAAAGCTCATTTTCACCTCCCTCCCCTGTGCTGCCATGGCAGACCATCTGCCATCTCCTGTGGCAGCCAGGGGCTCGCAAGCAAACATACTCACTCTGGAAAGACAATGGCACGGCCACAAACGGTGAGAGAAGCAGCAGTTTTGGTGCCCGACAGGACTGAATCCCTCAGCTCTGGCATCTGCAAGGTGAGAGACACAGGGGAGATGATGCCAAGAAAACGAGGTCCGTGCTCACAAGGGCAGCACACTTTCCCATGGCTCAGAGAAGAACCTGCCTCTCAGAAATGCTGAAACAAAGCACTCGCTTCCTTACAGCAGCCCCTCAGTGCTACAGCAAAGCAACTGGAGGGAAATAAATGAGAAAGGGCAAGCACACGGTCAGGCTTTTTGCAAGGCTGACAATCCAGAGACTCAGCCCAGGGACCAGGTCTTGCCTCATGCCGAAGGCCATGGAGGCAAGCACAGGGGAAGGCATTTCACTAGCCAGGCTTCCTGGCTGCTGCGGTTTCCCTGCTGGCTTCAGTTGGAGCCTCCTGAGCTGAGAACAAAGGCGTCACATGTGCCGTTAACCCCACAGTCTCTCCTAGCATTCAAATGGCTGCCTCTGCACCCTGGAGGAATAGAGACACTCAGCCCTTCCTTTCCCTTTGCACAGCGGGGGACAACTGTGAGGGCCAAGCCTCTGGTGGGTGTTCAAGGAGCAGCTGAGGGCCCTGCTCTGGGACCCACTGCAACAGAGGCTGGAGAACAGCCTTGGCCCAGAGAACAGCCTCAAAGGACACCACGGACTAAGACAGAAGGAAGAGACAGAGCTGGGAAGCAGGGCTCGGCTACAGCACTGAACCATGGCTTTCTGGAAGGAGACAAATCTAAGGGGAAAACACACCACAGACCTGCCCTTTTCTTTGAATTTGTCCCTCACCACATTGGAATGGGATCCTGGGCAGGAAGGAGCTTTGCTTTGACCCAGGACAGAAATCCCCAAGGTCTTCTATGTCACCGAGTCCTCTGAATGCCAGAGAAGAACAGTGCAGGGAGCTGGCATTACTCTAGGCCACGACTATCCACCCGCCCAGAAAGGTCGTGGCAGGCCATCAGAAATCCACTCACTCGTCCTTTGCTAGGATTCCCAAAAGATTAGAAGCAGCAGTGGAGAAAGGGAAACCTTACCCGCAGGTAAGAGCTGCTGTCAGCTCTCCAGTCCCATTTAGCCTTTGCAGAAAGTCTCTGTAAAACCTCATTTTCACCTCTTTTCCTTGAATGACAAGCAGGCCAATGTCCTTCCACACAAAGGCAACATTCTTCCCGCTCTTGAGGCAGCGAGAGAAAAGACACGTGCTCTCTTCTATGCAAGACTCCACTGGTTTCCGAGGAACAGAGATGTGCGAGGCTATGCGAGCATACTTCAGGGGCTCAGCTTGCTTATGACCTAGGAAGCAACACAGCAAGAACACAGTGCCTAACAAAGCAGTTCAGCAGGCTACAACGGAGCATTGGCAGCTTTGAGGTCTTCCCGCAAGACACTGCTACAGAGCTGTCTTCTTTAACCCTGCTGGTAAAGCTCATGGGGGAAGCTGATGCCATCCCTCCCGAGAAGTTCAAAGCACTCTGCAACCGGATGTGCCAAGAGTACAGCAATGCTTTCTTCCCTACACAGGGAGAAAGAAAGGGCCCTAGCCATCTCCTATGAACAAGAGACATGATGGCAGAACAAGGAGAGGAGAAAGGAGGCCACTTCCCATGATGGGGGAGTGGGTGCCACCACGGTACTTGTGCCCGCACTCAGTGCCTTCCAGGTTGGGAGAGATTTAGCTGTGCCATGTCACAGGGATTCAAGGAAGAAGGAAAACCCACGTACTGCGTCGCTCCTCTTTAGATCCTTCCAGTCACCCGCAGCACCCTCAGCAGTGCACAGCAAACATCCCTGCTTTTGGGGTCAGAGGGCTCCTGCTGCCCCACAGGCATCCCCAATGTCCACTACAGCGGCAGTGCTGCTACCACTGACCAGCAATCACAGAACAGCTGCCCTCTCATGGCTTTGCATACACACTATTGTTCCCATCTCCGCTTCAGGGCTCTCTACAGCTGCCTGTGACCTAATTCTAAGGAGCGGGAGAATGGAAGAGCCACCATGAATGCCAGTATTTGCCTTTACAAGCTCCAGGGTGGCATAAACATGAACCAACGGTGTTAACTAAATCTGATGAGAAGCAGCAGCCCCAATACATGTGGCATGTAGCCAGCTGTTAAAGCAAGTCATGCGGAGAGCAAGTGTAATTGTACTCTGCATTAGGATGTCAGGAGTAGTCCAAAAAAAAAATCTGAAGCTGTTCTCAGGGCCTGGTGAAGGAATTCCAGATTTCTAACAGTCACTGCTGAACAGCACTTATGCACACCCCAAAGCTGTCCCAAGGGGAAGCCAAAGTTTCAGCCTGTCTTCTTTACCAGGAGCATAGGCGTTATCATCGGAGAGGCCCTGGACCTCCGCAATATTCTTTGACAGACGGAACAGGGGTCTGCGCACAGTCAGAAGACCACGCTTCCCACCACCAACATGTTGTTGATGTAACAACATCAAAGGTCCCAAGGCGAATAATTCGGACTCCCTGAAAACAAGAAGGAAGAGAAGAAGGAGGAGGCTCTTAGGTGGACAGGCTGGTGACTTGTCAGGGCATGGGGATGGTGCTCGGTGCCTTTCCCTACTCCTGGAAAGCTTTGGAGAAGCCTTGCAGAAGGTCTTGTGAAGACCTTTCCGGAGGTTTTCACCCCCCTCCTCTTCACCCTCTCAAAAATACAAGTAAAAGCAGAGAAGTCATCCCTTTAATACATAAGACCCAGAAGAAGGGCTTCCTGGCGAGGCCCAGGAGGGCAGACCCACCTGGTTCAGCATCAGCTGCCGTACAATGTAGTCAGACACACCTTCCCAGACAGCAAGGGTCTCTGGAAAAGAAGGGAAAGACACGTCATGCTCTGAGTGAGCCAGCTCACAACCATTCAGCACATGCCTAACCAAGGAGAGGCGGAGGGCAGGCATCATCAAACAGCACCCCCTCCCCAAACTAACCCCATTCCTCACAGGGGCCATCAGGCTAGAACCTGTCCTGTGACCCCAGCCGAGGTCTGGACCTGAAACAGAGCCATTAGGGCATGGAGATCATGCTACCGGACATCCGCAGTGTGTCTCCCAGATCAATGCTTGCTCTGCCAGGCTGGAGGTACAAGGAGATCCAGTGGGAAGGACTAGAGGCAGTGGCTGGGCTCCTGGACAGAAAGCCCCACTGAGCTGAGGAAAAGTGCAAGGGTTCATTTCAAGCACGGCAGTTTCCTGCAGCCTCTCCAGAGCCCAGCAGGAGCTGCAGGACCCCTCAGCCTTCTTCACACAGCTCTCCTTTCCTGACAAATGCAGCTCTCACGCGGTGAGCCCCTCCCTAGGGATATTGGCAATGGATTTCCACCCCAGCGAGAGGATGCTGCTGTGCCCGTGGGAGTCCGGGGGCTCAGGGCATCCCCTAGAGGCTCCCCTGTGGGGCCAGCTTCCCCATACGGCATCCCTGCACATGGAGGCTCTGCACGGCCACCCAAGCAGCTCCACCTCCTTCCCACACCAGGATCTCAGGTGGGTGATCCCCACTGTGAGGCCAGCAGCGACCCTCGGGGCAGGGACTTCTGCCTGGGGTGCCCCAGGACAGCAGGGGCAGCATCAGGGCCAGGAGCCAGAAGTCCTGGTGCCCACACTGGCATCTGAGCCAAAAGGCACCATCAGTCAGACCATCAGACCATCCAGCTTCCCCCTGGCCCCAGGGTTTCCACAGCCATGTTCAGAGTTAATGAGCTCTGCGACAGCTCCTGGGAAGGAGCTCCTGAAGTCTTTACCCTGGGTGGGAGTGTTGGCACCCTCCGCCCATGCCATGTCCCGTGGCCAGCGTCCCAGAGCTCCATCTTTGTCCTCTTCGCCCTGCGTCAACCTCACAGTAGGAGGTGACAAGAAAACAGCTCCTCTCCTCCTCCTTCTCCTCCACACTTCACCACAGCCCCACGCTGCCTTGGCCTCCCCGCCGCTGAGGCTCAGCGGCTCCTGGCAGCAGAGCGGTGCCGAGAGCAGCCCCAGCGTCTGGGCTCCCTCGGGCTCACCGGGTCATTCCCCTAGGCAGAGAGGGGCTGCGTGGGGCAGGGCTGCTCACAGCTCCCGCTCACCCCCAGAATGCTTCCCCAGAGCATTCTCAGGAGGAAGCTCAAGGCAGAGACAACACCAAAGGCAAGGAGCTTCCCTGAGTCTGTGCTTTCAGCTCCCTGCTGTTGGGCTGGGGGCAAGGGAAAAGGAGCTGCCAAGCCTGGGCAAGAGCCACAGACTCCCAAGGCCACGCAGAGACCAGCAGGTCTGCAAGGAAGCTCAGGAAGTGCCTTCCTGCACTCTCTGCCCACGCACAGCACCAGCAGCACCTCTGCTGGCCCCATCCGGCTCTCTCCCAGCTGCTCCACAGCACCTGCCAACATACAGATAGCCTTTGACGCTGCCCCACTGCCGGGGGGGTGTCCGTGGGGCAAAGCCAAGTGCATGGGGGGGTCTGCGATGGGGGCTGGGAGCCAACCCTCCCCTAGGTAGACGTCACCTGCAGACACTCGACTGTCTCTGTGGAGGGGTCCTGAGGGGCTGCGAGCGCCCTCCAGCCGGGCACAGCCCTCACCACGGGGATGGCGCTGAGGAACGGCCACTGCTGCGGGAGGGGCTGCCAGGAGAAGGGGCACAAATGCTGGGGGCTCCCACGGGCCAGAGATGGCCCAGGCCAGGCCAAGCCTTCCTCAGAAGCTGCTGGCATCACAGAGGAGAGTCTGGCCCCATCATCTTGACACCCTCCCTTCACATACTTGTACGCATTGATGAGATCCCCTCTCGGTCTTCTCTCCTCCAAGCTCTGCAGGCCAGCTCTCGCAGCCTTTCTTCACAGGAGACATGCTCCAGGCAGCCCCTCATCCTCTTTGTAGCCCTCCGCTGGACTCTCTCCAGTAGCGCCATGTCTCTCTTGTCCTGCGGAGCCCAGAATTGGACACAGTACTCCAGGTGAGGCCTCACCAGGGCTGA
Source organism: Struthio camelus (assembly GCF_040807025.1). Taxonomy (NCBI): domain Eukaryota; kingdom Metazoa; phylum Chordata; class Aves; order Struthioniformes; family Struthionidae; genus Struthio; species Struthio camelus. The sequence continues at coordinate 6,382,616 of NC_090957.1, read as the reverse complement.
GGAGAGGGCGAGGATCACCTCCCTCCACCTGCTGGCAACGCTCTCCCTAATGCACCCACCCCAGGATCCCATTGGCCTTCTTGGCCACAAGGGCACACTGCTGCCTCATGCTTCACTTGCTGTCCACCAGCACTCCCAGCTCCTTCTCTCCAGAAATCCTTTCCAGCAGGTCACCCCCCAACCTGTCCTGGGCCATGGAGTTCGTCCTCCCTAGGTGCAGGACCCTGCACTTGCCCTTGTTGAACTTCAGGAGGGTCCTCCCCACCCAGCTCTCCAACCTGTCCATGCCCCTCTGAATGGCAGCACAGCCTTCTGCTGTGTCACCACTAGCTACAGGCCTCCCACTAGACTCTGCTCCACTGACCACAACCCTCGGAGCTCGGCCATCCAGCCAGTTCTCAACCCACCTCCCTGGCCACTCGGCCAACCCACACTCCCTGAGTTTACCTAGGAGGAAGGGATGCGAGGCAGTGTCCAAGGCCTTGCTGAAGTCCAGGCAGACAACACCCACTGCTCTGCCCTCATCTCCCCAGCCAGTCATCCCCTCCGAGAAGGCCGTCAGGTTGGTCCAGCATGAGGTCCCTTTGGTGAGTCCACGCTGACTACTCCTGACCACCTCCTCGTCCCCCTCCACGCCAGCGCCCATGCTCTGCCATGGCCCCGCCCCTCCCCTCTCTGCCCCCCCACCCCTCCTCGCCCCCCCCACACTGCGCACGCGCACTGCCGCCCCCTGCCTGTCCCTCCTGCAGGTCCCGCCCCGGGAGGCCCCGCCCCCTCCGGAGCGAATGGGGGAGCGCGGGGTGGGCGGGGCGGGGGCGCTGGAGGCGTCACTTCCGGCGCGGGGGCGGGGCTGTGTGGGCGTGGCCGCCGGCCCTGGTGCCGCTGTGGAGGCCGGGGAGAAGCAGCGGAGCCAAAATGGTTGTTGCCGGCTGCTGCGCCGGGAGCCCCGAGCGCCGCCGCCGCCGCCGCCGCCGCCGCCGCCTGTGGTGCGCTGGCGGTGCGGGAGCTGGCGGGGCGCCGGGGGCTGGGGCGGAGCGGGGAGCGCGGGGGCCCCGCTCTGGCCGGCGGCCCCGGGGCGGCGGGAGTTGTCCTCCGGGGGAGCCTGCGCGGGAGAGGGAGACGCTGCGGCCGGGAGCTGCTGCCGGCTGCCGTGGCCAGGGACGGGCAGGAAAGAGGGCTGTGCAAAGGGCAGGGCCTGAGCGCCTGCCTGCCTGTGCAGGGCTCTAGCGCCTGTTGGACAGCCTCCTTGTTGCGCTGCCCTTGCTAAGGAGGAAAGTCAAAGGTGGGGCACAAACGGGCTCTGCCCTCGCTAGACCGAGGAGAGGGATGCGAGCACCCCCTGGCGTGGAGAGCGTTTTCAGGAGGTTCTCCGGCCGGAGCCCGGGTTTCCTCTTGGTTTCCAATATTCCTCAGCACCAGTGTCCTTGTTCCTTTCTCCCAGGCCCTTGGTTAAACCTCCGGTGTCAAGACCGAGCGTAACCCTCTCCGGGAGGTGTGCATTGCTGTGGGGGGAGCTAAGCATAGATGGATTTTTCCTTGCTTCTGCCTTGCGTCCATGCATGTTCGTGGGCTCTGGCTGCTGTAGAAAGTCCAGTTTTCCCCTTTCCTTCCCCAAATAGTGAAGAGAAAATGGATCTTCCTGTGTCATCAAGGTACTTCTCATCCCCCAAGCGTTTGACAAAGGGCCGAACGAGGCTCTCACGGGCGGTGAGCGCTCTCCAAAAACTGGAGCAGGGTGTGCTTCTGTTCAAGAGCGGGTGTTGTTCCCACAGCCAGGTACTGAAACTCTATTTCTCCCTGCAGGTCACCTGGAGGCGGTTGAATTGTACTTAGCCTCTGCTGGACGGCTGATGCTGGCAAGCAGTGCCTGGAGGCAGCTCGACTGAAACTTGTGTTGTGCTAAAGGTTCAACTGGAGGACACAGCAATGTGTTGCCTGCTTGAGTTTGGCCTTCTGAAAAAAACAGAATACGCAGAATGAGAAGATGTTTTTATGGGAGAAGATTTTTTGTCCAGGGGTGATAGTACAGGCTGGCTTTGGGAGCAAAAGCGTGGAGAAGAAGGGATTTTTGGTGAAGAAAGCCTGACGAAGCCTTCCAGTGTTTCCTTGTCGTTTTGAAAGCAGCTAGAAGAGACCTGAGAAAGCGCTTTCAGTCTGTGCTGCTGTAGCAGAACTCTTTGCCAGACTCCAGCTTTGTTTCAGCTGGCAAAATGTTTCAGCTGACTGTTGCCTTCTGCCTAGTGCGGAAGTGTGCAGCTGAGACTTGTGGAAAGACCTGGTTCCTGAGCCCTGCTTTAGCAGCAGGTGATTAAAGTGGGAGGCTGTGAGTTGCTTTTCTGTCTTTTATTGTGTGTGCTACGTGGACTTTTCTTTTCCTGGAGCTTGCAGTAGGGAGTGAGGTACATGTTTGCTTCTGAGGGTAGATGGCTTAGTACTCTTTAGGCTGTTGCTTTCCTTGAGGAGGAGGCAAGCTTGGCGTCTAGGTGGGGGTACTTTCTTGCTAGTAAAGCCCCCAGCCGTTGGGTGCTAGAAGGGAGTGTTACTGGAAGGCATGTGAGAAAGAGGCCAGAGATGGTGTGGTGGGCGAAGTAGCTGTGTGTGAGCGGTGTGTTGCCCGGGCGAGGTGTGGGGGGTGTTGCTGAGCTGCTGCAGCGGTGGCAGTAGCTGCGCTGGAGGGATCTTCCTGTGTTTCTGTCGGAGGTGATGGGTGAGGTGCTTGGAGGGGAGGACTTTGGGACGCGAAAGGTAACGTTGGGAGTGTGGGCCCTGTGCAGGGAAGTCAGTGTCTGAGAGGCTGCTCTGTGGCTGCCCAAGGCTGTTCTGCCTGTTCTTTCCTCAGCATCGAGGCACGTGTGGAGGAGCCTGGCCAGCCTTGAGCAAGGAAGAGAAAACCCAGAGTTCCACCTTATTCAGGTAATGAATAAGGCGCACCTTATTGTTCTGAGGTGTCACGTACCTTGGAAAACTCTGGTTCTTCTACTGAAGCGTTATTACTGAAGTTGTGAGGGTTTTCATGCATTCTTTTCTCTTTGGGAGTGTCTGTGTGTCCAGGGGCCTGAGGAGGTATGGTGGGGGCTAGCCCCAGGCAGGACAGTATGTGTGCTGAGTGAATAGGCACTATTTCTCCTGCCAGCAGTAGAGATGCCCAAGTCAGTAGACTCCAGGCATTGTTTTCTGGTTGTGTGCCTCTACCCATGGGCAGCAGCGAGAGCATTTCAGCTGGCAGGCTCAAATCTTTTGGTCGAGGAAGTCTAAATCAGCCAGAGCATTTCTGCTATGTTATGCAGAGAACTGACTTTATCCCCACACAAAGGGGCCAGAGGGTGACCTTTGTGTTCGATAAGTAGCCATAGGCATTAGCTAGACGTGTCACTTGAATTTGGATTTCAGTTCATTGCTGCATCACTCTGCTAAATCAAAAGTCCCGTGTAACATCAAATGTCTTCCAAATAAGCTTTTCTCTTCAACATGACACTCTCCGTATGTGTGGAATATCTGAAAGAACCTGGTCAGTGAGTACTGGACTCTGACGTAAAGGAGCAGCAAGACTCAGGGCACTGCCTGCAGGCGCCAGGATGAGATGAGCGACTCCAAAGTGAAAGACAGTTGGGAATCAGAGGACATCTGAGAGCTGCCAGTGGGGAGGAATCTTGAGAGCCCTTGACACAGTCGGTCTGTGGCTGCAGGGCACTGCTGCGCTGGTTCCCAGAGGGTTCTTCTAAAGGCAGCACCTTGCACAGCTGAGAGGGGCTGTCAGGGTGGCTCTCGGAGCTTCTCCTGTGTGGAGCAGGAGGTGCTTTAGATCAGGGAGGCCCAGCCACACCGTCTCAGGGACAGGGCACGACGGTTACCTTCTGCCGGGGATGGTGCAGGGGTGTGAAGCCAGGGAGTGCGCCCAGGTCTGCACGGGCTGTAATTCAGAGCAGTGTGCCTGCATGCCAGGGTGCTGTGTGCATCAGGACCATGCCTTGCAGGTGGGCAAGGAGCCCTCAGGCTCTTGCCACGCTGTGGGAGAGGCGCTAGCCTCTCAGAGGACTGGGAGGAGGAGGCACAGATCCCTTGCAAAGTGAAGGTGCTGCTGACATGTGCCTGGGGCCAGGGCCATGGAACCTGCTAGGCCCTCTCCCAGCTGCTGGGAAGGCACTACAGAAGCAGACAAATCCCGGGGAAAAAACCTTCCGCATGTTCCTGGGAGTCAATGGAAGGGTCACTTCTGTTTGAGAACATGAGAGGGCAGCAGCAGGGAGGTGGCTGGGGTTTGTGCTTGTGAGAGGACTTCTGCCTGAGTAGCGGACAGGCCAGCAGCAGGAGCAGCATCAGCTAAGCCGCTGTGAGGTCCCTTCAGTCTGAGCAGCTGATCAGCAGGGAGAGGACTGGGAAATTGCTTGTGGGGACACTTCTGTCTCTGTAGATGAGAGGCCAGAAATGCGCTGGCCTTGCAGGGCTGTTCCCTGCTGGGCTGGGGCACTCCGGGGAGGCCTGAGCCGCCCCCAGGTGGTGCTGGGCAGGGGGCTTGTGTGGGCTCCCACTGCCATGGATCCAGCAGGCTGCCTGGAGTCCACTGAGTAGACTCAGCACTGAGTTCACGCAAGCAGGGGTTTGGTTGGTTTGGTTGGGATTGTCTTTCCACACTGAAATAGAGACTGCTGTTACACTTAAAAACAAGATTTATCAGCTCATTCCGATGAACCGCACACCACACGCAGCCTTGACAACACAGCTCATGCAGTTGGGTGGTGACTCTGTTCACTTGTGTGGGGACAAGTGCTCTGTCATTCTATATATATATATATATATATATATAAAATATATATATAGATATGTATATACACACATACACATGTATATATATGTTTGTACATAGACATATATAGACACTATATGGTGTCTAGGAACTACAGAAGGCATTCCTGATGATCAGCTGTTTTTATTCTTAGGAGAATAGGGCTTTTCACCATTGCAGAAATAGCCTCAGGCAAGTCAGGGGATTCAGGGGTGCTTTGTGCAGACTGTTTGTAGAGTCTCCTTAGTTGGGCGGTAGGATGGAGTTTTAAGCAAATAGCGTGTTGCCATTAAATCGAAAAATGCAAGATAAGGCATTCCAGCCCTAATTTAGAAGCTGTACTAGTGCAAGTGAGGCATGTGGACTATTCAGGGGAGTAAACTCATCTCTCTTGTCTTTCCGACAGGATAAACCATATCATAACAGAGGATGCACTGCATAGTGATGAAGAATCACCTTCAGGGTTTGAAGATGAGTTATCTCATCAGATGCCCGGTAGACGAAACAGGTAAATGTCTGGGTCCTTTGGATTCCAACTCTTGAGAGTGCTGGGTCTTTGTAAACAGTCCTTGCTGTTGTCAGCGTGAGGAGATGTAGAGGAGGGAGTAAAGACAAGTTTGTCAGGGAGGGAGGGTTATCTCAATACATGCACGAAGTAAGCGCAAAGATAAATCTAGGTACAGGAAAGTACATTGCTATTGTGGATCAAATGGAAGGACCCAGCTGCCTTTTCCTGCACATAAAAGATCCAGAGACTATTGGGAGCCGTTGATTTAATCCAGGGTATTGCTTCAGTAACTCAAGCCCAAAGAAATGTGCTGTCTGTCCTTTTAGATAAAAAACCTATACAGATTTGTGTAGCCCTCTTTGCCCTTCCCACTTCCAGCATTGTTAAAACAGCAGTGAATTATGTAGTGGGAATAACATTGCACAATTGCATGTGTTTCGATCCCCCCCCTTTTTTCCCTAAAAAGGCTACTCTGCTCCCGGCATCACGAAAATGAGTGTCTGGGTGGTGAAGAAATCCCGGCGGGTGCGTGCTGAGGGAGAAAGTTGTACTTCTCCCCCGGATCAGTCACCTGAGCCCTAGTCCCTGCATGCATTTGGCTGGCCAGTGGCCATGCGTTATGTGAGAACCATCACTTGCCTAGACAACATAGTGGGGAACCAGCGGACATGGTGGGGCTTGGCAGGATTGCTTAGGGGAGGTGTGGTACGAGTCAGCCAGAAAATGGGCTGTGGTAGTCTTCCGGATCCCAGAAGAGCTTATGACCTGCTGGAGGATGGAGACTATTAACAACAACAAAAGTGGCGGGGAAGGGGGAAAGAGAAGAAGAAAAGATTAACATCTCTGTCTTCCTTGCTAACTTTATTTGTAAACCTCTTTTTTTGCAATTGCTGTTGTTGAAATGCTGGTTGCCAGCCAGCATGGTCCAGGGCAGGGCTCTAAACAGCTGGAGAGCCAGGCTACAGGCCAAGGTCTCCTTTGGAGCCTGCAGCGAGACGTGCTTGGGAAAAGTTGGCAGTTCATACCCTGGGCCTGTCAGGTCTGCTTGTTAACACCACATCCCCACCACCTGTCGGGGCTCTGCTTGGGCCTTTGGAGGAGCTTGTTGGAAGTTGTGGAGGCTTTGTGGGGACCCCCGAGGAACTAGACAGTGCTTGCTGCTAGCAGGAAAGGAGAGCTAGGCAAGGACAACTGCAGGAGGCCTTAACTTCTCCTGGGAAGTTGTAGCTAGGTGTGGCTGCTGCTAACGAGCAGCACCTGGGTTGCCCCTGAGGAGAGGGAGTTGGGGCTTTTGATCCAGGTGGCACCACCTTGATTGGGTGGGTCAAGCACCCTGTGAGTCACTGCTAGGCAGAGGCCTCTAGAAGAGCCAGGCCTAGAGCACAGTGAACAGAGGCAGCAGTTTGTGCAGGAGGTGCTTTCCATTTCTGGTAGTGGTGTGTGCTTCCTCAGGTGTGGTCATGACATGCTGCAGAGCACCTTCCCCAGTGGCTGCTGGAGGTGCTGCATCACCTGTGTCTGAAGCTTCATCCCAGACAGACCCTCTGAGAGCAGATGCAGCTGTAGAGGTGTCAGGCTGCAGGGAGTGCCTAGGGCCTCTCTGTGAGGCCTGGGCTGACAGTCAGCTCTCCTGCAGAAGGTGTGCTGTGGCTGATCAGTTGTATTGGCAGGTAAAGGAGTCAGTCAGGGAGGAAGTCAGTAGGCTGCGTAGCATCCAAGAAGATGAGTAAGAGATGGACAGGGTATTCTCGGAGGCTGTGCAGCTCCAGGAGTCCCCACCCCGCACTGCAATGGAGTTGCTGGAGGGCTCTGCACCGTGTGAAACAGTACATCATAACACTGTTGAAGAAGGCTGGAAAGTGGTCACTTCTTGTAGCAGGAGAAAGGCTCTTGCTGCCCCTCAAGACTTGCCTTTGAGGAACAAGTTTCGTGCCCTGCAGGCTGAGGAGGAGCTGGGCATGACTTCAAGGGAAGCTCCTGGCCTGACAGACCCCGTGCCATGTGGGAACACCTGGAAGAAGCGGCGAGTAATTGTTGTGGGTGACTCCCTGCTGCAGGGGACAGAGGCACCTATCTGCCGACCAGACCTCTTGTCTAGAGAGGTTTGCTGCCTGCCAGGGGCTCGAATAAGAGATGTCATGGAAAGACTGCCAAGGATCTTCTTACACCTCTCCTGAGAAGCCTGCATGCTCGATTGGCTCTTTGAAATGCCTGTACACCGATGCAGGCAGCAAGGGGAATAAGCAGGAAGCATTAGAGCTCTTGTGGGGTTGCAGGGCCATGGTCTCGTTGCAGTTACAGAAACATGGTGGGATAGCTCACATGACTGGAATGCTGTCATGGATGGCTCTGTGCTTTTTCGGAAAGACAGGCCAGGAAGGCGAGGTGGTGGAGTTGGTCTTCATGTGAGGGAGCAACTAGAATGTGTGGAGCTCTGCCTGGGGGTGGCTGAAGAGCAAGTTGAGAGCGTATGGGTCAGGATTAAAGGGCAGGCTAGCATGGGTGACACGGTGGTGGGGGTTTACTGCAGGCCACCTGATCAGGAAGAGGAAGTTGATGAGGCCTTCTAGAGAGAGCTGGAAGTAGCCTCACGCTCACAGGCCCTGGTTCTCCTGGGAGGCTTCAACCACCCTGACATCTGCCGGGAAGAGAGCACAGCTAGGCACAAACAGTCGAGGAGGTTCCTGCAGAGCATTGAGGATAACTTCTTGACCCAGGTGGTAGAGACGCCAACAAGGAGAGGTGTGCTGCTAGACCTTGTCAAAGACAAAGAAAGTCTGGTTGGAAATGTGAAGGTTGGGGGCAGCCTTGGCTGCAGTGCCCAGGAGATGGTGGAGTTCAGGATGCTGTGAGGAGGGAGCAGGGCAATAAGTAAGACCACAACGCTGGACTTGAGGAGAGCTAACTTTGGCCTCTTGAGGGACCTACTTGGAGGACTCTCATGGGGTAGGGCCCTAGAAGGAAGGTGGGTCCAGGAGAGCTGGTTAATAGTCAAGTATCACTTCCTCCAGGCTCAAGAGCAGTGCATGCCTCTGAGTAAGAAGTCCAGCAAAGGGGGCAGGAGAGCTGCCTGGCTGAGCAAGGAACTCCTGGCAAAACTCCCAACAGAAGAAGGCAGTCTACAGAATGTGGCAAAGGGGACAGGCCACTTGGGAGGAATATAGGGATACAGAGAAGGCAGAGTTGCTGAATGCCTTCTTTGCTTCAGTCTTTACTGCTAAGGCCAGCCCTGGGGAATTCCAGACCCTGGGGACAGGAGAGGAAGTCTGGAGAAAGGAAGACTCTCCCTTGGTCGAGGAGGATCGGGTTAGAGATCATTTGTGCAAACCTGACATCCACGGGCCCCGATGGGATGCAGCCATGAAGGCTGAGGGAGCTGGCAGATGTTATTACTAGGCCGCTCTCCATCATCTTGGAAAGGTCCTGGAGATCAGGAGAGGTGCCTGAGGACTGGAAGAAAGCCAGTGTCACCCCAGGCTTCCAAAAGGGCAAGAAGGAGGAGGCAGGAAACTACAGGCCTGTCAGCCTGCCCTCCATCCCTGGAAAGGTGATGGAACAGCTCCTCCTGGAGGTCATCACTAAGCATGTGGAGGACAAGAAGGTGATCAGGAGTAGTCAGCATGGACTCACCAAAGGGAAATCATGCTGGACCAATCTGATAGCCTTCTCGGAGGGGATGACTGGCTGGGGAGATGAGGGCAGAGCAGTGGGTGTTGTCTGCCCGGACTTCAGCAAGGCCTTGGACACTGCCTCGCATCCCTTCCTCCTAGGTAAACTCAGGGAGTGTGGGTTGGCTGAGTGGCCAGGGAGGTGGGTTGAGAACTGGCTGGATGGCCGAGCTCCGAGGGTTGTGGTCAGTGGAGCAGAGTCTAGTGGGAGGCCTGTAGCTAGCGGTGTCCCCCAGGGTCAGTACTGGGTCCGGTCTTGTTCAACGTATTCATCGATGACCTGGATGAAGGGACAGAGTGCACTCTTAGGAAGTTTGCTGATGAGACTGAAGTGAGAGGAGTGGCTGACACAGCAGAAGGCTGTGCTGCCATTCAGCAGGACGTGGACAGGCTGGAGAGCTGGGTGGAGAGGACCCTCCTGAAGTTCAACAAGGGCAAGTGCAGGGTCCTGCACCTAGGGAGGACGAACTCCATGGCCCAGGACAGGTTGGGGGGTGACCTGCTGGAAAGGATCTCTGGAGAGAAGGAGCTGGGAGTGCTGGTGGACAGCAAGTGAAGCATGAGGCAGCAGTGTGCCCTTGTGGCCAAGAAGGCCAATGGGATCCTGGGGTGGGTGCATTAGGGAGAGCGTTGCCAGCAGGTGGAGGGAGGTGATCCTCGCCCTCTCCTCAGCCCTGGTGAGGCCTCACCTGGAGTACTGTGTCCAATTCTGGGCTCCGCAGGACAAGAGAGACATGGCGCTACTGGAGAGAGTCCAGCGGAGGGCTACAAAGAGGATGAGGGGCTGCCTGGAGCATGTCTCCTGTGAAGAAAGGCTGCGAGAGCTGGCCTGCAGAGCTTGGAGGAGAGAAGACCGAGAGGGGATCTCATCAATGCGTACAAGTATGTGAAGGGAGGGTGTCAAGAGGACGGGGCCAGACTCTTCACTGTGGTGCCCAGCAACAGGACAAGAGGCAATGGGCACAAACTGAACCACAGGAAGTTCCATCTGAACAGGAGGAAAAACTTCTTGACGGGGAAGGGTGACGGAGCACTGGCACAGGTTGCCCAGAGAGGCTGTGGGAGCACTGGCACAGGTTGCCCAGAGAGGCTGTGCAGTCTCCTTCCCTGGAGATATTCAAAACCCTCCTGGATGCAATCCTGGGCCATGGGCTCTAGAGGACCCTGCTTGAGCAGGGGGGTTGCACTGGATGATCTCCCGAGGTCCCTTCCAACCTTGGCCATTCGGTGATTCTGTGATTCTTTACTCTCATAGGATTAATTGACTCCGGTGAGGAAGGTGGGATTGGTGGTTAAGGAGGTGGCCTGGTTTTAATGTGCTGCCTGTTATTTCTGCCTTAATATCCACGTTTTCTTTTGGAGTGAATGACCTCAAGTAAGGATGTTGCGCATGACCGTATTTTCTGCTCCAAATTGAAAGTCAGGATGTTGCTGGCAGCTCAGGGAGCTGGAAGATGCTGCTCATAAACCTCTCTGCATGGCAAGAACTCCTGCTGACCTTAGTGGGATTCAGACCGTGGGTTTCATTGCCTCGGAAGACTCTGTAGCTCCCAGGAGATGGCTCTGCATCAGCCTGACTGCAGGTCATGCACTTTTTCTGGCCTCCTTTTGTTATAATGGGGTAACGCAACCAAAGTTTCTTTGCGGCAAGAAAGGTGTTTCTTTTCTTTCATTTAACTTGAGGGGAACAGTTACAGTACACTTGTCGATTAATATGAACATTTCCTTTAGCTGGGTACGTTTACCAAACATAACCAGTCCGACAGCCTGTCATGCTGCACTGTAGGTGCTATAAAGCATTTCAACTCTCAGAAGCCTTCTCTGTCTACAGCCGTCTCTTTGTCTCAAGGAGCCGGATAAAGCACCAATAGGCTTAGTGATGTTTTGTTCCTTTTTACTTTTAGGCAGGCAATCTGTGCTGTTGTTTGGCAGCATCTGGACCTTTAGGAGAAGCACCTGAGAGCTGTGAAAGTGCGGACAGACCTGTTAGGTGGCTGGATGCTCCTCTGTCACATAAGAGGATTATCTCTAGTTGCCTGGTGTGAGGGCTGCCTCTGTGGTCATCTCCCAAGAATGTCTAGTTACTGCTAGCACTTTCCACCTGGGGACCAGGACTGTGTGAGTCTTGAGGATGTGATCAGATGCAGAGAGAAATGCATCCCGTGAAAGAGTGCTTGCTGCTTTGTTCATGAGGTAGAGGCTGGTCTGCTTATGTGCTTGAGGTATCATGTGGAGGCAATGGCTTGTGGTCTGCCCGAGCAAGGAACGTGGTCCAAAGGAGCCTCTGGAAAGGAGAGAGCAGGCTGTGAGCTGGGGAGCTGTTCAGAGAGCTTGAAGGCTGGTCACCTCCTCTAAAATTAACTTTGAAACTGTGATTCATAGCCAGGCTTCTTTGACAGGGCCTGCCCTCACCTTGTCTGACTGCGTTGTGCTGCTTGTGCTCCAGGCTGACTTGGGCACAAGCCCACCCTGAACTGAAAACTCGGCAGTCCCGGGGGTGTAGCAGTGCACCCAGGCTCACCCCCCTTGCTGAAGGGCTCGGCTTCTTTTCTCAAGCACACCCCGAGCCGCTGTGAGGCTCCTGAGGAGTGACCTTGCATCTCAGGAGCTCTGAAGTCAGGCAGAGGTTAAGGTCTGCTTCTGTTTGTGCAGCTAGGTCTTGAATGTAATCAAAGCAGAAATTGTACTTTCGTGTTAAGCAACGGGTTTGTCTTGGTAGGTGTGTTCTGACACTTAGTGCTGTGTGGTTGCTGCACAGTTTTCAGCTGACATCCTGTTTACATGTGCTCCCGTGTGTTAGTTTGCAGAGATCCATAGTTATGAGCTCCACAGCAGCCTCTTCTACATGCCTCAAGGTTCTCATACCAACTTCCTTGTCACCAGCATCTGGGAAGGCCAGAGGACAGCACCAACTGTCACTTATACTCCCCATGCCCACGTAGGCTGGGAGGATATGGGAGTCTCATTGAAAGCTCCGCTTACAACATTATTGCAGAGCAGTGCAGCACAGGCACCAGTTGTGTTGCTTGCAACTCCAGGCGTATGGCTCCGTAGATACTATTGAGTTTCGTTTCATTTGCCTTTCCCACTTTCATTTTCATTTCTGTGCCCTTGAAGCACCTGGGTGCTGTGCTGTCCCAAGCAACCGGATGCTGTGGTCACTAGGGCACCCTACCGGCATCTCGTACAGTTTGCTTAGGCAGAAAACAATCCTGACAACTTGTGTCTAAACTGTTTTCTGAGTCAAGAGATTGCCTTGGAGCCAGCCTTGCCCACGTTCCCCCACACAGAGGCTTATTAGGCAGATCTACAAATTTCCCTAGGAGAATCACTCCAGGGACTTTGAGGTGGCTATTTATAGCCTGACTTCAGTGTATGCAGGCGTGTCATGTAGAAGGCAGTCAGGATGGGTGCACTAAAAGCCTGCCTGCCGACAGTTTGCCACTGCCAAGTGTAGTGGTTACAGTTTTCAGAAGAGAAATCGATTGAGCGTTTCCATGCCTTGACTACAGTGTCAGCTCTTTCTTCATAAAGGCCAAAGCTTTACAGATTAGGAAGCTAAATTCCATCTTGTGTTTCAGTGACTTTAGGAAGACAGCTACCTTGATTTCTGTCAGCACGCTTCCGTCGACATACAGCCTTGACTTTCCAGCCTGCTGAGAGCTGGCATTAAAGGAAGGTGTTGACAAGATGAAACAAGTTACTCCCCAGCTGATGATGTTTTCCTGACTATGGAAGCAAAATTCCTGACTGGATACTGTTTCCATCCAATGCTTTGAAAGTGCATAACTTGGATACTGCTGGTAAACTCCTTCTAAGGCTGAATACTGAAATTCCAGTGTGTCAACAGTTCCTGGCATCAAAGCAGGTCCATCTTCTCACAGACGGCTCGAGTAGTTCAAGGCTAAGGCCCCAGGTCAGGGGTCAGTGCTGGCCCTGGAAACAGTCCTCCCTTTCGTCAGGATCGGAGAAGCCTTGTCGCTCTCTGATGTCCAGGAGCCAGGGTGCCAAGTTCCCGCCTTATTTTTTCAGAGAGGATGAGAAAAAAAACGGATTTGGGATATAATAGTTAACATTGGCCTCCTCAAAGAGTTCAAAGCCCTCCAGCCCAAGTAGCACTGCCTCAAACCCTGACACCTTTGAGCCTCTACCTGAAGCCTTTCTTGCAGCTCCTTCAAATAGCATGACTAATGCTGTCCTGCTATGTGAAACCTTGCAGCTTCTCCGCAAACTAGTGCTGCTCCCACGCAGTCCATCTGCCTCCTCCCATTTCCACTTCATGTCTTCAGCAGCTCACTAAACTCAGCCCACTAGTCAGTCCTCACCCATGTATCTGATCTATCTCCAGATGGACAGGCAGGAGGACTTGACAGGAAAGCCTGCCATTCCTTCCTAAAAGGATGTCAGTTCCTGGATTTGGTCTCCCCGCATTTTTCACAATAGCTGAAGAGAAAGTCTACAGCTGGCAGCAAGAAAAAGGTTTTCTGCATGGCCAGATAACCACTTAAATCTCAACTAGAAAAGCTAGCCTGCTGTTTTCTAGAAGAGAATTCCAAAGCAGCAAATCCTGTGAAGGTTTTTGTTTCATTGTTTTCAGCAATGTTTACGTTGTTGAAACCAAAGAACTTAAACCCGTAGTTCATCCTACTGTGGGTTGAGTTTTGCTGACCCAGGATGCATACAGCTAATCGTTAAATCTACAGATAGCACTCCCATCAAGGAAACAGCTGGTCTTTCAAGCAACAAATGACAAGTGACTTCCACTAGATAAACCTGGCCTGCTTAGAAACCGCTCAAGCTGGCATGTACAGAGAACACACAGACAACAGCCTCCCCAAACCCGCCTTTTTAAACCAGAAGACTGGTTTTAGGGAGTCTGCTCCCCTTTTTTATTACAGCAGACACTAAGCCTTCAAGCCTGACAAGGCATTGTTTATATTTGGAATCCACGTACATTTGGCATTTTATCCATTCTTAAGAAACTTCTTTTTTTCTACTCCTAGAAAAGCTCAGTCCTGACAGACGTTTTGCAAGCGCACAAATGTATTGATTCCTCAGGTCTCTTCTCCTGCAAACAGCTGAGTCAGCATTTGTAGTTCTAACACAGCCTCCATTGCCTTGGATGTCACACTTTGAATCTGTCACCAGACTTCCGGATAAAGCAATGGAAGAATGACCATTTCTCTTCTAAAAGCTGAAATTTGGTCAAAGAGACCACCCACACCATCAAAGTGTACCTCAAGATGAATTCCACACAAGCCATGTGTCAAAGAAAGGTAAAGAAACTCCATCATTGTCTCCATACGTTTTCTGCTATGGGGGCTTTCTTTCTGAATAACCTATTGTAAAGCAGGGGCACCGTGGGATTTTACATTAGAATCTTTGGAGTTTGCTCCTAACCCCTCCAAAGAAATCTAACTGCGCTTGAAGAGTCCGTTCTAAAAGAGAGCCCGCTTAAAGCCATCAGTGCCAACAGATTAAATGTTATGCCAGTGGATTAAACACTGCCCCCATTTAGATTCCATAGGAGAGCAGGGAGGGGAACCCTTCACAGTCAGGCAGCTGCTCCTCGTCTTCAGTAATTTCCTCCCTCCCCTGTTCTCTAATGACACTCACCTTCTGGAAGCTCTGTTAGGGCTCTGCTTCCTATGCCTCTGAAAATGTTCCTCATCATTAGAGGAGGAGGATGGGGAAGTACTGTTGTAGAGTTCATCTTTCCATCTGAAAGCATTGGAAAGGCAACAACAAAAACAAGGTTAAGAACACACTAAGTCCTGCCAAGACTCAAGGGAGCGCTCTCAGAATGTCCTGTGAGAGCTATGAATTTTCCAGTCCGTTTTATTCCTCAGGCATGTGATTTCAAAAAGCATTACGAGTTTTCCCTTGTGAGAGCAAAATTCAGTCTTTCTTGGGAAGGGGAAATGTTGAACTATGACTTCTCTGTGTCTCTGCCTTGGTTTTCCTCACAGTTTGCCTCTTTGCCACAGGTAGAGCAGGCAGTGGTGCATGGAGCTTGGAAAGCAGATGCAGATCTATTCAAAGGCAGCACCAGCTGGGTCTAGCAGCCTGCCAGTGGAAAGGCGTGCCTGGACATAAGTTCTCAGTCTTCTTTAACGTCATGGCAGGCTACAAAATAGATGGCGTAAAAAACCAAGTGACAATAGAGATTATCTGATGCCATACATAACGCTGAAGTACTGACCGAGCTGCATACCCAGTTCTGCCTGTAAGCTAACAGTTGGTTCCAGCTTCTTTATTGACCCTAAGGACAGATGAGCTGCTCTGAATTTGCCATAGAAACAAGAACTGAGTTCCACCTCTGAGTCAAATGAAAAAGTTTTCATGAACCCTTTCTGAATCGTGGGACGGAAGAGACTAAGAACACTGGAAAACTTCTACACAGACTCTTCTGCTAAGTCTAACTAAATTACCTCCCTGGTTTCCGAAATCCTTGGCTATCCTTGACGATTAAATAGTCTGATGAAGATTTTGAGAAGCGGCTTGTGGCTTCAAGTGCAGAACAAAAGGATTTCAGGTACAGAATCTCAGCCAACACTTCCTGAATCATGTCATGCCTGACCTCAGGCGTTGCATTTTTTGAAATCACTAGCTCTTGGAAGGTATTCTGTCTCCCAAGAAAAAGATCTTGCTTCCTTTGTACCTTCACACTGTCACAGTTACCATACTACAATGATTCTGTAATTACCACCCATGTGAAAATCCTTTAAAGCATTTTGGGGTGTTGTGACTGACACTACGACTGATAAAGAAGAACGATCGTTAGCCATACGCTTACCGATTAGGTCTTTTGCAGCAAAGGCTTCATGACTGGGCACTTCTCAATGTGCACGTTTGTGTGACTGGAGAAGACCAGCCTGCACACAATATCTTACTTTGTCTGAAAGCAAAGAATTCAGAAGAGTGTTACAAGCGCCTTCAAGATAAATCAGGTTAGCCGTGAGGCAGAACATGCGAGGTGTTTCACCCATCTCTTTTTGGACCACAGGGACGTTTCAAGTGTCTTTTATCAATGCACAAGTCAAGTGGACTACACACAGGCCTGCTTTTTCAGGAGGACTAAAAGTCACCCCAGAGAGAGCGAGGAAGCTGGTTTGGGTACTGTTCTTTGAGGGATACCCAGGCCATTGTTTTAACTCTGTGTGGAGAGCTTTAACTGAAAGCCGGGAAGTTTGATGTGGAAACAGTAAAACTCGGTCGGTAACTCTTTGGTAAAAGTAGTGCAGTGAAATGGAAACGGTATTACCCAGCGCAGACTCCGAGTAGGAAAAGAAGCTGAATTATAGAGAGTAGGCCTGTGGAAGTCACACTCTAGCAGTTAGCATTACATCTGCAGTAGACCTCTGATACCCTTTAGACACAGACCAGTGTATCTAAAAAAAGGAAAACAGCAAGGAGTAGGCCAAGTGACAAAGAAATACAGCGTGTGCAGAGACCTGCATCTAGCAAAACCAGGGAACTTGACTTGCAGAATGACAGCAAGAAATTTAAAGAAAAGTAGCGTGGGTGTTCATATGCTTTTCCTTCCTGAAATTATATCCTGCTTGTACACAAGAAATCAGCCCTTCACAGGAATTGCGCATGTAACTTACTTTCCAACGGAGCTTGACAGCATTCAACAGTTTTCCTTGGTCTAAGCTCTTAGGGCATTCAAGAATCTTTGCCATTTTCTGCTTCTCAGTCTTAGCTTTCTTCTGATGACGCGATAATTACACTACGCAGACCAACATGCAACTGTTTAAATACTATTGGAAAGTATATCAAATCCAAAATGCACCATACAGGCACCTATGGGTTTTACTCTTGTCATCATGCCAAGGACACGCTAGACCTGACAACCTGCAAAACCTCAAGAACAATATGGGCAAGACGCATTCCAGTAACTAGAAATCAGCACGGAGGAGCACGCATAGTGATTTGTCACTAGCCTCAGTGATAACAACGGACAAAACACCTTCCCCTTGCTTAGACAAGATTCAACTGCTGGGAAAGCAGTTATTTCTTGAAGTTATTCCTTGATATTCTGAGAAAATGTGTCCAGGAATTTTTTTCTTACTCTAGCGTGGTAATAAGTCTGGTAATCGAGTTACAAGGCTGAGCTCTGCCCCAGATGACATGAGCAACAACAGGCAAGTTCCCAACTGGAACATTCCCCAATGAGAAAAAACATACCCAATGCATGCAGGACAAGTTTATGCCATTAGCTTCTGTAAAGTACCTGGAAAGTCTTCCACCAAGATGTTTACATTCAGATTACCTCCTGACAATTCTTGCTGGGCTCCTCAAAACCCATGTCAGGCTACTGCTATAGTGAGAGCAGGGCTTATCATTCAGAGTAGGACTATCCATTGCCTTGTATGCCCACCTGCCAACAGCCAGCTGTTGCCTTTTCTGTTCTGCTAGGTTGTAAGCATTTGGGAAAGGCACTGATTTCTTCTGCTGACTCTCTGTCCTGAGCTTACGAGCAGGGCCCTGGAGTCCATGACTGTGGTCTGTAAGCTCTGTGGCGATAGACAAATGTGAAGAGAGAAAAATATCCAGCAGTTCAGCTCGTTTCCACTGTTTAAGGTAAGGCTTTGGGTCAGAAGCCAGTAAAGAAAATTGAAAGCCAGAACTAACCTACACTGCCCTCTTCATTGTTCGCAATTTCACAATGTCACCCCCACATTTTTCAGTTTCTTTCTCGTTCTTTCCTCCTCGGGTTTTCCTAATTAAAAGAGACAAGAAGGATCAGGCACAAACATGCAGCAAATCTGACAGGTGCACTCCCTGGACCACTTTGCAGACCCTCTTGCTGGGGGTAACTGCCTGCAGGTGTAGGGGATGCATTATGGGATTCCAGGAAGAACATCCTAAAATGGAGTGAGCCTTAATGGGGGATGTTTTGGAGGAGGCCCAAAGGCTGTGAAAGGGAGGGATCAAGCTGGTTTGGGGAGGAACCAATGTGGAGAAGCAGAGGGGGAAAAGGGATACAAGGGGCAGAGAGCTTCTGACCAGGTGCCTGGTCAGCAAGCTTCTCTAGCCATGCCCTGGGCCTGATAACTGCAGCCTGTCCTGTCTTCTTCTTAAATCCCTTTTCCAACTCTTCTCCAGGGCGAGGAAACTCTCTACGCTGCGCGCATGTGTGTCTATGGAGGTCCAAGTGGCGGCCACTGGTGAAGGGGCCAGCGGTCACTGGGGCATGTGAGCTGAGGGTGCTCGCAACTGGAGAGAGCGAGTGTGTGCATTTGGTGTGCGTGTGTATGTCAGTGTGTGGCATCACTAGCCAACATCAAGCTGGACAAGCCAGCGAGGAGGAGATGAGGTTTGGGAGCGAAGTCTTGGAGCAGCCCTAATTCTGGGCTGGATACTGGAGAGACCAGAGGCTCTGAGAGTAGGCTACTGGAGGGACCAGGGGCTCCAAGCCAGCAACCGGAGAGACTGTGCGGTCTGGGGGACAGCTGCTGGAAAGGCCATTGTGCTGGCCTTTTGTATGGGTATGTCTTGGGGAATGAGTGCCTAACAGGCCTTAATGGCCCTGACCAGCCTCACCTGCAGCCTCCACCCATACCCTCTGCCCATGGTGCCAGGGCATCACTGAAGACCAGCCCTGGACCTTCAGTCCCTGCCTGAGTGATGGTGTAGGAGGACTGGTCTCCAGCACAGCTGCAGCCATGTCCATGCCTGGCCATGGACCCTGAGAATCTGCACTCTGACCTGCAGACTGATTTCCAAGCCAGGCCTTGGACCTGCCTCCTCACAATGGATTTGCCCCACAATCACTGGACTGTGTCTGACACTGGTCACCCTCAACACACCTGAGGACTGACTTCTCGGCTTGACTGTGGACATGCCACATCACCACACACTTTCCTGATGGTCTGGATCCTTGCTTGAACCTGCACAGCATCCCCGCGCCTGCCCATATTTGCCTCGCTTGGGTACTGGGGGGTGGGCCCTGGCTGGCGAGGCCCCTGCCCTGGCAGCTGGGTTACTGCCTTTGGCTCTCCATTCCTGTGGGAGCAGCTGGCCCTCACTGCTCCCCGACAGTGAGACCTCTGGGAGAGCAGGGCTCGAGGGCCCATTACTGCATAGTCTGAGCGTCTAAGGCCAGTTCCTGGTGTGATTGAGTGTGTAGGTGCGAGGGGACCTCCACCTGAACCCCACAACTGGAGTGGGGCTGTGGGTCTCTGGGGTTCACATGCCCAGAAACCAGTGACTGGGGAGACCAGGGGATCTAGGGCTGAGTGACTCAGTGGACCTGCCTGTCTAAGGCCAGACCTGGGTGGATCCATATCAATAGCTGTTTTTTTCCACTCATGGGCTTTCATCCTGATCAGTCGGAGAAAGGAACAGGATCTGGCCCGTGGTTGTGTTAGTGTTTGTGGGAGTGCTGTGTTTTCTGTGTTGATCTGTGTGGTCAGTGATAACTGAATGGAGGGTGTGTAGGTGTGCTTGTCTGCCTATTGGGAAAACAGGCTCAGCCTCGCTACTGCCTAGGCATGGAGACATGGAGCTGTGGCAGCCTCGCTTCCATTGGGCTGTTGGACTCAGTGTCTCCTACCTGAGTGCACCTACAAGGCTGAGTGGAGGCAAGCTCATGTGGGAGCTGCCACTGCTGCTCTCACTGCTGGCCTCCCTCTGTAGCACTGGCGCTGAAAAGCATCTGCCTAGAGGGGTATTATCCCAGCTGCTCAACTCCTCCTAAAAAGGCCAAAGGAAGATGGTTGGTGCCTCTTCCGAGCAGGGGCGACCAGCCTTTTGCTTGCCTTGGATTTCCCTGCGGGAAAGGGGAAGAGCTGTTAAATGCCACGGGCTACCCCACAGGCCTCTGTATGGCCACTGCAGCATACACAGCTCTGTCTGGATCACCTCTCCTTTCAGCTAGGAAGCTCAGGAGCAAGTGCAAGCCAGATCCTGGAGTGGGGAATCGAGGTCTCTGGGGGCTGCAGGGGCTCTCCCCCAGGGACCCCCCACCAAGGTAAACCCTGTCCCAGGGCCAGCACTGAACAGCCCAGGGACTGGCTAAGGCCCAGAGGGCAGAAGTGACATTCCCCAGACTTGTCTGCCAGCAGTGCGCTGCAGCTGGGAGAGAACCCAGGTGTCCAGGCTCCTAGTCAGCTCCTCCCCTCCTCTACCCCATAGACCCCTGCCCTTCCCCTTGCAGTGCCAACAGTGTGGACAGGTCTCTTATCCCCACTTGGAGTCCCAGGAATTAAGGGGGATCTTTGGCCACAGCATGCTGCATACTTCTGCAATGTGCCTGTTTAGTGGTTAATCCTCTTGCTCCAGACCAACCACGGGAGATATCTTGGGGACAAAGGCACTCGCACCAGCTCCGTGATTTCTGAGTCCAGCGAACCACATCCGTGTGTCAGAAGAGGAGCAACTCGGAATGTGTGAAATAACAAGAGAAGGGAAGAGAAGAAAGAGGGAAAACAAGAATCAGTGTAAACGCAGCAACTTCGGAAATTACTGTTGGTCTCGCTCATCTACTGACATAACTAAGGGCAAAGTGCAATGAACGCTAGCAGCATTGTGTTGATGTTTGGGGAAGTCCAGGTAAGCTGGTGCTGCTGGCTAGCTAGACTGCCGAGGAAACTGCACGTTCTCCTTGTACGTACCCTGAGATTTGCACTGTGGTCAGCTTCTATCACTCCCGCAGCACCTTTACTGAGGCAGCCTGAAAGAATGCAAACAGAAACGGAGTGCCCATACCTTCTGTGAGAATGGGTTGGGCTCTCAAGAACAATGGGTTGGGCTTTCTTTCCGCTCTGAAAGACGGAAAGAAACTCCCCTGATTCACCCGGGAAAGACATTTTCACAGCCAGTGGACAAGCTGCATCAATTTCCTGGTAAACATCAACAAGTCCTACAGTCTGTTCCAGCATGCATTTCCCCCAAACGCCTGGCCTGTTGTTTATTTGGGCTGCACTGACAGCAGATGCGCTGCTCTCCAGCAACTCCAGCCACAGCATGAGAAAGGCAGGAGCACAGCTCCCATCACCTTGCTCAGTGTGCACTCGAGAGGACCAGCAGGAGCAGGAGCAGGGTCCTGTTTTGCCTCTGCTCTCCTGCCTGCGGGATCTTGCAGTGAACTGCCAAATGCTTTGATTTCCTTTCCTTGTTAGGGGCACTAAACCCACCCACAGGTGCGCCTTGCTTCTCAGGCCTCTTTCAAGGAACACTGAGAAACCTTGAGGGCAGCTGCCACAGACCCAATCCCCATCAAAGCTGCCTTTCATTTACTGAGGGAAGGAGCTCATCACCAGGGCTTTCACACAGCCTCTGCTCTCAAACTGACTGCTGGCACTGCAATTTCTCACGTTGGACAAGGCTTCCTTGCCATAACTGGAGCGAAATTCCCCCGCAAGGCAATACAGTACCTGCTGACGTTCTGCCCACCAAGAGGATCAGGCTCTTGCTGAGAAGCACAGCCATCCTTCAGAGACGCCAACACGCCATGTTCCCAAACATCGACATGCGACAAGCATGTTCTTTTTTTCCACTTACCAGTCACTCTCCAGCACAAGTTCTCGGGCTGTTACATCCCTGTCCTTTTTGCTCTGGACTGCAAGCAGTAGAGTAAGATGCAGCAAGAGGACAGTCAAGTGTAACTCTCAGTTCAGGGAATGCTTGACGTAGCGTAAAATCCACCAAGACACTCCGGCGTGAATCTGAAAAACCATGAAAAGAAAAACTGTATAAATAAAATATTGTATATTAAAGCTTGCTGTAGATTGTTGAAGCAATACATTTTAAGTGTTTTTGACTGTACTTTGATTTCTACAAGCTGTCGCTTAGGTTACGTCTCCAGCTGCTCCCCCATAAAGAGTAATGTCGCTAATAATTTACTTCAAGTGTATATGCTGCTCAAGCAGACAAGTAAATATCATTCCTTAAAGAGGCAGCGACTGACCAAACGTGTTGCAGTCTGCCTACATGGGGCAGAGAGAGAGCACAGGTGGCTTCGCTGAGTAGCATCATCCTCAACCCCAGCAGGAAAAGACAAAGACTCCTTCCCTTACAGAGAGCAGCAAGCTAGGTGCATTGCCACTGGATTACTGACAACAGGCCAACAACCTCATGGGAAGGACAAACCACCTGGGACAGAAATGTAATCAGTGTGGCTTTTTTTCTGGTTTTCCCCCTCTAATTCGGTTGCCTCCAGGAACACTTCTGCTGGTGCTCCAGATAGGCCAGAGGACACAACTGCATGCTGTTCATTGCTTGCTTCTACCCAGGGGTCTCACAGCAAACATGGGCAGACCAGCCTTCCTGCAGCAAAAAAAACCCCCAAAAACAAAAAAAAACCACCCACACCCCTGAGGAGTGCTCTGATGGCTTGCCAGACTGGTGGTATTTTCAGGAAAAAAAGACAGTCTGCACTGCAGTCAGTGACCTGAGGGAAGAGCAATAACTGTTGAGTAGAGACTGTTCCCAGTCTCTACTCTCCCCTGACCCACGCACACACTCACCTCACAACCTCCCACACACTTCACACCTCCTACACTGCACAAACACACCCAACAGCCATCCCTGCTCAACCACCTCCTCTGCACCACCACCACCACAAACTTCCTCTAACCCTCCACATACAACCTCCCCCCGCAACACCCACCGCACCCACCCCAACACCTAATACACTCTCCACACCCCTCCCCAAACAAAATTCTCACACCACGCCCCTGCGAGCTGCTGCCTGCACTCGACCACTCCATCGGCTGGGCTGGGCTGGCTGACGACACCCCAGCGCTCTTCACCGCCTGCACAACACAAGCACCCATTTCCACACAAAGGCACATGCAAAGCCCCACCAACACACGCTGCCTCTTCCCTCCCACGTCCTGCCACACCACAACGCCCACAAACACATTCCCACACCTGCCCGCAACAAACCCTCTCCTCCTCTCCTCCACTCCATGCAACCAAAGGCACACAAGCCTCCACACACTACACCCTCCCCACCTCTCTCTCCCAACACCACCTCCCACCAGGGCCTCTTTCCTCACCCTCACACACCCTGCACCAGCCACCCTTCCCCAAGTCCTGCCCACCACAAAGCCCTCCTCCCACCTCCACCAGGCCTGCCCACGGGGCCCCCACCTCACCCCACCCACCTCTCAACCCATTGCCCTTCAGGCCTCCTACACTACCTAGCCTACACACACCTCCTCACCTCTCTTCTCCCTCCTCCTCCTCCTCCAACAACCAGGACGCACCCACCTTCCCGCATCCTCACCTGCTCTCCACCACCTCCGCACACAGACACTCCCCTTCCCACTCACCCTCCACACCCTCCAACTCCCTCCCCCCACAAACCCTCCGCCCCACACCCCTCACAACCCGCCCCACACACCACCACAACACCCAACAACAACCCCCACAGCCACAACAACAAAACACACCCCACTACACACACAGCCCCACTCCACAACACCCCCTCCAACCCTATCACCCTCCCATCACACCTTGCCCCACACACCCACACTCTTTCCTACACCTCCTCCTCCCCTTCCTCCACTCACACACCCTTCCCAGTCTCTACTCTCCCCTGACCCACGCACACACTCACCTCACAACCTCCCACACACTTCACACCTCCTACGCTGCACAAACACACCCAATAGCCATCCCTGCTCAACCACCTCCTCTGCACCACCACCACCACAACCTTCCTATAACCCTCCACATACAACCTCCCCCAAAACACCCACCACACCCACCCCAACACCTAACACACTCTCCCCATCACTCCCCTGCCACCACGCACCTGCGAGCTGCTTTCCGTGCCCGACCGCTCCGTGGCCTGGGCTGTGCTGGCTGACGACAGCCTAGCGCTCCTCGCCGCCTGCACAACACAAGCACCCATTTCCACACAAAGGCACATGCAAAGCCCCACCAACACACGCTGCCTCTTCCCTCCCACGTCCTGCCACACCACAACGCCAACAAACACATTCCCACACCTGCCCGCAAGAAACCCTCTCCTCTTCTCCTCCACTCCATGCAACCAAAGGCACACAAGCCTCCACACACTACACCCTCCCCACCTCTCTCTCCCAACACCACCTCCCACCAGGGCCTCTTTCCTCACCCTCACACACCCTGCACCAGCCACCCTTCCCTGGGTCCTGCCCACCACAAAGCCCTCCTCCCACCTCCACCAGGCCTGCCCACGGGGCCCCCACCTCACTCCACCCACCTCTCACCCCATTGCCCTTCAGGCCTCCTACACTACCTAGCCTACACACACCTCCTCACCTCTCTTCTCCCTCCTCCTCCTCCTCCAACAACCAGGACGCACCCACCTTCCCGCATCCTCACCTGCTCTCCACCACCTCCGCACACAGACACTCCCCTTCCCACTCACCCTCCACACCCTCCAACTCCCTCCCCCCACAAACCCTCCGCCCCACACCCCTCACAACCCGCCCCACACACCACCACAACAACACCCAACAACAACCCCCACAGCCACAACAACAAAACACACCCCACTACACACACAGCCCCACTCCACAACACCCCCTCCAACCCTATCACCCTCCCATCACACCTTGCCCCACACACCCACACTCTTTCCTACACCTCCTCCTCCCCTTCCTCCACTCACACACCCTTCCCAGTCGCTACTCTCCCCTGATCCACGCACACACTCACCTCACAACCTCCCACACACTTCACACCTCCTACAATGCACAAACACACCCAACAGCCATCCCTACTCAACCACCTCCTCTGCACCACCACCACCACACCATTCCTCTTAACCCTCCACATACAACCTCCCCCCAAAACACCCACCACACCCACCCCAACACCTAACACACTCTCCCCATCACTCCCCTGCCACCACGCACCTGCGGCTGCTCCCTGCGCTTGACCAATCCATGGGCTGGGCTGGGCTGGCTGACGACACCCCAGCGCTCTTCGCCGCCTACACAACACAAGCACCCATTTCCACACAAAGGCACATGCAAAGCCCCACCAACACACGCTGCCTCTTCCCTCCCACGTCCTGCCACACCACAACGCCCACAAACACGTTCCCACACCTGCCCGCAACTAACACACTTCACACCTCCTACACTGCACAAACACACCCAATAGCCATGCCTGCTCAACCACCTCCTCTGCACCACCACCACCACACCATTCCTCTAACCCTCCACATACAACCTCCCCCTGCAACACCCACCACACCCACCCCAACACCTAACACACTCTACCCATCATTCCCCTGCCACCACGCACCTGCGAGCTGCTCCCTGCGCTCGACCAATCCATCGGCTGGGCTGTTCTAGATGACGACAGCCTAGCTTTCTTCGCCGCCTGCACAACACAAGCACCCATTTCCACACAAAGGCACATGCAAAGCCCCACCAACACACGCTGCCTCTTCCCTCCCACGTCCTGCCACACCACAACGCCCACAAACACATTCCCACACCTGCCCGCAACAAACCCTCTCCTCTTCTCCTCCACTCCATGCAACCAAAGGCACACAAGCCTCCACACACTACACCCTCCCCACCTCTCTCTCCCAACACCACCTCCCACCAGGGCCTCTTTCCTCACCCTCACACACACTGCACCAGCCACCCTTCCCCGGGTCCTGCCCACCACAAAGCCCTCCTCCCACCTCCACCAGGCCTGCCCACGGGGCCCCCACCTCACTCCACCCACCTCTCACCCCATTGCCCTTCAGGCCTCCTACACTACCTAGCCTACACACACCTCCTCACCTCTCTTCTCCCTCCTCCTCCTCCTCCAACAACCAGGACGCACCCACCTTCCCGCATCCTCACCTGCCCTCCACCACCTCCTCACACCGACATTCCTCTTCCCACTCACCCTCTACACCCTCCAACTCCCTCCCATCACAAACCCTCCGCCCCACACCCCTCACAACCCGCCCCACACACCACCACAACACCCAACAACAACCCCCACAGCCACAACAAAACACACCCCACTACACACACAGCCCCACTCCATAACACCTCCTCCAGCCCTATCACCCTCCCATCACACCTTGCCCCACACACCCACACTCTTTCCTACACCTCCTCCTCCCCTTCCTCCACTCACACACCCTTCCCAGTCGCTACTCTCCCCTGACCCACGCACACACTTACCTCACAACCTCCCACACACTTCACACCTCCTACGCTGCACAAACACACCCAACAGCCATCCCTGCTCAACCACCTCCTCTGCACCACCACCACCACACTCTTCCTCTAACCCTCCACATTCAACCTCCCCCTGCAACACCCACCGCACCCACCCCAACACCTAATACACTCTCCCCATCACTCCCCTGCCACCACGCACCTGCGAGCTGCTTTCCGCGCTCGACCGCTCCGTGGGCTGGGCTGTTCTAGATGATGACAGCCTAGCTCTCTTCGCCGCCTGCACAACACAAGCACCCATTTCCACACAAAGGCACATGCAAAGCCCCACCAACACACACTGCCTCTTCCCTCCCATGTACTGCCACACCACAACACCAACAAACACATTCCCACACCTGCCCACAACAGACACACTTCACACCTCCTACGCTGCACAAACACACCCAACAGCCATCCCTGCTCAACCACCTCCTCTGCACCACCACCACCACAACCTTCCTCTAACCCTCCACATACAACCTCCCCCCACAACATCCACTGCAGCCGCCTCAACACCTCACACACTCTCCACACCCCTCTCCAAACAAAACCCTCACACCACCCACCTGCGAGCTGCTCCCTGCACTTGTCCACTCCATCGGCTGGGCTGTGCTGGCTGACGACACCCCAGTGCTCTTCGCCGCCTGCACAACACAAGCACCCATTTCCACACAAAGGCACATGCAAAGCCCCACCAACACACGCTGCCTTTTCCCTCCCATGTCCTGCCACACCACAACGCCAACAAGCACATTCCCACACCTGCCCGCAACTAACACACTTCACACCTCCTACGCTGCACAAACACACCCAACAGCCATCGCTGCTCAACCACCTCCTCTGCACCACCACCACCACAACCTTCCTCTAACCCTCCACATACAACCTCCCCCCACAACATCCACTGCAGCCGCCTCAACACCTCACACACTCTCCACACCCCTCCCCAAACAAAACCCTCACACCACCCACCTGCGAGCTGCTGCCTGCGCTTGTCCACTCCATCGGCTGGGCTGTGCTGGCTGACGACACTCCAGCGCTCTTCGCCGCCTGCACAACACAAGCACCCATTTCCACACAAAGGCACATGCAAAGCCCCACCAACACACGCTGCCTCTTCCCTCCCACGTCCTGCCACACCACAACGCCAACAAACACATTCCCACACCTGCCCGCAACTAACACACTTCACACCTCCTACACTGCACAAACACACCCAATAGCCATGCCTGCTCAACCACCTCCTCTGCACCACCACCACCACACTCTTCCTCTAACCCTCCACATACAACCTCCCCCTGCAACACCCACCACACCCACCCCAACACCTAACACACTCTCCCCATCACTCCCCTGCCACCACGCACCTGCGAGCTGCTCCCTGCGCTCGACCAATCCATCGGCTGGGCTGTTCTAGATGACGACAGCCTAGCTTTCTTCGCCGCCTGCACAACACAAGCACCCATTTCCACACAAAGGCACATGCAAAGCCCCACCAACACACGCTGCCTCTTCCCTCCCACGTCCTGCCACACCACAACGCCAACAAACACATTCCCACACCTGCCCGCCACTAACACACTTCACACCTCCTACACTGCACAAACACACCCAACAGCCATCCCTGCTCAACCACCTCCTCTGCACCACCACCACACCATTCCTCTAACCCGCCACATACAACCTCCCCCTGCAACACACACCACATCCACCCCAACACCTAACACACTCTCCCCATCACTCCCCTGCCACCATGCACCTGCGAGCTGCTGCCTGCGCTCGACCAATTCATCGGCTGGGCTGTTCTAGATGACGACAGCCTAGCTCTCTTCGCCGCCTGCACAACACAAGCACCCATTTCCACACAAAGGCACATGCAAAGCCCCACCAACACACGCTGCCTCTTCCCTCCCACGTCCTGCCACATCACAACGCCAACAAACACATTCCCACACCTGCCCGCAACAAACCCTCTCCTCTTCTCCTCCACTCCATGCAACCAAAGGCACACAAGCCTCCACACACTACACCCTCCCCACCTCTCTCTCCCAACACCACCTCCCACCAGGGCCTCTTTCCTCACCCTCACACACACTGCACCAGCCACCCTTCCCCGGGTCCTGCCCACCACAAAGCCCTCCTCCCACCTCCACCAGGCCTGCCCACGGGGCCCCCACCTCACTCCACCCACCTCTCACCCCATTGCCCTTCAGGCCTCCTACACTACCTAGCCTACACACACCTCCTCACCTCTCTTCTCCCTCCTCCTCCTCCTCCAACAACCAGGACGCACCCACCTTCCCGCATCCTCACCTGCTCTCCACCACCTCCGCACACAGACACTCCCCTTCCCACTCACCCTCCACACCCTCCAACTCCCTCCCCCCACAAACCCTCCGCCCCACACCCCTCACAACCCGCCCCACACACCACCACCACAACACCCAACAACAACCCCCACAGCCACAACAACAAAACGCACCCCACTACACACACAGCCCCACTCCACAACACCCCCTCCAACCCTATCACCCTCCCATCACACCTTGCCCCACACACCCACACTCTTTCCTACACCTCCTCCTCCCCTTCCTCCACTCACACACCCTTCCCAGTCTCTACTCTCCCCTGACCCACGCACACACTCACCTCACAACCTCCCACACACTTCACACCTCCTACGCTGCACAAACACACCCAACAGCCATCGCTGCTCAACCACCTCCTCTGCACCACCACCACCACAACCTTCCTCTAACCCTCCACATACAACCTCCCCCCACAACATCCACTGCAGCCGCCTCAACACCTCACACATTCTCCACACCCCTCCCAAAACAAAACCCTCACACCACCCACCTGCGAGCTGCTGCCTGCGCTTGTCCACTCCATCGGCTGGGCTGTGCTGGCTGACGACACCCCAGCGCTCTTCGCTGCCTGCACAACACAAGCACCCATTTCCACACAAAGGCACATGCAAAGCCCCACCAACACACGCTGCCTCTTCCCTCCCACGTCCTGCCACACCACAACGCCAACAAACACATTCCCACACCTGCCCGCAACTAACACACTTCACACCTCCTACGCTGCACAAACACACCCAATAGCCATCCCTGCTCAACCACCTCCTCTGCACCACCACCACCACACTCTTCCTCTAACCCTCCACATACAACCTCCCCCTGCAACACCCACCACACCCACCCCAACACCTAACACACTCTCCCCATCACTCCCCTGCCACCACGCACCTGCGAGCTGCTCCCTGCGCTCGACCAATCCATCGGCTGGGCTGTTCTAGATGACGACAGCCTAGCTTTCTTCGCCGCCTGCACAACACAAGCACCCATTTCCACACAAAGGCACATGCAAAGCCCCACCAACACACGCTGCCTCTTCCCTCCCACGTCCTGCCACACCACAATGCCAACAAACACATTCCCACACCTGCCCGCAACAAACCCTCTCCTCCTCTCCTCCACTCCATGCAACCAAAGGCACACAAGCCTCCACACACTACACCCTCCCCACCTCTCTCTCCCAACACCACCTCCCACCAGGGCCTCTTTCCTCACCCTCACACACCCTGCACCAGCCACCCTTCCCCGGGTCCTGCCCACCACAAAGCCCTCCTCCCACCTCCACCAGGCCTGCCCACGGGGCC
Organism: Struthio camelus; assembly: GCF_040807025.1. NCBI lineage: Eukaryota > Metazoa > Chordata > Aves > Struthioniformes > Struthionidae > Struthio > Struthio camelus. The sequence goes on along the minus strand of NC_090957.1, from coordinate 6,352,813 downwards.
CCCACCTCACTCCACCCACCTCTCACCCCATTGCCCTTCAGGCCTCCTACACTACCTAGCCTACACACACCTCCTCACCTCTCTCCTCCCTCCTCCTCCTCCTCCAACATCCAGGACGCACTCACCTTCCCGCATCCTCACCTGCTCTCCACCACCTCCGCACACAGACACTCCCCTTCCCACTCACCCTCCACACCCTCCAACTCCCTCCCCCCACAAACCCTCCGCCCCACACCCCTCACAACCCGCCCCACACACCACCACCACAACACCCAACAACAACCCCCACAGCCACAACAACAAAACGCACCCCACTACACACACAGCCCCACTCCACAACACCCCCTCCAACCCTATCACCCTCCCATCACACCTTGCCCCACACACCCACACTCTTTCCTACACCTCCTCCTCCCCTTCCTCCACTCACACACCCTTCCCAGTCTCTACTCTCCCCTGACCCACGCACACACTCACCTCACAACCTCCCACACACTTCACACCTCCTACGCTGCACAAACACACCCAACAGCCATCCCTGCTCAACCACCTCCTCTGCACCACCACCACCACAACCTTCCTCTGACCCTCCACATACAACCTCCCCCCACAACATCCACTGCAGGCACCCCAACACCTAACACACTCTCCACACCCCTCTCCAAACAAAACCCTCACACCACCCACCTGCGAGCTGCTGCCTGCGCTCGACCACTCCATCGGCTGGGCTGTGCTGGCTGACGACACCCCAGCGCTCTTCGCCGCCTGCACAACACAAGCACCCATTTCCACACAAAGGCACATGCAAAGCCCCACCAACACACACTGCCTCTTCCCTCCCATGTCCTACCACACCACAACGCCAACAAACACATTCCCACACCTGCCCGCCACTAACACACTTCACACCTCCTACACTGCACAAACACACCCAATAGCCATCCCTGCTCAACCACCTCCTCTGCACCACCACCACCACACCATTCCTCTAACCCTCCACATACAACCTCCCCCTGCAACACCCACCACACCCACCCCAACACCTAACACACTCTACCCATCACTCCCCTGCCACCACGCACCTGCGAGCTGCTGCCTGCGCTCGACCACTCCATCGGCTGGGCTGTTCTAGATGACGATACTCCAGCGCTCTTCGCCGCCTGCACAACACAAGCACCCATTTTCACACAAAGGCACACGCAAAGCCCCACCAACACACGCTGCCTCTTCCCTCCCACGTCCTGCCCACCACAACACCAACAAACACATTCCCGTGCCTTTCCCTTTATGGACTCGTCAACTCTCATCCCAGTGTCTCTTACTGTCAGCAGACAAGGATCAGCACACGACACCTAGTCTCGCTTTCTCTTCTAATGTTCACTCCTCCTCAGGACTACACACTTTTATCACATCCCTCTAGATACATCACCTCTCTGCCACCATCCCTTCTCCCTCCTCTGCAATCTACTCCAACAAGTTTCAGGTCAGAAATGTTAGTAGCCACAGCCCAAATCCCTCCTTTTCCCCAGAAGCTCCTTTTTTGTGCATAGCTGCAAGCTTCAATAGCCCAACAGGAAAGCCGTTATTGCTTCTCACTTCTCGCAATGCCACTAACTGTTTCTTGTAGACACCAGCATTTCATCTAGCCCACAGCTTGCCCTCAGTGTAATGGCGTCCCCTGAAATAGCCGCTCTTGCAATTGGTCTTTTTGTGGAAATCTCCTCTGCAGTGTTGGCAGTGAAGGACAATGGAGAGAAGAGAGAGGTCACCAAGTTCCTCTCCCCACATGGTCACTTATGAGCTGTGTCCTCAGGCAGTCTTTCCCCTTCCCTCACTCCCCTCGTCCTTTGGCTGCATTGCAATAACTTCTGTACCAGGAGCCTGAGCCCCTTCTCCAAAGCTCAGCCCAAGCTCTCTTGAAGGCCTGAGCCTAGCTGGTCTTACATGCTGCCCTGCTCTCCTCACCTTGACTAACTCTCCAGGACTCCCAGGACAGCCTTTCCCTGCTCTAGGCTCTCTCCTTTGTTTTGGTAGGCAACCGGACAAGGGGTTTACTGGGCCCCTTCATCTTTTCCTCTTGAGTGTAAGAAACAGGCTGCTTGTTCTCCTCATGCTCAGTTTTGCAGCCTGCACGCTCCTGGCTCTGGGGGTTCCTCCTAGGCAGTCCTCTCTAGTGTTTTACTAATTGCCTCTTCTTTACAGCGCTCCCTGTCTTGAAATGAGCTAGGTACAGCCCAGCTCTGGTTGCTTCCCACTCTGCTAGTCTCCTGTTAAGCCCAGCTGTGCTCACCACCCCAGAGTGACTCTCCCCACTACCTCTCCCACTAGAGCCTGTGCGACCATCCAGACCAAGGCCACCACTGTGTCTTTTCTCACTGTTTCCCCAACCACCTGGTGGAGGAAGCAGCCCTTTACAAGCGGCACACACACCACCTCTGAAGGCACCGGCTCCTGACAGGGCCTCTCGCCTACTAGCCAAGAATCACAAGACGTCAGTGCTGCCTCCGGGCCTCCTCCCCTCCGGCCTGCACAAGCCCTTTGCATTAGGCGGCCTAACTGGGACCTCAGCCAGCCCTGCCAGGCCCTGGTCAGGCTCTCCCCCTCCTCCTCAGCCCAGGAGGAAGGCCAGTGCACAAAAGCCTGCCGCCTGCCCTGTCTGCTGGCAAAGGGCAGAGAGGCACGCCTGCCTCTGCTTCGCCCAGCACCTACAACTGCGTCACCACTGAGCAATGCGCCCACACTCCCCTGTGTCTCTCCCTTCACCTGCAGGTCAGGCGTGGCTATCAGCCCACAGGCTTTGTCTCCCTTGGCCAGGGCAGTTGCAAGCAGTTCGGGATTGAATGCCAAGGTCTTTTGCCTCTGCATCTCCAAGAACCCCTGCCCTAAGTACCTTCTCCCAAAACTCCCCCACACCAGCTGACCATCCCCAGTGCAGCCTCTCCCCAACACCCCCAGAACATCAGGCAACGGTTCACCTTCAGGATTTTAACCCACAAAAGACTCCAGGCTCTCACCCACACATTCCCCTCCAGGCTGCAGGCTCCCCGGGGGCCGGGACCAGCTCCCCAGCAGCCACAACCCCTCCCTAGTCCCATCCCCCAGGGTCCAGTGGAGACTGCCCAGGCCAGGCCAGCTCCTCCTTCGCCTCCACCACATCCACCCTGGGAGCTGCTCCCCAAGGCCGTGGGGAAAGTAGAAAGGTTCACAGGGAAACGAGCAGCCCAACCTCGGCTCTCCCCACCTCACCTCCATCACCCCCTGCCCCAACAGCCCCCTCTTGCGGGCCTGCCTCCCCTCTCACCCACCCCACAGGCCTCCCCCACGCCAGCCCCAGGCCTACCTGCCCGAGCTGGCCGGCCCTGCTGCGCACCCGGCCCCTTCTCCCCTGGCCAACGCCAGGGAGGCGACGGGCCTTCGCCTTCCCTCCTCGACGCCTGGGCATCCTGAGCAGCGCACACTGATAGCCACCGACCGCGGGGAGAACCGCTCTGGCACAGAGACCCAACGGCCAGAGCCCCGGGTGCATCTGTGTTCCCACGGCGATAACGGTCCCTCGGGATGGAAGCGGAAGGGGGAGCAGAAGGGGGCCGCCACGGGGGCTGGGGGAGATGGCCCTGCTGGACTCACCCCAGCACTGCCCACCCCACCTGCAGGCACCAACCCTGGTGGCAGCCAGCACTTGCTGGGAGGGCGTTCACGTCTCCCACTTGTTTCCCCGCTGCTCTCCCAAACCTGTTTTCTTCTGGGTGCAGCGGTTTGGCCCTGAGTTTTGCAGGAGGACAGGGGTGCCCCCAGTGCTGCCCTCATGCTCAGACAGCAGGAGGCTGGGCTACAACGGGGCCCATCTTTCTCTCTCCCCACCAAAGCCCCCGGGCTGGGACCTCACCTGGGCACGTGTTGGCACTCCCGAACCAGCCTGGGTTACTGATACTGTGCACTGGAGCCACAGCTTTAGGGGCACCGTGCAAGGCAGCTGGACGCTTGGTGCTGCCCGTGCAGGCAGGCCCCTCTGCGCTGCTCCCACCGGGCCTCCTGGGCAGCAGCGCTGCGCTCAAGCCCAGAGGCGGCAAAACAAGGCAGAGCCCCAGCACTGAGCCTGGCCACAGCTGGTCTCTGCTGGCCCCTCTCCTCAGCCCTGGCCCTCGGCTGTGCAGCAGCACAGTGCTGCCCCTCAGGCTCCTGCAGGGGCTGGGGACCCCCTGCCGCGGGCCAGGCCCCGGCTGCTGGAGCCAGCCTGCGGCCAGAGCCGGTCGGTGCCTCCCGGCCGGCAGGCAGGGCCCTGGGCCAGCACGGCCACAGCCAAGGCCCGGCCCTGCCGGCCGCAGCGGGAGGGCTGTCGAGCCTCGCGACAGCCACGGGGCCGGGGCAGAGGGCGCGACAGGACGCTGCCCTGCCCTGGGCGCAGCAGGACGCTGCCGCCGGCTCCGGCACCCCGGCCGTCCCCAGGGCCCCCAGGCCGGCGCCAGGGCCGGCGCCAGCACAGGCCCCGGGGCTGCTCCCCCGCGCCCGGCCCGGCCCCCGGGCGCAGGGCACCCAGGAGCCCCGGCCCCTGCGGCAGAGCCCAGCCCCTGCCGGCAGCCGCCCAGCCCCGCGGCCCCGCACTGTCCGGGCCCTCGGGGCCCCGGGCTGCCCCCAGGCCCACAACATGGCGCCCCAGAGGGGAACTGCCCAGGCCTCACATGGCCCAAGGGTTGCCACAGCAACGCGCCAGTGCTGCCCTCCTGGTGGCTGAGGAGAGCAGGAGGGCGGGGCTGGGTGTGACGGATGGCTCTGCCAGCCAATCCGAGTCCAGCACGGGGTGGGGGTGGGGGGGTCCTGCGGGGAGGGGAGGAAGCGGTGGGGCCTGGTGTGGGGGAGAGAAGAGGGAGGAGAGAGAGGGAGCGAGGGGGGCGAGAGGGAAGAAGGGTGCAAGAGAGAAGGGGAAGAGGCGAGGGAGAGCAGCAGGAGAGAGGGAGCGGGAGGGAGAGCGGGTGCGAGCGGGTTGGGGGGGCGGCGGGTGCGTGGAAATGCCGGCGGGTGCCCTGGCGCTGGGGTGGGGGCAGTGGGGCTGGCGGCGGGGCTGCTTTGGCCCAGGAGCTGCCGATGGGGCTGGTGGGGCTGTGACCACGGGACAGAGCGGCCTGGGCCAGAGGGGAGCTGGCCGCCAGTCAGACCTGCCACCCTGCCCCAGCCCGGTCCGCCTGGGCGGCTCACTGGGGTGTTGGGTGCAGGAAACTTTGCCCCTGTGGCAGCTCTGAGACCCATTGGAAAGCGTTTCCCTGAGCTGCTGCTGCCCCCGCAGCCCCCAGGTGCTGCCCAGAGCTGCGTTTGGGAGCTCCTGGGCAAAGGCTGACCGGGTGGCTGGTGTGCTCGCGAGGTGCCCTTCCCCATGTTCTCTTTTGTTTGGGAAATTGCATTTTGGCATGGCTCTGAGAGAGGCTGTCCCCATACGTCACGCCGTGCCCCAGCCGTTGTTCTTGCTCCATGCCTCTTGCTTTGCCCTGAGACCTGGGACGCTGGAAGCAGCCTGCAGGGTGTTTCCAGAACAGCTCTGTAGGTGAAAGCAGTTTTGGTTTTGGTGGGACAGGAGGCCCTGCTGCCTTCAGTTTCATGATCACTGCTCCCATGCAGTCACAGAATCACTGAATCACAGAACTGCTGAGGCTGGCAGGGACCTCTGGAGACCATCTAGTCCAACCCCCCTGCTCAAGCAAGGTCATCGAGAGCCCGTTGCCCAGGATTGTGTCCAGATGGCTTTTGAGTATCTCCAAGGAAGGAGACTGCACAGCCCCTCTGGGCAACCTGTGCCAGTGCTCCGTCACCCTCCCAGCCCAGAAGGTTTTTCCTCCTGTGCACATGGAACTGCCTGTGGTTCAGTTTGTGCCCGTTGCCGCTTGTCCTGTTGCTGGGACCACTGAGAAGAGTCTGGCCCCATCCCCTCGACACCCTCCCTTCACATACTTGTACGCATTGATGAGATCCCCTCTCAGTCTTCTCCAGGCTCTACAGGCCTGGCTCTCACAGCCTTTCTTCACAGGAGACGTGCTCCAGGCAGCCCCTCATCCTCTTTGTAGCCCTCCACTGGACTCTCTCCAGTAGGGCCATGTCTCTCTTGTCCTGGGGAGCCCAGAATTGGACACAGTGCTCCAGGTGAGGCCTCCCCAGGGCTGAGGAGAGGGGGAGCAGTTTGGTCATGGTGAAACCTGTTACCAAGAGGCAAGGACACCATGTGTGCACTTCAGACTAGAGACATGCTGGCATAGATAGCAGGGGGCAGTGCAATGGTGAAATGGGCTTCCCACTCACAGAGCAAACCCTGCAGAGCCCAGGGCCAGCAGGAACCAGAGGTGGGCTGTGCAGGAATGGCAGGAGAGGGCTTTGCTGAGCAAGTGACCTCTGCAGCACCTTGTTCCCTGTGAGAGACTTGAAGCGCTCTCTGGGAAGGCCAAGGTGTGCCTGAGGAAGTCCCTGGGCCTGGACAGCCTGCAAGCCAGCTGCCCTGTGGATGTCATTAGCACAGTCCCTGATGATATCATCTGGGTCTGAGAAGAGGTTCGGGGGAAGGAAAGCTGGAAGATTTATTTAAGAGTGCAGGGACATGAGTGGAGAGCTTGGTGTGCTGTGCTTCGCATTGATGAAGCACACTTGGCTGTAGATGGGGTGGACTTGGCCTAAAGGCAGAGGTGGGATTAAGTTGTTTGGGCCCAGGTAGGAAATCTGAGATGCCCTGGGCACTTCCCCAGCAGCCACTCCAAAAGGGCATGGTTTTTCTGTAGGTCCCACGCTGTATCTGCTCGAAACGTGTGGTTGTGCTGGACACCCCAGGCAGTCAACATGGCCCCTTCCAGCCTCTTTTTATGTCGTTAAGGCAAGTGTCTGCACTGAATTACATTAGCTGTTTGCTCTGTAGGGATCTGCATGTGTCTGAGCTTCATAGTAAGTGGCGAGAGCTCTCGCAGTAGTAGGCATCGAGGGTCATTTCAGATGAGCACCTGGCCCCCACTTGATGCTCTAGAAGGATGTGGTCTCACAGTTGCTCCATCAGAGCAAGCAGGCACCAGCACATGCCTTGGACCACCTCTGTCTCTTCTCATGTCACTAGGTGCTTGTGTGCGGGGGACTGAGACCCACTGCCCATCGCCATTGATTGTAAAGGGAGCTTAGACAAGGAGCGCGCCTGCAGACATCTCTGTTGTGCACATGTCAGCTTTGGCAGAGGGAATCTCACCTCCTGTGAATTTGTGGAGTTCATGGGACTACACACCTGCAGGTCGTGCCATGCAGCTTTGTCCGTGTCCCTGAGGTGCCCAAGTCCCTCTCTGTAACTTCTGGGGCTCTGGGCAATGCAGTGTCAGGGCTTGGAATGAGCCAAGCTGGGCTGCAAGCTGCTCTCCAGAAGGGCACAGGTCTCCCATTGCATCTCCGTATCATCTAGGAACGCCGTGGAAAAGCCACCTAGGTATTAAGGCCATGAAAATGCTGCTGGGCAGTGGGATGTGGGCAGCTGAAAGGAGCCCAGTGTCTCCCTGGCTAGAAGGGGAACGTTGAGACTTGCCTCAGATGCTCGGAGGAAGGGTGCTGAGTGTGTTGATCTGCACTTTGGAAGGGGATTCCTCTGCTCTCAGCAGTGTCATTCCTTTTTAGGGCAACATGGGTGCAATTGTCCTCCACCTCAGAGGTGTGAGCACAGGACAGCTGGGAACAAGACAGATGGACAGGCCAGCTCTCCGCACTCTGCACTAAAGCCAGAGTGAATCCTTTTGCCTCTCAGGAATCCCAGCTGTTCGCTCTGAGTGCAGGAGCAATGCTGAGAATGTCTGTCTCCTCGTGGCAAACTCAGCTGGCACAAACTGGAGCTCAAGCCATGGAGCTCAATGACAGTCCTTCCGAGATGGGTGTGTTATAAAGGTCCGCAGGCATTCACCACTAAGGCAGAGTCAGACTCTTATACGATCGTTTGTTTCAGCTGGAGCTGGGTGCCTCCAAAGAGGGACCCAGAACAAAGACATTCTGGGCTAATTATACTCCTTCCAGTCTTATTTCCCCGCCTGCCAGTGACAGTCTCTTCCAGTCTTCTTTCCTGAGTTGCTGGTCTCTTTCCTTGTAAATGGATTGTGTCTACATCCCAGGACGGTTGCTGTGTTCCTGCTTCAAAGTGCCTTATCTTATCCGGAGGCTAACCGTGACCTCTGTCCATTGTGTTCTGTATGTTGGAGGGCTGATTCTGGCTGCTTCTGCAGTTGTTGCGTCAGCAGCAGCCCACAGGTTCGGTAAAAGCTTCGGCCTGCAGGCTTCAGGGCATTATTTTAAATAAAATAATTACTTATTTAAATGATTTTACAGCATAGAAACAGCTCGAAGTGGGTGCCTCTGGAGAAGGACACCGGACAAAGAAATTCTGGGGTAATTAGACCCCTTACAGTTTTATTTTCCCACCGGCCAGTGAAGGCCTCCTCCAATCTTCTTTACTGAGTCGGTGGTCTCTCCCCTTCTGATTGGTGTCTCTCTCCTTCTGACAGCTCCTGGCCTACAGCCCAGGCTGGATGCCATGTCCTTGTTTCTCCCAGGCCCTTATCTCCTCCAAGGTCAAGCCCAACCCACGTGCATCCCATCTTGTCTCCTGCAGTCTACTTTGTAGCCTCATGAGCTAGTTTTGTATCTTTGTCAGCTAGTTTTAACTGGTTTGGCAGTTACAGCACTGGCAAGGTCACATCCTTGGCAAAGTTTCTGGAGTTCAAGGACAGTTCAGCCTTGAGGTCTGCAGGCTTCATCTACTTTAGGCACTGATGCTAAGCAAGAGTGAGACTTATGCGAAGCGGAAGCTAAATCGGCTACAATTTCCTTCTCCAACAGTCCTCCCTTGGTTTCTATGAGCACACCTGCTGGATACATATATTGGGGTAGAGTATTTGTGCACATCATAGAGGAGAATGTGAGGCACTTTTTCTCCCTTTTTTTTTTTTTTTGTGAAGTTTACCTTAGATTAAATGATAGGTTTTTTGACCTCTGTTCATGGAGTGTGCGGGATCTTTCAACTTTAAGAGATGTCCCCAGTCGAGGGGAGATCGCGGTGTAGAGGCGCGTTGTTCCTCAGGAGAGTTCAAATGGCTGTCCTGAGTGATGTCTATTTATACTACGTCCATGATTTGTACCGTTAGCCAAATCAGGTGTGATCTAGCCACGGTGTGTCATATTGGAAGTCACGTGCCTTTCAAATTTCAGGAGGAAGTTTCTCGTTTGCTCCCCAGCGAGGACTTCTCAGCCGGGCTTTCTGCTAGTGACTTTACCACTAGTTGTTTTTATGTGCCGAGGTCATGGTCGATCACTTGGGAAAGTGGAGGGTGAAGGGCCTGCCACCTTTCCCCCCACAACTAGAGTCAAACCCTCCACCTCACAAAGTGGCCGTACAGGAGCCTCTTGCCTCGTGGTATAAATAGACCTCAGTGTCTACTGATCAGCATATATTAATTCAGTATATAACAGCAGGGCTTGTGTCTTTCGCAATAACTACCACACACACAGAGGTGTAGGAGGATTATGAGCAGTAAAGAGAACAATGTTGATGCTAGCAATATCACTACCGGGTGAAGGTTAAAAATTCCTGTTGCTGTTAGTGACCATTCAAAAAGAGTTGATGTTCTTTTGATTTTTCTTTTGTACTGGTTTAGTGTAGAATTGGACTGCAGCTGCTGTTGAGATGTAATAGGAGCTGAGTAATTCCAGTTGCATCCCAGGATCCCAGTAAAGTTACAGATAGAAATCTTTGGGTGATTGCTTGCAGCTACAGCAATAGTATTTATGATTATAAAATGACAAAGGGTTCTCATACAAACACATCAGACAAGGCAATCGAGTTAAATTACAAATTAATGTTTCAGAAAACCAAACAGAGAGAAGCAAAAGCTTTAATCATGCCACAAATCACAAGTCACTTGAAAAGGCGCCAAGGTGTTGCTGGGTTGTTAAGAAAGCCTTACTGCACGGATTTGGTTTGGAGACTCAAGAACAGAGATGCAGCTGTGTTTTTGCAGCCGGGCACTAATTCGTGAAGCACAAAGTATAGGCATTCCTCTTTTTCGATTGTAATCCCGTTCCCAATAGTGCGTTATGACAAACAAGAAGTTACGTTACCATTTTTAGTTATTGAAGGCAGAACACTGAAGGAGATAAGCCCGCCTTAACTAGGATAATCCTTCTGTTAAGCAAACATGAAGATGGTACTGCTCTTTTGGAAGTTTGTCTGCAGCTCTTGAAAAAGCAGGTATCTCCCTAAGAGACAGCATCTCGAAGATGTACACAATATGCTAAACATTTCTCTCTCCTCAGAGTTTCTGGATTCCCCTGTCTCTAGTCACTGTGAATACTGTCCACCCTCCCAAGCTGATCCGCTTGCCTGGGGGCTCCTTACTCCTGGGGGCCTTCTTGGACAAAGGGGACATTCTCTCTGCATACGTCCTACATTGCCACAGAAATAACATTCCGGTCCCTCACTGTCTGCCCATCTTCTCCTGTCCCCTTCTCGTCCTTGCCCTTGGCATTGCCCTAGCCTTCCTCGGCCTCCTCTGTCTCTTCCTCTACCCCTTCCTCTAATTTGCAAGTTCCGTGCTGAAGCTGCTGCTAAGAGATTAGCCTCTTCTTGGTTTTCCTTTTTCCGTTCCTTTGCTTGCTTCCCTTGCTGTTTCTCCTCTCGCCCGTCATAGACCAATACTGCCACGCTTAAAATCCTTTGTGAAGTTTCTCCTTGCCACCCTGGCATGTGCTCCTTCAACTCTTTTGGGCTATCCGGAGCGGCCTGATGGACAAAGACACTAATGGCTAGTGCATCATTCCAATTCTGGAAAGTCCTTCCCCCATAGTTCAACAAGGCTTGCCCTAGTCGTCCCCCAAAATCCCTGGCCTCTTTGTCCAAGCTCTGTCTACGCTCCTGCACTCTAGTCCAATCCACTCCTAATTTGCTACATGCTCTAATAGCTTCTACCAAGTTCCGGAGTCCTGTCTGGCAAGCGACTCTGTCCCCTGCGTTATTGTAATCCCAATTTGAATCATTTGCTGGCTAACGATTTGTGTTTCCCCCAGTCTGTTGTACAAACTTTGCCTCTTTATTAACTATTTTATCATCTCGCTCGTTTGGTCAGAACAACTCTCTCAAGAGCACTTGGGTATCCCGCCAGTTTGGTCAGAACAACTCTCTCAAGAGCACTTGGGTATCCCGCCAGTTTGGTCAGAACAACTCTCTCAAGAGTACTTGGGTATCCCGCCAGTTTGGATTATACCCAGTGCATATATATTAGAAAACAGCTGAGCGCTCCTTTCCGCATCCTCCCTCAACCTGGGCATTTTGCTTGCCCACAATGCTCAGTCACTCGGACTCCAGGGTTGGCTAGTAAATACATGCAGTACCACGTGAGGGGGGTTAGCTCCCCCCCCCCGCCCCCGCTGCACTCGCTTGTAGTGTTGCTGCATTAGGTAAAACATTAGCAACCATAGGATGGAGGCCTGCCACGGGAGGAGGGGAAGTCTGAGTAAGAGGAGGAGAGGGACAGATAGACAGATCTTCGGGAGGCGCCACCGGAGGAGTGTAAGGCGGAGCAGTAGCTCCTGGGGCGTTATTTGGGACACCTATATCTGCTGCAGCAAGAGTAGTTTTACAGAGGGTGCCGTTTGTCCTCCTTGGATCTCGCCGGTCCCACATCCAATTATCCCCACACATACCAATAATCCATTCAGTGAGGCTTTTCATCTTCCAATATAAGCTGTAGCAGAGCTCATTTCTTAGAATCGAAGGATCCTTCCTTGGGTTAACCCCCACATTAATTGTAAGATGGACAATCATCCTGACATAAAGGGACAGCTAACTAGCTAGGGATCGATTTGACTGTAACGGCTTTTTTCTCCTTTTTGTTCCTTTTCCTTTTCTAAATTTGGATGTTTGGAGCCAAGAGGGTGCAATGGTGGTTGGCTACACTGCCATCTGGGGTGCCAAAGTGCTGTGCAAACACTTTGATCCTAGGTTTCCAAGAAGCAGAGCCTCACGCACATCTAGCAGCAAAATTTTATTTCTTGAAATGATGGTGCAGCATAGTAACTGCTGGAGCTGGGTGCCTCCAGGGAGGGACCTTGAACAAAGGAATTCTGGCCTAATTAGACCCTTTACAGTTTTATTTCCCACCTGCCAGGGAAGGTCTCCCCCAATCTTCTTTACTGAGTCTTCTTTACTCTCCTTCTGGTTGGTCTTGGCCTTCAGCCCACACTGGTTGCCATGTCCTTGTTTCCCACAGTCCCTTATCTCCTCCGAGGTCAACCCCAACCCAGGTGCATCCCATCTTGTCCCCTGCAGTCTACTTTTTAGCCCCATGAGCTAGCTGTGTATGTTTATTAGCTGCTTTTAATGGGTTTGGCCGTTACATGCTCAGCAATGATTCTGGAGTTCATGGACGGTTCGGCCTTGAGGCCTGCATGCGCAGGGTAGGCAGTGGCGATAGAAACAGAGCTGCATGTCATACCCCAGCTCTGCCCTTCCACCTGAGATGCAAGCCCTGAAGACAGCAGGGGCCTGCTCTTGCCCTGCGGTGACTGGAGAGGGCAGGGGAGGCCAAAGCTTTTCTCCCCCTTTCCCTTGGCTATTGTGGGCCAGCAGAGCAGTTGACGCTTTGCAGCAAAACCAAAGTGTGTCAGGCCGCTCTACGCTGGCCTGGCATATTGGAACGAGTGGACACCCCGTCCCCCCCAGGACAAGCCAGATTCATGCAGGCAGCAAGTTTTGCCCCTTGCCTTTGGCTCCCTAAAAAAAGAACACTCACTCCGGCTGAGGAAACGGGGCTGTATCTTTGCGGGAAGCCCAACAAAGCCATGAAGCGGTAGCACAACAGGGGCTGTGCTTGAGGAGTCGAGGTGTCCTGGGGCTGCGGGAGATGCCAGCAATGAGCCAGACCTTCCAGCACACTTGCGTGTGTGCGTGGTGTGCAGCACCATGGCATTGGCACAGCTGCGTCAGCTCTGCTCAAACAGAGTCACGTCCTGGCGGGAGGGTGCCACCTCGCCCATGCTCTCGGGAGCCAGGGACACAGTGCTCCGAGGTGGAATCTTGATGTTCTCCTTGGCACCCTCAGGTTCATGATGGTCTGTGACACCAGGCAACGGACTAGAGGTTCCGCATCATTTTCCAGGGGCTGGAGGGCTGCGAGAGAAAGGCACCGAGCTGAGAACAGACTCCCACCTTTGCAGAGATCCCAGGAATCCCCCCCCAGGCAGGGCCAGCCCCACTCAGCTCTTCCCATGCGGAGGAGGCAGCAGGTAGGACAAATGGATCAGCTGGCACTTGCAGGTCGGCCAAGCCCCAGATGCGCCCCAAATACCCCCTGGTCTCCCCCACATAGGGACACAGAGCCTTCCTCACCTGGGGCAGGCCAGTGAACTGCAGCTCACTTCCCAGCCTCCTCCCTCCTCCCTGCCAGGGCTGCCTGACACAGCGCTGCTCTCACTCACCAGTGCACAGCTCCTGCACCTTCTCCTTCCTCCGCTTCTTCACTTGCTGCCCGATGAGCCCTAGGCAAACACCTCCGCTCACCCCTCATACTCCCCAGCAAGCCCCCAGCAGCACAGCTCCCATCTGGCCTTGCCAGCTTGGCCATGCAGCCTGCTCCCCTTGGGCAAGGCTGGCCCCAGCCCCGTCCCCACGGTGCAGGACCCAGGGACAGTGGGAGGGACTGAAGACCCTCCTGTGTGCCCGTCTGGGTGGGCAGGCATGGCCCTGGGCTTGTGGCTCACCAATGAACCTCACAGCTGCCTCCCGCAAGGATGCGTCCGGGTTCTCCAGGTAAGGCAGGCTCTGGCGCAGGTGTTGCTCCGCTCTGCTCCTGTCCCTCAGCAGCTGCAGACAGCACAAGGACAGGGGGTTGGCACCGAGCCTCCCCAGAAGGCCAGGCCTGTCCCTCCTCCCAGCTCCGGCCTCCTCTTCCTTCCTGTCCACGCCTCCCAGCTAGAAGCTGGCTGGTAGCCAGGTTCAGAGGGAGCAGAGGGCAGAGCGGGGCCTGCGGGTGCTGAGATCCCCGCCATGCTTCTGCCAAGGCCCAGCCAGGCCAGGGGCCCCTTCAGCACCCCAGTGGGCACTTAAGAGTAGAGGGCTCTGGGCTGCAGCAGTGCGTGAGGGGCACAGCTGTGCACCCTGCCCACTGGCCATGGCGGCAGGCCTCATCCCGCCGCGGCCCCGGGGGCTTTGGCCACGTCCTTACCACGCACTCCCCGATCTTCCATGTCTCCGCTCTTCTGGCCAGCTGCTTGAGCTCCTCCCACTTGAGGAACTGTGCAGCGCTCACCAGGGCTTCCTGAGAGGCCTGCAGAGCAACAGAGACCAGGAGATGCCACCGCAGCCACGGCAGGACACCCTGGGTCCCCCTCGTCTTGGCAAGGCTCCCAGCCTTTCCCAGCCCCAAATGGCACGACGCAGCGTGCCACTAGGTCTGGCCCTCCCTGAAGGCAGAGGCAGCTCTGCCTTGTCCTTTGGCACACAGGAAGCTGCACCTCATGCTGCCATGCGTTCCAAGGCACACTTGGCAGCAGCCCTTGCCTTGCTGCTCACCTCCACCCACGGCATGTCAGCATTGCTTCCCCAAAACACTGCTCCCTACCTGGGCCACTCTCTGCACCTTGTCACTCATGTGGAGGAAGAGCGGCACCAGGCTCCTCTGTGCATGCTGCTTCAGGTTCCGTTTGTTCTTCCCCATCACAATCTCCAGCAGGTCTTTGAAGAGGAGCATGGAGAGCTCTCGCACTCTGCTGTCTTCCTGCAGGCAGGGAGGAGAGGAGGGGAGGCCTCAGCAACGACTCCAGGAACGGGGCCTGACAAGAGCGTTTGCCGTGGCAAGGCCTCGTCCTCTCCGGGCACAACTGTCCCCCAGCCCGGCCAGAGGTCGGAGCTGAGGACAAGCCTCTGCTGAGGCAGCCTGGACAATGAGGGTTGTCGGCAGCAGCACGACAAGCCTCCCTGGGCTCTGTCTCCCTCTCCCTCTGGAGGGAGCTTCTTGGATTTCCCGAGGCCTCCATCAGGGCCCCCGCACACAACAAGAGGACAGAAAGGGACAGCCCCGCGGCACGGCCTCTCCCTCGCTCTCTAGCCTGCTCCTACCTCTCTGCTCATCGCTGCCCCAGGCCACGGCAAGCGCCGCACACAGTCAAGCACGAGACGCAGCAGCCGAGAGCAGACAGGGGGCTGGTTTGCTCTACTCCCACAGCCCCGGACACCAAGGCCAGCACAGGGCATGGGCTGAGAACCACAGGGCAAAAGGTTTCCTGACATACAGCAGGGCCTGTGTGGGGACGCGCCAACAGGCACGCATGCAGAGGGGCACACAGCACCCAGACCATGCATACAGACCCCCGGACACACCAGCAGAGCCTCGGCTCTCCCATCAGCCTTACGTCATCAAAGCGAGGCAGAAGCTTCTCGGCCAGCTGCAGAACAATCGGGTTGGAGCCCTTCTGTTCCAGGTAGCTGAGGATGTTTCTCAGCAGCATCAGGCTTCCCACACGCACTTCCCTGCAAGCATCCTGCAGCCACTCCATGCTGTCTGGGAGCAGGCTCTGCATTCTCCTTTTCTGTGGGAAACACACAACTTTCTTTGTGGGAAGCAAGGCCAGACCCCCCCCGCCCCCCGCCCGCCCAAAAGTGCTCTGCCTGCTCTTTTCCCATCAGGGCTCAGTGGCCAGGGCCAGGGCTCTGCACACACGCAGGCCTTGGGCACAGAGGCTGCAGTGCAGGGCACAGATCTGCAAGGGGGCCCTCAGCATGCACTGGCCTCTGTAGGGAGCAAAGCTGCTGCCTCAAGGCCCAGGAGCAGCTGGCTGCCTTAGCCCGGCCCTGTGCTCCAGCTCATTGTCCCTCTCCCAGATCTTCCCGCTGGGCACTGGTGCCTTTCTCCTTGTGCAGCACGGCCAAGGGCCTGGCATGACACTCGGGGCAGATGAATGGGGCAGCGGAGACTTGGGAGCAGCTACCACACCTCCGGATTGCCAGCCAAGTCCAAGCCACTCTCTGACCCAGTGTCTCCTGTCAAGCCCCAGGCTGCCAGCATGGCTTCACCCGCCTGCCCCCCTCCTCACCATCTTGGGTCTATTCAACAGGGCCACGAGGCCTCTGAACGCCAGTCTGCGCATCTCCAGGCTCTCACTCTGCGCATAACCCTGGACGAGTGGCAGGACCTCCTCATCCATGTCGGCAAGGTCAGGGCATTCCAGCAGCTGAAATGGACACAGCACTGAAAGACTGGCACAGCCGGCAGCACTGCCCGCAGCGTGCAGCTCTCCATCCCACCCACCATCCAGGGCAAGGGCACCAGGCCCTCACAAAGCTCAGCCCAAACACAGCAGGCATTGTGCAGACACCCCTGGGCCCTGCTCCCAGCCCTGCGCCTCACGGCACACTGCACACACTGCTCGCCTCCTCCTCCCGTCCCCTGAACCCTCCACAGCCTCTTGTTCTCATCCCTTGGAGGAGCAATTGAACACAGACAGCTGCCACAAAGCAGGCACAAAATACAAGTGCTTACGAGTGGTCGCCCAGCAGAAACGAGCCAAGGCCGGGGCTACTACCAGGAGCGTATGCATTGCCCCAGCTCCATTCACCAGCATCACCCCACACGCATGTGCACAAGCGAGCACAGCATTTAGAGGCCCCTCCAGAGAGGCACTGCTTGCCATGAGGCCCACCTCGACAAAGAAAGCCATGACGGGCAGCTGATGAAACTGGTCCTCCCTCCTCAGCAGCCTTGCCAGCTGGCGGAAGATCCAGCGACGCAGGTGACTGGCAGCCCCCCTCATTGCTCTGTCAGAGGCAAGAAGGCAGTGTTGGGCCTCAGCCGAGCAGGCAAACCTCCTCTGGCATCGCTCTGCTTGGCACGCAGCTCCTGCAGCCAGCGGCATTTGCTCATGGAGCACTGCTCTTGCCCTACCACACCTTGCCATTAGAAAGTCAGCGTCAGGCATCATTACGTTCCTTTTGGTGGGAGACCGGAGAAACAGCCTTCCTGCCCAGGCGGCATGGCCTGCCCACACATCCCCTCTCCTGCCCGCTTTGGATTCCTGTGCCCCTGGGCCCTCCCCAGGTTCTCCTGCGCACGACCCTCTCCCACAGCTCCTAACACCACCTGCTCCCCCAGCAGCTCTCCAAGCTGGGCAGCATGGCAGCTCCCAGGGCCCTTCTGCTGGGCGAGCCCTTGCCACAAGGGCTGAGGCTGCAGCCCCTTTCTTGGAGAAGTGGCGTTCCCCCTCCCCCACCAAGAAGCACATGGGGAGGCACACCCCACAGCCAGGGAAGAGGTGCTGGGCCAGAGCAGGCCGGAAAGGGCTCTACCTGGCCAGCACCACCACTCCCTTCTGCGAGGTGTCCGCATGCAGAAATAGGTCCCAGCCGCCCTTCCTCTCAACAGTCACGGCTACGGTCTCATAGTGGGCGCAGCGCAGCAGACTTTTCATGGCCTGCACGGCGCACCTGCATGCAGAGCAAAGCCCAGGTCACACTGGCAGCCCGGCCCTGCCTCCAGGTGCAGTGCAGAGACAGGGCGAGCGGGATCGAGCACCTGACGTGGCTGGTGGGACGGGACTCATCCCGTTGGCATTCCCTCAAGAAGATATTTGCTTCCTGGTGGCTGAACTCTGCTGTGAAGACCATCTGCAAGAGCAGCGCCAGGAAGAGCTGGGGGAAAAACGCCTTCACCGCCTCTGGGCAGACGGGCTCCCGGATGATCTCACACAGTGCCCTCGTTGCCTGCAGAAAACACCCAGTCACACCTCTCACTCCCGAGCAGTCCCCGGCATGCTTCCACAGCCCTCCAGGTGGGAGGCTCGAGCACAGCCTTGGAGCATGGGAAGTGCAGCTGGAGGCCTCAGCCTGGCTGCCTGACCAGGGCCAGCGCCCGCAGGCTCTTGGGCCTCAGCTCCTGGTTGTACACAGTGAGCCTTCCTGCCTCAGCATGACCATCACCTCGGCAGGCTTCGTGTAGCGTGCACGCTCGGCCAGGCTCCCTGTCCCAGGCCGTGCTGCCTGCCCAGGTTTTGCAGGAGCCCTACTCCTGCCCCTCACCTTGCCCCCAACCCGACCCTGGCTTTCCAGCCTGCTGAGCGAGGTCGGTGGATGCAGGGACAGCGTCGGATGGAGATTTCCTGGGCATGGCCAGCCTGGCTGTTGGTGTGCAGAGAGGCCAGGCAGCACTTGGCAGCCCTGTGCGCTGGCACAGTCGGAGGCCTGGCGCTGGGCGTGTTGTAGCCATGGGCCCAGGAGAGGTCCCTGCTTGGGGGCACACGGGCAGCGGAGAGGGGGAGGGGGCCCAGGGAGGCAGGCACCAGCCTGGGGGCACGGGAGGCCTCGTCCCCTAACTCACGGCCAGCGGAAGGATGCAGTTGTTGTCCCTGTCGGAGCTGGACTGCTTGCGCAGTGGCCGCTCCTCCAGCAAGCTCAGCAGCTCCCGCAGCATGTCCGGCGCAAGCATCGGCTTATCCATCAGCACCTTCCACATGCTCACGGCAGTGCTGCAGGCCCAGAGCGCCTTGTCAGTGGCACTTCCTTGGCCGCAGCACCGTAGCCTGGGCCAGCCCTGGAGGTCCCCAGCTGTGTGCCAGCCCCGCCCCTGCCCACCCCCTCCTCCCTGGCAGCCCCAAGAGGGTCCTGCCCAGGCAGGCAGCACATGACCAAGCTGAAGCCCCTTGCGCGGCAGGGAGCGTGCAGAGCCGCTGCGCTCTGCGGCTCAAGGCAGGGACACTTGCTCAGCTCTGGCTCCTCAAGGCCTGCTTGAGGCACCAGGGCTGGGAAACGGTGGGCGAGACACAGGGCCCTGCCCCTCAGCCGTGTGCTGGCCATCTGCTTGCCTCTGGCCCTCTTTGGGCCCTTCTCCCCATGGCCAAGGAGCCACTGGAGCCCGTCCAGGCTGACGGGCCCCATACCTGTTGCACAGTGGCGAGCAGTACAGCAGGCTCACGGTCACCTCGCTGGGCTCCAAGCAGGCCAGCTGGCAAAGGGTCTTGTTTAGGGTGACCCGGGCCGACAGCTCCCTCACATACTTCACGTTCCTGTAGAGGCACCTTATGATGCGTGGCACCTGGAAGACACAAGGCGGACGGTGAGGCTGCTCCCAGAGAGCAGCCAATACCCCAGCTCCCACTCACTTCTCCTTCCCTCTCCACCACTCCCACCGCTCCTTGCTGCCTTCCAAGGGGCTCCGCTGCCCACGAACACTGGCTCTCGGCGGGGAAACAGCGCCCCAGAGGGTCGAGCCCCACGCACGCCAGCCCCAGGCTCCTTACATCTTCCAGCACAGAGAAAGCGTCCAGCAGGAACATGGTCAGCATGTGGGAAGCCACCTCCGTATTGTAGGTGCTGCAGTTCCTCATGCCCTCGATGGCTGTGACAATGACGTCTGTCCTTTCGGAAGGCTGCAGGTTTTTCACAAACAGCTGGGGCAGAAAGGACCCAGGAGAGAAGAAATGTCACGCTGCGGGCCGCACTACTGCTGCTTAGCTAAGCAGTGGATGTGGCTCTGGAGAGAGGTGCGGGGCAGTGCTGGCACCGTGGCCCAGGAGAGCCAGGAGCACGCGCTGTGCTGGGTAGCAGCAGCATGGGGCATGTGGCCAGAGGGCCACCAGGGCAAGGCAGGATGCTCGGGAGCAGGCTCACAGTGCACTGGCTCTGCAGGCAACCCTAGCTTGCCGGTGGCCAGCAGGCTGCAGCTGCTGCTGGGACTCTTGGAGCCAAGCCTCTGGCTAGTCCCCCCGCTCAGGGACAGCGGGAGACACAGCAGTGAGAGCAGGGCTGCTACCAGGCAGCAACCAGTACTCTAGGTGCCACTCAGAGCTGCTTCCTTCTCCACCACCACCTCTGCATCAACCCCAAGGCCCCCTCAGCCCCACTCGTTAGGCATCCCTTTGCTCATCCACGTCTCCTCAGGACCCCATGGCCAACAGTCCCAGCAAGGGAAGTGCTCCTCACCCTCATGATCACACTCATGTTGCTCGTCCACGAAAGGCAGAGCTCATTGTCGGCTTCCCTCTCCTTCTGGGGCTCCACATACTCTGGATCATCCTGCAGCATTGCCCGGCCTGAACAGCAGCAGAAAGACACAGCGGTCAGCAGGAGTCATGCAGAGCTGCAGCTGGCAGACTCATGGCATCAGAGAGAAACCAGCCTGGCAGAGACAAAGGGCATGCCACGAATGGATGGGGAGCAGGATTCCCAGGGAGGGTCGGGGCCTATTCCAGGGCAGAGAAGGGCAACTGCTTCAAAGGGTACCAAAAGCCTCACGGGCTTTCCGGTGCGAAGCCCGACACAAGCCGTAGCCTCTGAGCAGGGGCTGCTGAGCGTTTTCCAGGCCAGTGGTATCCAGGACAGGTACTAAGAGCCCACTCCCCTGCTCCTACATCAGCCGCGCCTCCTGCTCCTTTGCCTCACTGAGCAGAGGGGCCGAGGCAGTGCGATGCCTTCCCCGGCCTTGCCAGCGTGGCCGCGTGCAGAAGCACACAGCCCAGCACAGCTTCTCTTACGTTTTCGCTGCACGACGAATCTGAAGAGGCAATGAAGAGCATCCAAGGCCCCACCCTTGGTCTCCGCATCCTCGTAAGCACAGCAAAGGATGAGACAGCCCACCAGCTGTCCCAGCATCGGCACGGGGATCTTCCCATAGCAGGCAGGGCTCTCATCCACTCCTCCAAATGGGTGCCACACCTGGGCAAGGCGGGTGGGACAGGTAGAAGGGCTGACGGGAGGCAGTCGCCACCAAAGCCCTGAAGCCAAGACTCTGCCCAGGCATGGATCCCAGCGGAGCCAAAGCTCTCGAGGGCCCTGCAGGCCTTGCCTCCCAAAGCAGCAGCCCAGCAAAGGCAGCACTGCCAGGCTGCGGCTCACATCATGCTCCGCGCGCACTGCTCCCCTGCACAGGGCTGGGGGCACAGCTGGCTCCTGCGACAAAGGGACTGCAGAGAAAAGCCCATGGAGAGAGGGCCAAAGAGCTTTGCTTCAGGGCAGAGCCTTGCTCAGTGCCTTAACCTGTGCCCACGCTTCCCTCCGAGGGACCCCCTGAGCTGCACTGTGCTCTGGGCTGCTGCAAAGGGCCAAAGCGGGGGCTGCACGGTGCTTGGCTCCTTACCTCCAGCGAGGAATAGTTGGCCAGCAACTTGCTCAGCCTCCCAATCCTCCCCACGGCCCTCTCACGCACAGCTGCTCTCTCCGTCTTGGTGAAGGGCAGCAGCATCTGCAAGGAGAAAGGCTACTGCTCTGCCCGGGGAGCTGACGCCCACTCCAGCAGAAGCAGCTCTGCTAAGCGCCTGCCTGCAGTCCTACAGTGCACCAAGGCTTCCTCGGAGCTAGAGCCAAGCCTGGAATGGCCTTCCTGCCCCTACAGGCCCCAGCCTGCAAGGCCCACCTTGCCCTCAGGCAGCCAGCCACACCTAAGCCCCCTCCCAGCCTCTGCTCCTGGCCATGCACATGGCCCCGGGTGCCCTCTTCAGGATGGCACGCCTTTCAGGCCACACCTTCCCTAGGGGTCTGCAGTGGGCAGCCTGGCCTCCGGCCTCCTGGCATGGCAGAAGAACCAAGCTTCCGGGCTCGGCTCCCCTTGCAGCACGGGCAGCTCCCAGTGGGTCTCTGCCCCATTCCGATCTGGCAAGGAAAGCACAAGGCACGCGGAGGCAGGGGGGCAGCAGCACCAGCTGCCATCAGTGCAGTGCCTAGAGAAGAAGGGTGACATTCCTCCCACTGCTTTGGTGCAAGGAGAGCTTTGGGGGCAGAGGTGGCCCAGGAGTGCTCATGGGGGCAAGGTGTTCCCAAGAGCCTGGAGGATGTTTGGGGTGGGAAGGGACTTGGGCTGTAGCCAGGGGACACTGGGCTCACAGAAGAGCCCAGTGGGGAACCTCCGCTCACCCAAGCGAGAAACGCCCCCTGCCTGCAGCGTGCTGCCTGTACATGGCACTCGGGGGGGGAATGTCCACTCGAGGGTGTCACTTCCCTCTGGGCTGAGGAACAGGCCCAATGCAGCCCACTCTTTGCAAATGCCACACCTGCAAGATCTTCTGCAGCTCCAGGAGGCTGGAAGTGGCCGACTTGAGCACCAGCACCTCCAACATGTTGTCCATGGCATCGAGGGTCTGCAAGGAGGACAGGGGGCTGTGGCATTCCTTCCCCACTGCCTCTGACCCACAGCAGACTCAGTTGAACCCCTGCTGCCCAGCGAGGACACCCGCTGCCCTGCACGGGCCAACGAGAGGCCTCAGGGCAGGAGACCTGCTGTGCACGCACCAGCCCCTGGGCACTGCCCATGGCCCAGCCCACGGGAAGGGCATGAAGGCAGGAGGGTGGGAAAACAAAGCTGAGATCCTGCCCAGCCTTGGAGCTGACAGTCACCTCTCAGCACAGCGGAGCCAGGGGCAAGCCCAGAGGGGCTGGCGGGCTCCCTGTAGCTCACCCAGCACCTACCTTGGAGTAGAGGGACATGTCCACGGTCTCCATGTCTTCTCTTGGAGGAAGCAAGAAGACACTCTTGAAGCAGGCATGGAGAAGGCTGCTCTTTTTGCCCTCCAGAACCGGCTCCACTGCACTGCAAAGAGAGAGCGAGAGAGAGAGAGAGATGCCTGTTGGACACTGGTGCTGGGAGCAGTGCCTGGATGCCCTGGGGAGGTGGCTGTGGGCCGCTGGGGCAGGAGTCCCCCGGCTGCTACAGAGAGCACGTGAGGGAGCCCTGCAGGGAGGCACCTCCTCCCTCCATGAACTGGCCCAGGGCCAGAGGAGAGCCCAGGCAGCTAGGCCTCCCCCCTTCTCTACCACCTGCCTCCCCTTCTGCACCACAAGCCAAGGGGCCCTGGGGAGCTGCAGCAGGCAACCCTCTGCCCTCCCATCTGCCCTACTGACAAGCCTACTGACAAGCAAGGGGAGAGCAGAAGCGCAGCAGACAGCACCGCCAGCCTCCTCCCACCATGGTGCACACCTCCCAGCCAGGGACGGTGCCATCAGGCACATGCTGTGCACAGGTCCTGGCCAAACCAGGGGCTCTGCTAGCTACCTCATTGCCGTGATAGCAAGCATGGCTTGCTGGCGCACCGCTGTGCCCAGGCGCTCCAAGGGCTCCTCTTCCAGCAGCACCTGCACAGCACAACCGGCAGTCAGCGCGGCAACTGCCATCACCCAGCACCAGCAGACCCAGGGCCCAGCTGGCCTTGCCCCTGTCCTCACACCTGCTGCCTCTCCCCTCACCTCGATATGCTCGGCCAGCTCGTGTCGGCAGCAGAACACCTCCAGGCCCCAGGACAAGGTCTTGGCGCTGCTGCCTCCACAGAGGGTGCCGATGGACGCTAGAAACTTCAGCTTCTGCGCCTCTTGCTGACAGACGGGGAAGAGAGACAGAGTGAGTGCGAGAGGGGACAGGAAAGGCCAGCAGGACCAGAGCAGCCAGGGGGCTGCAGTGCTGGGCGGGACCCCGGACGGCAGCAGCTCTGCACAGCCAGCACCTCCCCAGCAGCCTGCCAGCAGACATGGGCGGACCCGCAGGGAGACCCAGGCACAGCCCCCATGGAAACGGCTGCACTTACCTGTTCTCGGCCACCCACAAAGGCCTGGATGAAGTCCAAGGCTTCCTCATCCTCTCTGGACAGCTCGGACCAGCTGCTGATGGAAAACCTTGCACCTGAGAAAGGAAGAGAGCCAGGAGCACTGCAGAGATGGAGGGCAGGCAGCAGAGAGCCGCGCAGTGAGCTCTGCCCGCCGGCCAGCCATGGGCCTGCTCCCGGGCACGCAGTCTCCCTCAGGCTGCTCAAGGCTGCACGGTGCCCAGCACATGGGCTGCCCTGCTGCAGCCAGCCAGCCAGGGCAAACCTCAACCGCACCAGGCTGGGGAACGTGCTGCCAGACAGGCAGCATCCCTCCTCCTGCCACGGAGCTGCCGCTCGCTGCCCGTCCCAGGCAGCAGGAGCTGCGTCCATCTGCGCTCTCCCTCCTGGGCGCATGCTGCGCTGGGGCCAGCTCCCAAGCCCCGAGCGGGCCCTGGCATCCGGGCACCGCTGTGCCACCACCCCGGGCACCCCGACACCACGTGCTGGGGACATGGGAGCCCGGCGCAGAACAGGGTGCGCTTCCCGGCCCTCACCCCAGCCCGGCCCAGCCCCACGGGGGCTCACTCACCTCTCCGCCACGCCTGGGACTCGAACCCCTCCAAGGGCCTCGAGGCAGAGCTGCTCTCCTCGGCAACCCTGTCCTGCTCCTGGGATGCCCGGCGCGGGCAGCCGTACTCCTGCTCCCAGGCCACCCGTGGGCGGCTGGGGGGTCTCTCCGCCATCCTGCGGCACGGAGCAGAGGCAGGAGGGGGACACTTGTTTAATGCAGAGCTGGGGAGGGTCCCCACGGGGGTGGGGGCAGCGCAGTCAAAGGTCCCCGCGCCCGTCCCGGCCCTGGAGCCAGCTCTCCTGCGCCTCAGCCCCTGCCGCAAGGTCCTGCCCCCGCCACGGCCGAGGGCCCCCGCAGCCCCATGGCACTGCCGAGCCCGGCCCCGTCGCTCTCACCCGCAGCAGGAGCTGGCAAGGCCTCGGCAAACGCCTCGACTCCGCGGGGCTGCCGGGGCGGCAGAGAAAGACGCGGCTGCGCTCGGGGGCTCCTCCTCGAGCTCCACGCGCTCCTGCCCTCTCCCGTCGCCGTCCGTCCGGACACTGCCCGCACCTGACAGCGCCGCCGGTGTCACAACGGGGGGGGTCACAATGGCCCCGCCGGGGGCGGCTCTGAGGTCACCTCTGCTGCGCGAGCTGCTCCAGCAGCAGCAGCCGGCGCCGCCAGGGGCTCCAGGGCCGCAGCGCGGCCGCCCCGGGCAGGAGGGAGCTGGGGCAGGGCAGGGCGAGGCAGCTCGAGGGGCCGCGCGCGGCTCCGCATGGCCAGCTCCCTCCTCTTTCATCCCCGGCTGCCCACGCCTGGCCGCACTCACCTGCTCACCACTAACCACCAGCACCACCTCAAAACCTGACCCCACCGTACCTCTTGCCCCAATCCCCTCCTCTCATCCCTCACCCCAAACTCTAACCCTCCAGCCACAACCCAGACCTCCAACCCCTTTCCCTAACTCTTGCTCCAGCCCTCACCGGCATCTCCAACCCTCAGCCCTAGACAACAAATGCTAGCCGTCACCCCAGCCCTCACCCCTGCCATAGCCCACTCCCCCACAAAGCTAGCCAACGCTCACAGCAAGCACC
The DNA here is from genome assembly GCF_040807025.1 of Struthio camelus. Taxonomy (NCBI): domain Eukaryota; kingdom Metazoa; phylum Chordata; class Aves; order Struthioniformes; family Struthionidae; genus Struthio; species Struthio camelus. The sequence continues at coordinate 6,327,628 of NC_090957.1, read as the reverse complement.
AGAAACCCGCAGCACAACCACCAAACCTCGCCCCACGCCTCACCCAACCCCTCACCCCATGCAGCCAGCTCTCGTCCCCAGCCCTGCCCTCAACACCAGCCCCCAAGCACCAACCCCAGGGAGATGCCCGAACCCCCACTGCCAGCCCCAACCCCTTCCCCAGCCGCCCTCCCCCTCGCACCAGCCCCCTACCCTGCAGCCCCGCCGCTCACCCTCACGCTCCCGCCGGGCCCCCTCGCGCCCCACCCCGGCAGGCAGAGGAAGGGCAGCACCGGGCCGTGCTGGGGCAGCTGAGCGTGGCAGGCACCGCTGCAGATGCTCTGCTCCAGCCCTGCTCCAGCAGGGGCACCTACAGCACGTTGCCCCACACCAGCACAGGCGGCTTTGCAGCTTCTCCTGCAGCGGAGACTCCACAGCCTCTCGGGGAACCTGCTCCACTGCTTAACCGCCCTCGCGGGGAAAAAGCGCTTTCCTGCGCTCAGGGGGAATCGCCTGCTTCGCCATTTTGGGCCACGGCAGCACCCAACTCCTGGGCCGGGGCCGGGGCCGGGGGCGGAGGGGCGGGGCCATGGCAGGGACGGGGCGCCAGCCGGGCCCCCCGCGCCGGCACAGGGAGCGCAGCAGGCTGCTGGGGCGCGGCCGTGGCGCAGACGCCCCCGCCGCACGCCCCTCGCCCACGGGCCCCGCCCGGGCCAGCCCCGGCCCCCGCGCACGCAGCAGGCCGCCGCCGCCGCCGGGCCCTGCGCCACGCTGGCCCCGGCCGCGGCCGCAGGGACAGCCCGCCGGGCGGCCGTTGGGCGGCCTGCGTGTCGCTCACGGCTCACCCCGCCCCTCCCGGGCACCCATTCGCTCGCTGCCTCCCCTCGCTCCCCGATTGGCCGGGCGGGGGGCGGGCTCTCCACCCGCCCGCGGCAGCTGCTGGCGCCAAGCAGAAGCTGCAGCTCGGCTCTGTGGAGAAGAGGCGGCTGCAGAGAGCCGCTCGCTCTGCCCGCAGCCCCGCCGCCTCCGGGCAGCGTTCTCCCGCCCGGCACCTGGCCCCTTCTCTGCACGGCACAGGTTATTGGCCTTGCCAGTTCTGCTGGCCCCTGGGGCCGTGGCAGGGCTCCCAAGTGGGCGGAAAACCACACGGACGTCGGGCAAAGAGCTGGTGAGCAGCCTGGACTGCTTCAGGCTGGAGCACGTTGTACGGTGTAGAAATTATGCCCTCCACTCCTGCAAGTAGGAGGATGTTGGCCCGTTCAGCTGGCACGGTTGGAGCTGGAAAAGGATGCCTGCCTGTTGTCTAAAAGAAATTGTTGTAAAACCTAAAACCTTTTCCCTGTGTTTTACAAAAGCAAAACAGCTAACCTCGTGTGAACTCAAGGAGCAATTTCTCTGGGAGGACTGTATGAAAACTGAGGGGTTTTTTTGTTTGTTTTGAGGAGAAAAGCACTCTTTCTTTTCCAAACCCTTGAGTTGGTGTTCTTTGACCTTCATACGTGAGTCGATTTCAGCCTAGAAGGCTCTTTTCCCACCGGTAGGTGTTGATGTTGACAGAGGCACCGCTGTGCTTTCTAGTGTGGCATGCTAGCACCTATTCCAAGAAGTGGAACTCTCTCTGCTTATTGCGTTGTGGCCAAGCAATACATCCGCACAATGGAAGAAGGTTGAGGGCAGAAGCCTGGCTGTGACTGACCACAGGTGTTGCCAAGAAAGCTGGATGAATCTCAGCACAAAGGGCGCCACAGGCTGGCCTTTGTTTTAAGGCATGCCCTGGACTCCTGCAAGCACCTGAAGGCTGGAAGTCCATCCTTCCAGGAGCAGAAACGATGAGCAGTAGAGGGAATGTGCTGCGCAGGTGAGCTGCAGCTGGTGCAGCAAGCATTGCTGGTTTGAAGCGGTGGCTTGCTCCTTTGCCCTTTCCCAGAGAAATGCAATCTGATAATGGATGACATCTGTAAGAACAAAGAACTGCAAAGGTGGAGTTCTTCCCGTGGAGTCCAGTGGACTTTCCACCTACCGTGTCGAGCTCAATGCAATGGGGGAGGAGAAAGATGCAATGGATGAGAGAAAGGACAGCAATGCAAGAGTGACTCTTCTCTCTTAGAAGACTTCTAAGTGGGGATTGGATTTGTGGGAAGTCTGAAGTTGGCTACGTAAGTGACACCCTCCCACCATGGGAAGTGTCAGAGAAGGACATTGTATCTGATTTAGCTTCAGCTTAGTCTCAGGGCCTAAAGTAGATGAAGCCTGCGGGCCTCAAGGCCGAACTGTGAATGAACTTGAGAAACATTGCTGGCAATGTAGCTGCAAAACCATTTATGACCAGCTACTAAGGCTACAAAAGGGGCTAATGAGGATGTAAAATAGGATGCAGGAGACAAGATGGGATGCACGTGGGTTGGGGTTGACCTTGGAGGAGATAAGGGCCTGGGCTGTAGGCCAGGAGCTGTCCGAAGGAGAGAGAGAGCAGTCAGAAGGGGAGAGACCAGTGACTCAGAAAAGAAGACTGGAGGAGACTGTCACTGGCAGGTGGGGAAATAAGACTGCAAAGGGTCTGATTAGCCCAGAATGTCTTTGTTCAGGGTCCCTGCATGGAGGCAGCCAGCTCGAGCTGTTACTTCCTGTACTGTCATTTATTCTTGTAATTCATGTCAAAGAAATAATTAATTCTGCTCCTATATGTGCATGAGACTCTGCTCCTCGGAAACCTAGGGTGGGGCCATGTCTACAACAGGAAGTCCCCTAGATGAGGGGTTTGTGTCAGTAGCTGCACAAATTCCTTTGAAAACACTGTCAAGGTCCTGGAGAATCACCGATCACAGGACGGCTGAGGTTGGAATGGACCTCTGGAGATCATCTAGTCCAACCCCCCTGCTCAAGCAGGGTCCTCCAGAGCACATTGCCCAGGACCCCACCCAGAGGGCTTTTGAGTATCTCCAGGGAAGGAGACTGCACAGCCTCTCTGGGCAACCTGTGCCAGTGCTCCGTCACCCTCCCAGCCCAGAAGTTTTTCCTCCTGTGCACATGGAACTGCCTGTGGTTCAGTTTGTGCCCGTTGCCTCTTGTCCTGTCACTGGGCTCTACTGAGATCCCCTCTCAGTCTTGTCTTCTCCAGGCTCTACAGGCCGAGCTCTCGCAGCCTTTCTTCACAGGAGACATGCTGCAGTCCCCTCATCATCTTTGTAGCCCTCCGCCGGACTCTCTCCAGTAGGGCCATGTCTCTCTTGTACCCTCTTTCCAGCAGGTCAACCCCCAGCCTGTCCTGGGCCATGGAGTTCTTCCTCCCTAGGTGCAGGACCCTGCACTTGCCTTTGTTGAACTTGAGAAGGTTCCTCTCTGCCCATGAGGTTGTGATTAAACAAGGTTGTGGCTCTTTTTCTGGATGGTGGACGGGTGGGATGGCAGCAGGACGAGGAGTCATGAGAGGAGGAAGGGGAATTCCATTGACTTCTTCCCCTGGGTTAGGTTCTTGGGAGGGTTATTATTGTGGGAAGTGAGGACATATGCCAGTGACAGTCTCTTCCAGTCTTCTTTCCTGAGTTGCTGGTCTCTTTCCTTGTAAATGGATTGTGTCTACATCCGAGGACGGTTGCTGTGTTCCTGCTTCAAAGTGCCTTATCTTATCCGGAGGCTAACCGTGACCTCTGTCCATTGTGTTCTGTATGTTGGAGGGCTGATTCTGGCTGCTTCTGCAGTTGTTGCGTCAGCAGCAGCCCACAGGTTCGGTAAAAGCTTCGGCCTGCAGGCTTCAGGGCATTATTTTAAATAAAATAATTACTTATTTAAATGATTTTACAGCATAGAAACAGCTCGAAGTGGGTGCCTCTGGAGAAGGACACCGGACAAAGAAATTCTGGGGTAATTAGACCCCTTACAGTTTTATTTTCCCACCGGCCAGTGAAGGCCTCCTCCAATCTTCTTTACTGAGTCGGTGGTCTCTCCCCTTCTGATTGGTGTCTCTCTCCTTCTGACAGCTCCTGGCCTACAGCCCAGGCTGGATGCCATGTCCTTGTTTCTCCCAGGCCCTTATCTCCTCCAAGGTCAAGCCCAACCCACGTGCATCCCATCTTGTCTCCTGCAGTCTACTTTGTAGCCTCATGAGCTAGTTTTGTATCTTTGTCAGCTAGTTTTAACTGGTTTGGCAGTTACAACATTGGCAACGTCACATCCTTCGCAAAGTTTCTGGAGTTCAAGGACAGTTCAGCCTTGAGGCCTGCAGGCTTCATCTACTTTAGGCACTGATGCTAAGCAAGAGTGAGACTTATGCGAAGCGGAAGCTAAATCGGCTACAATTTCCTTCTCCAACAGTCCTCCCTTGGTTTCTATGAGCACACCTGCTGGATACATATATTGGGGTAGAGTATTTGTGCACATCATAGAGGAGAATGTGAGGCACTTTTTCTCCTTTTTTTTTTTTTTTTTTGTGAAGTTTACCTTAGACTAAATAATCTAATGAAAAGGCGCCCAGGTGTTGCTGGGTTGTTAAGAAAGCCTTACTGCACGGATTTGGTTTGGAGACTCAAGAACTGAGATGCAGCTGTGCTTTTGCAGCCGGGCACTAATTCGTGAAGCACAAAGTATAGGCATTCCTCTTTTTCGATTGTAATCCCGTTCCCAATAGTGCGTTATGACAAACAAGAAGTTACGTTACCATTTTTAGTTATTGAAGGCAGAACACTGAAGGAGATAAGCCCGCCTTAACTAGGATAATCCTTCTGTTAAGCAAACATGAAGATGGTACTGCTCTTTTGGAAGTTTGTCTGCAGCTCTTGAAAAAGCAGGTATCTCCCTAAGAGACAGCATCTCGAAGATGTACACAATATGCTAAACATTTCTCTCTCCTCAGAGTTTCTGGATTCCCCTGTCTCTAGTCACTGTGAATACTGTCCACCCTCCCAAGCTGATCCGCTTGCCTGGGGGCTCCTTACTCCTGGGGGCCTTCTTGGACAAAGGGGACATTCTCTCTGCATACGTCCTACATTGCCACAGAAATAACATTCCGGTCCCTCACTGTCTGCCCATCTTCTCCTGTCCCCTTCTCGTCCTTGCCCTTGGCATTGCCCTAGCCTTCCTCGGCCTCCTCTGTCTCTTCCTCTACCCCTTCCTCTAATTTGCAAGTTCCGTGCTGAAGCTGCTGCTAAGAGATTAGCCTCTTCTTGGTTTTCCTTTTTCCGTTCCTTTGCTTGCTTCCCTTGCTGTTTCTCCTCTCTCCCGTCATAGACCAATATTGCCACGCTTAAAATCCTTTGTGAAGTTTCTCCTTGCCACCCTGGCATGTGCTCCTTCAACTCTTTTGGGCTATCCGGAGCGGCCTGATGGACAAAGACACTAATGGCTAGTGCATCATTCCAATTCTGGAAAGTCCTTCCCCCATAGTTCAACAAGGCTTGCCCTAGTCGTCCCCCAAAATCCCTGGCCTCTTTGTCCAAGCTCTGTCTACGCTCCTGCACTCTAGTCCAATCCACTCCTAGTTTGCTACATGCTCTAATAGCTTCTACCAAGTTCCGGAGTCCTGTCTGGCAAGCGACTCTGTCCCCTGCGTTATTGTAATCCCAATTTGGATCGTTTGCTGGCTAACGATTTGTGTTTCCCCCAGTCTGTTGTACAAACTTTGCCTCTTTATTAACTATTTTATCATCTCGCTCGTTTGGTCAGAACAACTCTCTCAAGAGTACTTGGGTATCCCGCCAGTTTGGTCAGAACAACTCTCTCAAGAGCACTTGGGTATCCCGCCAGTTTGGTCAGAACAACTCTCTCAAGAGTACTTGGGTATCCCGCCAGTTTGGATTATACCCAGTGCATATATATTAGAAAACAGCTGAGCGCTCCTTTCCGCATCCTCCCTCAACCTGGGCATTTTGCTTGCCCACAATGCTCAGTCACTCGGACTCCAGGGTTGGCTAGTAAATACATGCAGTACCACGTGAGGGGGGTTAGCTCCCCCACCCCGCCCCCGCTGCACTCGCTTGTAGTGCTGCTGCATTAGGTAAAACATTAGCAACCATAGGATGGAGGCCTGCCACGGGAGGAGGGGAAGTCTGAGTAAGAGGAGGAGAGGGACAGATAGACAGATCTTCGGGAGGCGCCACCGGAGGAGTGTAAGGCGGAGCAGTAGCTCCTGGGGCGTTATTTGGGACACCTATATCTGCTGCAGCAAGAGTAGTTTTACAGAGGGTGCCGTTTGTCCTCCTTGGATCTCGCCGGTCCCACATCCAATTATCCCCACACATACCAATAATCCATTCAGTGAGGCTTTTCATCTTCCAATATAAGCTGTAGCAGAGCTCATTTCTTAGAATCGAAGGATCCTTCCTTGGGTTAACCCCCACATTAATTGTAAGATGGACAATCATCCTGACATAAAGGGACAGCTAACTAGCTAGGGATCGATTTGACTGTAACGGCTTTTTTCTCCTTTTTGTTCCTTTTCCTTTTCTAAATTTGGATGTTTGGAGCCAAGAGGGTGCAATGGTGGTTGGCTACACTGCCATCTGGGGTGCCAAAGTGCTGTGGAAACACTTTGATCCTAGGTTTCCAAGAAGCAGAGCCTCACGCACATCTAGCAGCAAAATTTTATTTCTTGAAATGATGGTGCAGCATAGTAACTGCTGGAGCTGGGTGCCTCCAGGGAGGGACCTTGAACAAAGGAATTCTGGCCTAATTAGACCCTTTACAGTTTTATTTCCCACCTGCCAGGGAAGGTCTCCCCCAATCTTCTTTACTGAGTCTTCTTTACTCTCCTTCTGGTTGGTCTTGGCCTTCAGCCCACACTGGTTGCCATGTCCTTGTTTCCCACAGTCCCTTATCTCCTCCGAGGTCAACCCCAACCCACGTGCATCCCATCTTGTCCCCTGCAGTCTACTTTTTAGCCCCATGAGCTAGCTGTGTATCTTTATTAGCTGCTTTTAATGGGTTTGGCCGTTACATGCTCAGCAATGATTCTGGAGTTCATGGACGGTTCGGCCTTGAGGCCTGCATGCGCAGGGTAGGCAGTGGCGATAGAAACAGAGCTGCATGTCATACCCCAGCTCTGCCCTTCCACCTGAGATGCAAGCCCTGAAGACAGCAGGGGCCTGCTCTTGCCCTGCGGTGACTGGAGAGGGCAGGGGAGGCCAAAGCTTTTCTCCCCCTTTCCCTTGGCTATTGTGGGCCAGCAGAGCAGTTGACGCTTTGCAGCAAAACCAAAGTGTGTCAGGCCGCTCTACGCTGGCCTGGCATATTGGAACGAGTGGACATCCCGTCCCCCCCAGGACAAGCCAGATTCATGCAGGCAGCAAGTTTTGCCCCTTGCCTTTGGCTCCCTAAAAAAAGAACACTCACTCCGGCTGAGGAAACGGGGCTGTATCTTTGCGGGAAGCCCAACAAAGCCATGAAGCGGTAGCACAACAGGGGCTGTGCTTGAGGAGTCGAGCTGTCCTGGGGCTGCGGGAGATGCCAGCAATGAGCCAGACCTTCCAGCACACTTGCGTGTGTGCGTGGTGTGCAGCACCATGGCATTGGCACAGCTGCGTCAGCTCTGCTCAAACAGAGTCACGTCCTGGCGGGAGGGTGCCACCTCGCCCATGCTCTCGGGAGCCAGGGACACAGTGCTCCGAGGTGGAATCTTGATGTTCTCCTTGGCACCCTCAGGTTCATGATGGTCTGTGACACCAGGCAACGGACTAAAGGTTCTGCATCATTTTCCAGGGGCTGGAGGGCTGCGAGAGAAAGGCACCGAGCTGAGAACAGACTCCCACCTTTGCAGAGATCCCAGGAATCCCCCCCCAGGCAGGGCCAGCCCCACTCAGCTCTTCCCATGCGGAGGAGGCAGCAGGTAAGACAAATGGATCAGCTGGCACTTGCAGGTCGGCCAAGCCCCAGATGCGCCCCAAATACCCCCTGCTCTCCCCCACATAGGGACACAGAGCCTTCCTCACCTGGGGCAGGCCAGTGAACTGCAGCTCACTTCCCAGCCTCCTCCCTCCTCCCTGCCAGGGCTGCCTGACACAGCGCTGCTCTCACTCACCAGTGCACAGCTCCTGCACCTTCTCCTTCCTCCGCTTCTTCACTTGCTGCCCGATGAGCCCTAGGCAAACACCTCCGCTCACCCCTCATACTCCCCAGCAAGCCCCCAGCAGCACAGCTCCCATCTGGCCTTGCCAGCTTGGCCATGCAGCCTGCTCCCCTTGGGCAAGGCTGGCCCCAGCCCCGTCCCCACGGTGCAGGACCCAGGGACGGTGGGAGGGACTGAAGACCCTCCTGTGTGCCCGTCTGGGTGGGCAGGCATGGCCCTGGGCTTGTGGCTCACCAATGAACCTCACAGCTGCCTCCCGCAAGGATGCGTCCGGGTTCTCCAGGTAAGGCAGGCTCTGGCGCAGGTGTTGCTCCGCTCTGCTCCTGTCCCTCAGCAGCTGCAGACAGCACAAGGACAGGGGGTTGGCACCGAGCCTCCCCAGAAGGCCAGGCCTGTCCCTCCTCCCAGCTCCGGCCTCCTCTTCCTTCCTGTTCACGCCTCCCAGCTAGAAGCTGGCTGGTAGCCAGGTTCAGAGGGAGCAGAGGGCAGAGCGGGGCCTGCGGGTGCTGAGATCCCCGCCATGCTTCTGCCAAGGCCCAGCCAGGCCAGGGGCCCCTTCAGCACCCCAGCGGGCACTTAGAGTAGAGGGCTCTGGGCTGCAGCAGTGCGTGAGGGGCACAGCTGTGCACCCTGCCCACTGGCCATGGCGGCAGGCCTCATCCCGCCGTGGCCCCGGGGGCTTTGGCCACGTCCTTACCACGCACTCCCCGATCTTCCATGTCTCCGCTCTTCTGGCCAGCTGCTTGAGCTCCTCCCACTTGAGGAACTGTGCAGCGCTCACCAGGGCTTCCTGAGAGGCCTGCAGAGCAACAGAGACCAGGAGATGCCACCGCAGCCACGGCAGGACACCCTGGGTCCCCCTCGTCTTGGCAAGGCTCCCAGCCTTTCCCAGCCCCAAATGGCACGACGCAGCGTGCCACTAGGTCTGGCCCTCCCTGAAGGCAGAGGCAGCTCTGCCTTGTCCTTCGGCACACAGGAAGCTGCACCTCATGCTGCCATGCGTTCCAAGGCACACTTGGCAGCAGCCCTTGCCTTGCTGCTCACCTCCACCCACGGCATGTCAGCATTGCTTCCCCAAAACACTGCTCCCTACCTGGGCCACTCTCTGCACCTTGTCACTCATGTGGAGGAAGAGCGGCACCAGGCTCCTCTGTGCATGCTGCTTCAGGTTCCGTTTGTTCTTCCCCACCACAATCTCCAGCAGGTCTTTGAAGAGGAGCATGGAGAGCTCTCGCACTCTGCTGTCTTCCTGCAGGCAGGGAGGAGAGGAGGGGAGGCCTCAGCAACGACTCCAGGAACGGGGCCCGACAAGAGCGTTTGCCGTGGCAAGGCCTCGTCCTCTCCGGGCACAACTGTCCCCCAGCCCGGCCAGAGGTCGGAGCTGAGGACAAGCCTCTGCTGAGGCAGCCTGGACAATGAGGGTTGTCGGCAGCAGCACGACAAGCCTCCCTGGGCTCTGTCTCCCTCTCCCTCTGGAGGGAGCTTCTTGGATTTCCCGAGGCCTCCATCAGGGCCCCCGCACACAACAAGAGGACAGAAAGGGACAGCCCCGCGGCACGGCCTCTCCCTCGCTCTCTAGCCTGCTCCTACCTCTCTGCTCATCGCTGCCCCAGGCCACGGCAAGCGCCGCACGCAGTCAAGCACGAGACGCAGCAGCCGAGAGCAGACAGGGAGCTGGTTTGCTCTACTCCCACAGCCCTGGACACCAAGGCCAGCACAGGGCATGGGCTGAGAACCACAGGGCAAAAGGTTTCCTGACATACAGCAGGGCCTGTGCGGGGACGTGCCAACAGGCACGTATGCAGAGGGGCACACAGCACCCAGACCACGCATACGGACCCCCGGACACACCAGCAGAGCCCCGGCTCTCCCATCAGCCTTACGTCATCAAAGCGAGGCAGAAGCTTCTCGGCCAGCTGCAGAACAATCGGGTTGGAGCCCTTCTGTTCCAGGTAGCTGAGGATGTTTCTCAGCAGCATCAGGCTTCCCACACGCACTTCCCTGCAAGCATCCTGCAGCCACTCCATGCTGTCTGGGAGCAGGCTCTGCATTCTCCTTTTCTGTGGGAAACACACAACTTTCTTTGTGGGAAGCAAGGCCAGACCCCCCCCCGCCCCGCCCAAAAGTGCTCTGCCTGCTCTTTTCCCATCAGGGCTCAGTGGCCAGGGCCAGGGCTCTGCACACACGCAGGCCTTGGGCACAGAGGCTGCAGTGCAGGGCACAGATCTCCAAGGGGGCCCTCAGCATGCACTGGCCTCTGTAGGGAGCAAAGCTGCTGCCTCAAGGCCCAGGAGCAGCTGGCTGCCTTAGCCCGGCCCTGTGCTCCAGCTCATTGTCCCTCTCCCAGATCTTCCCGCTGGGCACTGGTGCCTTTCTCCTTGTGCAGCACGGCCAAGGGCCTGGCATGACACTCGGGGCAGATGAATGGGGCAGCGGAGACTTGGGAGCAGCTACCACACCTCCGGATTGCCAGCCAAGTCCAAGCCACTCTCTGACCCAGTGTCTCCTGTCAAGCCCCAGGCTGCCAGCATGGCTTCACCCGCCTGCCCCCCTCCTCACCATCTTGGGTCTATTCAACAGGGCCACGAGGCCTCTGAACGCCAGTCTGCGCATCTCCAGGCTCTCACTCTGCGCATAACCCTGGACGAGTGGCAGGACCTCCTCATCCATGTCGGCAAGGTCAGGGCATTCCAGCAGCTGAAATGGACACAGCACTGAAAGACTGGCACAGCCGGCAGCACTGCCTGCAGCGTGCAGCTCTCCATCCCACCCACCATCCAGGGCAAGGGCACCAGGCCCTCACAAAACTCAGCCCAAACACAGCAGGCATTGTGCAGACACCCCTGGGCCCTGCTCACAGCCCCGCGCCTCACGGCACACTGCACACACTGCTCGCCTCCTCCTCCCGTCCCCTGAACCCTCCGCAGCCTCTTGTTCTCATCCCTTGGAGGAGCAATTGAACACAGAGAGCTGCCACAAAGCAGGCACGAAATACAAGTGCTTACGAGTGGTCGCCCAGCAGAAACGAGCCAAGGCCGGGGCTACTACCAGGAGCGTATGCATTGCCCCAGCTCCATTCACCAGCATCACCCCACACGCATGTGCACAAGCGAGCACAGCATTTAGAGGCCCCTCCAGAGAGGCACTGCTTGCCATGAGGCCCACCTCGACAAAGAAAGCCATGACGGGCAGCTGATGAAACTGGTCCTCCCTCCTCAGCAGCCTTGCCAGCTGGCGGAAGATCCAGCGACGCAGGTGACTGGCAGCCCCTCTCATTGCTCTGTCAGAGGCAAGAAGGCAGTGTTGGGCCTCAGCCGAGCAGGCAAACCTCCTCTGGCATCGCTCTGCTTGGCACGCAGCTCCTGCAGCCAGCGGCATTTGCTCATGGAGCACTGCTCTTGCCCTACCACACCTTGCCATTAGAAAGTCAGCGTCAGGCATCATTACGTTCCTCTTGGTGGGAGACCGGAGAAACAGCCTTCCTGCCCAGGCGGCATGGCCTGCCCACACATCCCCTCTCCTGCCCGCTTTGGATTCCTGTGCCCCTGGGCCCTCCCCAGGTTCTCCTGCGCACGACCCTCTCCCACAGCTCCTAACACCACCTGCTCCCCCAGCAGCTCTCCAAGCTGGGCAGCATGGCAGCTCCCAGGGCCCTTCTGCTGGGCGAGCCCTTGCCACAAGGGCTGAGGCTGCAGCCTCTTTCTTGGAGAAGTGGCGTTCCCCCTCCCCCACCAAGAAGCACATGGGGAGGCACACCCCACAGCCAGGGAAGAGGTGCTGGGCCAGAGCAGGCCGGAAAGGGCTCTACCTGGCCAGCACCACCACTCCCTTCTGCGAGGTGTCCGCATGCAGAAATAGGTCCCAGCCGCCCTTCCTCTCAACAGCCACGGCTACGGTCTCATAGTGGGCGCAGCGCAGCAGACTTTTCATGGCCTGCACGGCGCACCTGCATGCAGAGCAAAGCCCAGGTCACACTGGCAGCCCGGCCCTGCCTCCAGGTGCAGCGCAGAGACAGGGCGAGCGGGATCGAGCACCTGACGTGGCTGGTGGGACGGGACTCATCCCGTTGGCATTCCCTCAAGAAGATATTTGCTTCCTGGTGGCTGAACTCTGCTGTGAAGACCATCTGCAAGAGCAGCGCCAGGAAGAGCTGGGGGAAAAACGCCTTCACCGCCTCTGGGCAGACGGGCTCCCGGATGATCTCACACAGTGCCCTCGTTGCCTGCAGAAAACACTCAGTCACACCTCTCACTCCCGAGCAGTCCCCGGCATGCTTCCACAGCCCTCCAGGTGGGAGGCTCGAGCACAGCCTTGGAGCATGGGAAGTGCAGCTGGAGGCCTCAGCCTGGCTGCCTGACCAGGGCCAGCGCCCGCAGGCTCTTGGGCCTCAGCTCCTGGTTGTACACAGTGAGCCTTCCTGCCTCAGCATGACCATCACCTCGGCAGGCTTCGTGTAGCGTGCACGCTCGGCCAGGCTCCCTGTCCCAGGCCGTGCTGCCTGCCCAGGTTTTGCAGGAGCCCTACTCCTGCCCCTCACCTTGCCCCCAACCCGACCCTGGCTTTCCAGCCTGCTGAGCGAGGTCGGCGGATGCAGGGACAGCGTCGGATGGAGATTTCCTGGGCATGGCCAGCCTGGCTGTTGGTGTGCAGAGAGGCCAGGCAGCACTTGGCAGCCCTGTGCGCTGGCACAGTCGGAGGCCTGGCGCTGGGCATGTTGTAGCCATGGGCCCAGGAGAGGTCCCTGCTTGGGGGCACACGGGCAGCGGAGAGGGGGAGGGGGCCCAGGGAGGCAGGCACCAGCCTGGGGGCACGGGAGGCCTCGTCCCCTAACTCACGGCCAGCGGAAGGATGCAGTTGTTGTCCCTGTCGGAGCTGGACTGCTTGCGCAGTGGCCGCTCCTCCAGCAAGCTCAGCAGCTCCCGCAGCATGTCCGGCGCAAGCATCGGCTTATCCATCAGCACCTTCCACATGCTCACGGCAGTGCTGCAGGCCCAGAGCGCCTTGTCAGTGGCACTTCCTTGGCCGCAGCACCGTAGCCTGGGCCAGCCCTGGAGGTCCCCAGCTGTGTGCCAGCCCTGCCCCTGCCCACCCCCTCCTCCCTGGCAGCCCCAAGAGGGTCCTGCCCAGGCAGGCAGCACATGACCAAGCTGAAGCCCCTTGCGCGGCAGGGAGCGTGCAGAGCCGCTGCGCTCTGCGGCTCAAGGCAGGGACACTTGCTCAGCTCTGGCTCCTCAAGGCCTGCTTGAGGCACCAGGGCTGGGAAACGGTGGGCGAGACACAGGGCCCTGCCCCTCAGCCGTGTGCTGGCCATCTGCTTGCCTCTGGCCCTCTTTGGGCCCTTCTCCCCATGGCCAAGGAGCCACTGGAGCCCGTCCAGGCTGACGGGCCCCATACCTGTTGCACAGTGGCGAGCAGTACAGCAGGCTCACGGTCACCTCGCTGGGCTCCAAGCAGGCCAGCTGGCAAAGGGTCTTGTTTAGGGTGACCCGGGCCGACAGCTCCCTCACATACTTGACGTTCCTGTAGAGGCACCTTATGATGCGTGGCACCTGGAAGACACAAGGCGGACGGTGAGGCTGCTCCCAGAGAGCAGCCAATACCCCAGCTCCCACTCACTTCTCCTTCCCTCTCCACCACTCCCACCGCTCCTTGCTGCCTTCCAAGGGGCTCCGCTGCCCACGAACACTGGCTCTCGGCGGGGAAACAGCGCCCCAGAGGGTCGAGCCCCACGCACGCCAGCCCCAGGCTCCTTACATCTTCCAGCACAGAGAAAGCGTCCAGCAGGAACATGGTCAGCATGTGGGAAGCCACCTCCGTATTGTAGGTGCTGCAGTTCCTCATGCCCTCGATGGCTGTGACAATGACGTCTGTCCTTTCGGAAGGCTGCAGGTTTTTCACAAACAGCTGGGGCAGAAAGGACCCAGGAGAGAAGAAATGTCACGCTGCGGGCCGCGCTACTGCTGCTTAGCTAAGCAGTGGATGTGGCTCTGGAGAGAGGTGCGGGGCAGTGCTGGCACCGTGGCCCAGGAGAGCCAGGAGCACGCGCTGTGCTGGGTAGCAGCAGCATGGGGCATGTGGCCAGAGGGCCACCAGGGCAAGGCAGGATGCTCGGGAGCAGGCTCACAGTGCACTGGCTCTGCAGGCAACCCTAGCTTGCCGGTGGCCAGCAGGCTGCAGCTGCTGCTGGGACTCTTGGAGCCAAGCCTCTGGCTAGTCCCCCCGCTCAGGGACAGCGGGAGACACAGCAGTGAGAGCAGGGCTGCTACCAGGCAGCAACCAGTACTCTAGGTGCCACTCAGAGCTGCTTCCTTCTCCACCACCACCTCTGCCTCAACCCCAAGGCCCCCTCAGCCCCACTCGTTAGGCATCCCTTTGCTCATCCACGTCTCCTCAGGACCCCATGGCCAACAGTCCCAGCAAGGGAAGTGCTCCTCACCCTCATGATCACGCTCATGTTGCTCGTCCACGAAAGGCAGAGCTCATTGTCGGCTTCCCTCTCCTTCTGGGGCTCCACATACTCTGGATCATCCTGCAGCATCGCCCGGCCTGAACAGCAGCAGAAAGACACAGCGGTCAGCAGGAGTCATGCAGAGCTGCAGCTGGCAGACTCATGGCATCAGAGAGAAACCAGCCTGGCAGAGACAAAGGGCATGCCAGGAATGGATGGGGAGCAGGATTCCCAGGGAGGGTCGGGGCCTATTCCAGGGCAGAGAAGGGCAACTGCTTCAAAGGGTACCAAAAGCCTCACGGGCTTTCCGGTGCGAAGCCCGACACAAGCCGTAGCCTCTGAGCAGGGGCTGCTGAGCGTTTTCCAGGCCAGTGGTATCCAGGACAGGTACTAAGAGCCCACTCCCCTGCTCCTACATCAGCCGCGCCTCCTGCTCCTTTGCCTCACTGAGCAGAGGGGCCGAGGCAGTGCGATGCCTTCCCCGGCCTTGGCAGCGTGGCCGCGCGCAGAAGCACACAGCCCAGCACAGCTTCTCTTACGTTTTCGCTGCACGACGAATCTGAAGAGGCAATGAAGAGCATCCAAGGCCCCGCCCTTGGTCTCCGCGTCCTCGTAAGCACAGCAAAGGATGAGACAGCCCACCAGCTGTCCCAGCATCGGCACGGGGATCTTCCCATAGCAGGCAGGGCTCTCATCCACTCCTCCAAAGGGGTGCCACACCTGGGCAAGGCGGGTGGGACAGGTAGAAGGGCTGACGGGAGGCAGTCGCCACCAAAGCCCTGAAGCCAAGACTCTGCCCAGGCATGGATCCCAGCGGAGCCAAAGCTCTCGAGGGCCCTGCAGGCCTTGCCTCCCAAAGCAGCAGCCCAGCAAAGGCAGCACTGCCAGGCTGCGGCTCACATCATGCTCCGCGCGCACTGCTCCCCTGCACAGGGCTGGGGGCACAGCTGGCTCCTGCGACAAAGGGACTGCAGAGAAAAGCCCATGGAGAGAGGGCCAAAGAGCTTTGCTTCAGGGCAGAGCCTTGCTCAGTGCCTTAACCTGTGCCCACGCTTCCCTCCGAGGGACCCCCTGAGCTGCACTGTGCTCTGGGCTGCTGCAAAGGGCCAAAGCGGGGGCTGCACGGTGCTTGGCTCCTTACCTCCAGCGAGGAATAGTTGGCCAGCAACTTGCTCAGCCTCCCAATCCTCCCCACGGCCCTCTCACGCACAGCTGCTCTCTCCGTCTTGGTGAAGGGCAGCAGCATCTGCAAGGAGAAAGGCTACTGCTCTGCCCGGGGAGCTGACGCCCACTCCAGCAGAAGCAGCTCTGCTAAGCGCCTGCCTGCAGTCCTACAGTGCACCAAGGCTTCCTCGGAGCTAGAGCCAAGCCTGGAATGGCCTTCCTGCCCCTACAGGCCCCAGCCTGCAAGGCCCACCTTGCCCTCAGGCAGCCAGCCACACCCAAGCCCCCTCCCAGCCTCTGCTCCTGGCCATGCACATGGCCCCGGGTGCCCTCTTCAGGATGGCACGCCTTTCAGGCCACACCTTCCCTAGGGGTCTGCAGTGGGCAGCCTGGCCTCCGGCCTCCTGGCATGGCAGAAGAACCAAGCTTCTGGGCTCGGCTCCCCTTGCAGCACGGGCAGCTCCCAGTGGGTCTCTGCCCCATTCCGATCTGGCAAGGAAAGCACAAGGCACGCGGAGGCAGGGGGGCAGCAGCACCAGCTGCCATCAGTGCAGTGCCTAGAGAAGAAGGGTGCCATTCCTCCCACTGCTTTGGTGCAAGGAGAGCTTTGGGGGCAGAGGTGGCCCAGGAGTGCTCATGGGGGCAAGGTGTTCCCAAGAGCCTGGAGGATGTTTGGGGTGGGAAGGGACTTGGGCTGTAGCCAGGGGGCACTGGGCTCACAGAAGAGCCCAGTGGGGAACCTCCGCTCACCCAAGCGAGAAACGCCCCCTGCCTGCAGCGTGCTGCCTGTACATGGCACTCGGGGGGGGAATGTCCACTCGAGGGTGTCACTTCCCTCTGGGCTGAGGAACAGGCCCAATGCAGCCCACTCTTTGCAAATGCCACACCTGCAAGATCTTCTGCAGCTCCAGGAGGCTGGAAGTGGCCGACTTGAGCACCAGCACCTCCAACATGTTGTCCATGGCATCGAGGGTCTGCAAGGAGGACAGGGGGTTGTGGCATTCCTTCCCCACTGCCTCTGACCCACAGCAGACTCAGTTGAACCCCTGCTGCCCAGCGAGGACACCCGCTGCCCTGCACGGGCCAACGAGAGGCCTCAGGGCAGGAGACCTGCTGTGCACGCACCAGCCCCTGGGCACTGCCCATGGCCCAGCCCACGGGAAGGGCATGAAGGCAGGAGGGTGGGAAAACAAAGCTGAGATCCTGCCCAGCCTTGGAGCTGACAGTCACCTCTCAGCACAGCGGAGCCAGGGGCAAGCCCAGAGGGGCTGGCGGGCTCCCTGTAGCTCACCCAGCACCTACCTTGGAGTAGAGGGACATGTCCACGGTCTCCATGTCTTCTCTTGGAGGAAGCAAGAAGACACTCTTGAAGCAGGCATGGAGAAGGCTGCTCTTTTTGCCCTCCAGAACCGGCTCCACTGCACTGCAAAGAGAGAGCGAGAGAGAGAGAGAGATGCCTGTTGGACACTGGTGCTGGGAGCAGTGCCTGGATGCCCTGGGGAGGTGGCTGTGGGCCGCTGGGGCAGGAGTCCCCCGGCTGCTGCAGAGAGCACGTGAGGGAGCCCTGCAGGGAGGCACCTCCTCCCTCCATGAACTGGCCCAGGGCCAGAGGAGAGCCCAGGCAGCTAGGCCTCCCCCCTTCTCTACCACCTGCCTCCCCTTCTGCACCACAAGCCAAGGGGCCCTGGGGAGCTGCAGCAGGCAACCCTCTGCCCTCCCATCTGCCCTACTGACAAGCCTGGGCCAGGGGAGAGCAGAAGCGCAGCAGACAGCACCGCCAGCCTCCTCCCACCATGGTGCACACCTCCCAGCCAGGGACGGTGCCATCAGGCACATGCTGTGCACAGGTCCTGGCCAAACCAGGGGCTCTGCTAGCTACCTCATTGCCGTGATAGCAAGCATGGCTTGCTGGCGCACTGCTGTGCCCAGGCGCTCCAAGGGCTCCTCTTCCAGCAGCACCTGCACAGCACAACCAGCAGTCAGCGCAGCAACTGCCATCACCCAGCACCAGCAGACCCAGGGCCCAGCTGGCCTTGCCCCTGTCCTCACACCTGCTGCCTCTCCCCTCACCTCGATATGCTCGGCCAGCTCGTGTCGGCAGCAGAACACCTCCAGGCCCCAGGACAAGGTCTTGGCGCTGCTGCCTCCACAGAGGGTGCCGATGGACGCTAGAAACTTCAGCTTCTGCGCCTCTTGCTGACAGACGGGGAAGAGAGACAGAGTGAGCGCAAGAGGAGACAGGAAAGGCCAGCAGGACCAGAGCAGCCAGGGGGCTGCAGTGCTGGGCGGGACCCCGGACGGCAGCAGCTCTGCACAGCCAGCACCTCCCCAGCAGCCTGCCAGCAGACATGGGCGGACCCGCAGGGAGACCCAGGCACAGCCCCCATGGAAACGGCTGCACTTACCTGTTCTCGGCCACCCACAAAGGCCTGGATGAAGTCCAAGGCTTCCTCATCCTCTCTGGACAGCTCGGACCAGCTGCTGATGGAAAACCTTGCACCTGAGAAAGGAAGAGAGCCGGGAGCACTGCAGAGATGGAGGGCAGGCAGCAGAGAGCCGCGCAGTGAGCTCTGCCCGCCGGCCAGCCATGGGCCTGCTCCCGGGCACGCAGTCTCCCCCAGGCTGCTCAAGGCTGCACGGTGCCCAGCACATGAGCTGCCCTGCTGCAGCCAGCCAGCCAGGGCAAACCTCAACTGCACCAGGCTGGGGAACGTGCTGCCAGACAGGCAGCATCCCTCCTCCTGCCACGGAGCTGCCGCTCGCTGCCCGTCCCAGGCAGCAGGAGCTGCGTCCATCTGTGCTCTCCCTCCTGGGCGCATGCTGCGCTGGGGCCAGCTCCCAAGCCCCGAGCGGGCCCTGGCATCCGGGCACCGCTGTGCCACCACCCCGGGCACCCCGACACCACGTGCTGGGGAGATGGGAGCCCGGCGCAGAGCAGGGTGCGCTCCCCGGCCCTCACCCCAGCCCGGCCCAGCCCCACGGGGGCTCACTCACCTCTCCGCCACGCCTGGGACTCAAACCCCTCCAAGGGCCTCGAGGCAGAGCTGCTCTCCTCGGCAACCCTGTCCTGCTCCTGGGATGCCCGGCGCGGGCAGCCGTACTCCTGCTCCCAGGCCACCCGTGGGCGGCTGGGGGGTCTCTCCGCCATCCTGCGGCACGGAGCAGAGGCAGGAGGGGGACACTTGTTTAATGCAGAGCTGGGGAGGGTCCCCACGGGGGTGGGGGCAGCGCAGTCAAAGGTCCCCGCGCCCGTCCCGGCCCTGGAGCCAGCTCTCCTGCGCCTCAGCCCCTGCCGCAAGGTCCTGCCCCCGCCACGGCCGAGGGCCCCCGCAGCCCCGTGGCACTGCCGAGCCCGGCCCCGTCGCTCTCACCCGCAGCAGGAGCTGGCAAGGCCTCGGCAAACGCCTCGACTCCGCGGGGCTGCCGGGGCGGCAGGGAAAGACGCGGCTGCGCTCGGGGGCTCCTCCTCGAGCTCCACGCGCTCCTGCCCTCTCCCGTCGCCGTCCGCCCGGACACTGCCCGCACCTGACAGCGCCGCCGGTGTCACAACGGGGGGGGGTCACAATGGCCCCGCCGGGGGCGGCTCTGAGGTCACCTCTGCTGCGCGAGCTGCTCCAGCAGCAGCAGCCGGCGCCGCCAGGGGCTCCAGGGCCGCAGCGCGGCCGCCCCGGGCAGGAGGGAGCTGGGGCAGGGCAGGGCGAGGCAGCTCGAGGGGCCGCGCGCGGCTCCGCATCGCCAGCTCCCTCCTCTTTCATCCCCGGCTGCCCACGCCTGGCCGCACTCACCTGCTCACCACTAACCACCAGCACCACCTCAAAACCTGACCCCACCGTACCTCTTGCCCCAATCCCCTCCTCTCATCCCTCACCCCAAACTCTAACCCTCCAGCCACAACCCAGACCTCCAACCCCTTTCCCTAACTCTTGCTCCAGCCCTCACCGGCATCTCCAACCCTCAGCCCTAGACAACAAATGCTAGCCTTCACCCCAGCCCTCACCCCTGCCATAGCCCACTCCCCCACAAAGCTAGCCAACGCTCACAGCAAGCACCAGAAACCCGCAGCACAACCACCAAACCTCGCCCCACGCCTCACCCAACCCCTCACCCCATGCAGCCAGCTCTCGTCCCCAGCCCTGCCCTCAACACCAGCCCCCAAGCACCAACCCCAGGGAGATGCCCGAACCCCCACTGCCAGCCCCAACCCCTTCTCCCGCCCGGCACCTGGCCCCTTCTCTGCACGGCACAGGTTATTGGCCTTGCCAGTTCTGCTGGCCCCCGGGGCCGTGGCCGGGCTCCCAAGTGGGCGGAAAACCACACGGACATCGGGCAAAGAGCTGGTGAGCAGCCTGGACTGCTTCAGGCTGGAGCACGTTGTACGGTGTAGAAATTATGCCCTCCACTCCTGCAAGTAGGAGGATGTTGGCCCGTTCAGCTGGCACGGTTGGAGCTGGAAAAGGATGCCTGCCCGTTGTCTAAAAGAAATTGTTGTAAAACCTAAAACCTTTTCCCTGTGTTTTACAAAAGCAAAACAGCTAACCTCGTGTGAACTCAAGGAGCAATTTCTCTGGGAGGACTGTATGAAAACTGAGGGGTTTTTTTTGTTTGTTTTGAGGAGAAAAGCACTCTTTCTTTTCCAAACCCTTGAGTTGGTGTTCTTTGACCTTCATACGTGAGTCGATTTCAGCCTAGAAGGCTCTTTTCCCACCGGTAGGTGTTGATGTTGACAGAGGCACCGCTGTGCTTTCTAGTGTGGCATGCTAGCACCTATTCCAAGAAGTGGAACTCTCTCTGCTTATTGCGTTGTGGCCAAGCAATACATCCGCACAATGGAAGAAGGTTGAGGGCAGAAGCCTGGCTGTGACTGACCACAGGTGTTGCCAAGAAAGCTGGATGAATCTCAGCACAAAGGGCGCCACAGGCTGGCCTTTGTTTTAAGGCATGCCCTGGACTCCTGCAAGCACCTGAAGGCTGGAAATCCATCCTTCCAGGAGCAGAAACGATGAGCAGTGGAGGGAATGTGCTGCGCAGGTGAGCTGCAGCTGGTGCAGCAAGCATTGCTGGTTTGAAGCGGTGGCTTGCTCCTTTGCCCTTTCCCAGAGAAATGCAATCTGATAATGGATGACATCTGTAAGAACAAAGAACTGCAAAGGTGGAGTTCTTCCCGTGGAGTCCAGTGGACTTTCCACCTACCGTGTCGAGCTCAATGCAATGGGGGAGGAGAAAGATGCAATGGATGAGAGAAAGGACAGCAATGCAAGAGTGACTCTTCTCTCTTAGAATACTTCTAAGTGGGGATTGGATTTGTGGGAAGTCTGAAGTTGGCTACGTAAGTGACACCCTCCCACCATGGGAAGTGTCAGAGAAGGACATTGTATCTGATTTAGCTTCAGCTTAGTCTCAGGGCCTAAAGTAGATGAAGCCTGCGGGCCTCAAGGCCGAACTGTGAATGAACTTGAGAAACATTGCTGGCAATGTAGCTGTAAAACCATTTATGACCAGCTACTAAGGCTACAAAAGGGGCTAATGAGGATGTAAAATAGGATGCAGGAGACAAGATGGGATGCACGTGGGTTGGGGTTGACCTTGGAGGAGATAAGGGCCTGGGCTGTAGGCCAGGAGCTGTCCGAAGGAGAGAGAGAGCAGTCAGAAGGGGAGAGAGCAGTGACTCAGAAAAGAAGACTGGAGGAGACTGTCACTGGCAGGTGGGGAAATAAGACTGCAAAGGGTCTGATTAGCCCAGAATGTCTTTGTTCAGGGTCCCTGCATGGAGGCAGCCAGCTCGAGCTGTTACTTCCTGTACTGTCATTTATTCTTGTAATTCATGTCAAAGAAATAATTAATTCTGCTCCTATATGTGCATGAGACTCTGCTCCTCGGAAACCTAGGGTGGGGCCATGTCTACAAGAGGAAGTCCCCTAGATGAGGGGTTTGTGTCAGTAGCTGCACAAATTCCTTTGAAAACACTGTCAAGGTCCTGGAGAATCACCGATCACAGGACGGCTGAGGTTGGAATGGACCTCTGGAGATCATCTAGTCCAACCCCCCTGCTCAAGCAGGGTCCTCCAGAGCACATTGCCCAGGACCCCACCCAGAGGGCTTTTGAGTATCTCCAGGGAAGGAGACTGCACAGCCTCTCTGGGCAACCTGTGCCAGTGCTCCGTCACCCTCCCAGCCCAGAAGTTTTTCCTCCTGTGCACATGGAACTGCCTGTGGTTCAGTTTGTGCCCGTTGCCTCTTGTCCTGTCACTGGGCTCTACTGAGATCCCCTCTCAGTCTTGTCTTCTCCAGGCTCTACAGGCCGAGCTCTCGCAGCCTTTCTTCACAGGAGACATGCTGCAGTCCCCTCATCATCTTTGTAGCCCTCCGCCGGACTCTCTCCAGTAGGGCCATGTCTCTCTTGTACCCTCTTTCCAGCAGGTCAACCCCCAGCCTGTCCTGGGCCATGGAGTTCTTCCTCCCTAGGTGCAGGACCCTGCACTTGCCTTTGTTGAACTTGAGAAGGTTCCTCTCTGCCCATGAGGCTGTGATTAAACAAGGTTGTGGCTCTTTTTCTGGATGGTGGACGGGTGGGATGGCAGCAGGACGAGGAGTCATGAGGGGAGGAAGGGGAATTCCATTAACTTCTGCACCTGGGTTAGGTTCTTGGGAGGGTTATTATTGTGGGAAGTGAGGACATATGCAGCGTGAGTGCCCAAGCTGTGCACGAATTCAGCCACAGTCAGGGGTGAATCCTCCTTCGGGAGAAAATCAAGATGTAGGCCGAACTGATGAATGACTAGTTGAGGAGGAATATCCTTGTGCTTGTATTCGATGTGTATGTATGTTTTTGGATGCAATCCCTTTGGCTAGTCAGGGCCGCATAACCAGGAAAGTTGCTGGAAAGCAAGTAACCTTTCTAGTGGCTACAGGGGCTACTTTATCTCTCAAGCCATGGAGCTCAATGACAGTCCTTCCGAGATGGGTGTGTTATAAAGGTGCGCAGGCATTCACCACTAAGTCAGAGTCAGACTCTTATACGATCGTTTGTTTCAGCTGGAGCTGGGTGCCTCCAAAGAGGGACCCAGAACAAAGACATTCTGGGCTAATTATACTCCTTCCAGTCTTATTTCCCCGCCTGCCAGTGACAGTCTCTTCCAGTCTTCTTTCCTGAGTTGCTGGTCTCTTTCCTTGTAAATGGATTGTGTCTACATCCCAGGACGGTTGCTGTGTTCCTGCTTCAAAGTGCCTTATCTTATCCGGAGGCTAACCGTGACCTCTGTCCATTGTGTTCTGTATGTTGGAGGGCTGATTCTGGCTGCTTCTGCAGTTGTTGCGTCAGCAGCAGCCCACAGGTTCGGTAAAAGCTTCGGCCTGCAGGCTTCAGGGCATTATTTTAAATAAAATAATTACTTATTTAAATGATTTTACAGCATAGAAACAGCTCGAAGTGGGTGCCTCTGGAGAAGGACACCGGACAAAGAAATTCTGGGGTAATTAGACCCCTTACAGTTTTATTTTCCCACCGGCCAGTGAAGGCCTCCTCCAATCTTCTTTACTGAGTCGGTGGTCTCTCCCCTTCTGATTGGTGTCTCTCTCCTTCTGACAGCTCCTGGCCTACAGCCCAGGCTGGATGCCATGTCCTTGTTTCTCCCAGGCCCTTATCTCCTCCAAGGTCAAGCCCAACCCACGTGCATCCCATCTTGTCTCCTGCAGTCTACTTTGTAGCCTCATGAGCTAGTTTTGTATCTTTGTCAGCTAGTTTTAACTGGTTTGGCAGTTACAACATTGGCAAGGTCACATCCCTCGCAAAGTTTCTGGAGTTCAAGGACAGTTCAGCCTTGAGGCCTGCAGGCTTCATCTACTTTAGGCACTGATGCTAAGCAAGAGTGAGACTTATGCGAAGCGGAAGCTAAATCGGCTACAATTTCCTTCTCCAACAGTCCTCCCTTGGTTTCTATGAGCACATCTGCTGGATACATATATTGGGGTAGAGTATTTGTGCACATCATAGAGGAGAATGTGAGGCACTTTTTCTCCCTTTTTTTTTTTTTTTTGTGAAGTTTACCTTAGATTAAATAATCTAATGAAAAGGCGCCCAGGTGTTGCTGGGTTGTTAAGAAAGCCTTACTGCACGGATTTGGTTTGGAGACTCAAGAACTGAGATGCAGCTGTGCTTTTGCAGCCGGGCACTAATTCGTGAAGCACAAAGTATAGGCATTCCTCTTTTTCGATTGTAATCCCGTTCCCAATAGTGCGTTATGACAAACAAGAAGTTACGTTACCATTTTTAGTTATTGAAGGCAGAACACTGAAGGAGATAAGCCCGCCTTAACTAGGATAATCCTTCTGTTAAGCAAACATGAAGATGGTACTGCTCTTTTGGAAGTTTGTCTGCAGCTCTTGAAAAAGCAGGTATCTCCCTAAGAGACAGCATCTCGAAGATGTACACAATATGCTAAACATTTCTCTCTCCTCAGAGTTTCTGGATTCCCCTGTCTCTAGTCATTGTGAATACTGTCCACCCTCCCAAGCTGATCCGCTTGCCTGGGGGCTCCTTACTCCTGGGGGCCTTCTTGGACAAAGGGGACATTCTCTCTGCATACGTCCTACATTGCCACAGAAATAACATTCCGGTCCCTCACTGTCTGCCCATCTTCTCCTGTCCCCTTCTCGTCCTTGCCCTTGGCATTGCCCTAGCCTTCCTCGGCCTCCTCTGTCTCTTCCTCTACCCCTTCCTCTAATTTGCAAGTTCCGTGCTGAAGCTGCTGCTAAGAGATTAGCCTCTTCTTGGTTTTCCTTTTTCCGTTCCTTTGCTTGCTTCCCTTGCTGTTTCTCCTCTCGCCCGTCATAGACCAATACTGCCACGCTTAAAATCCTTTGTGAAGTTTCTCCTTGCCACCCTGGCATGTGCTCCTTCAACTCTTTTGGGCTATCCGGAGCGGCCTGATGGACAAAGACACTAATGGCTAGTGCATCATTCCAATTCTGGAAAGTCCTTCCCCCATAGTTCAACAAGGCTTGCCCTAGTCGTCCCCCAAAATCCCTGGCCTCTTTGTCCAAGCTCTGTCTACGCTCCTGCACTCTAGTCCAATCCACTCCTAGTTTGCTACATGCTCTAATAGCTTCTACCGAGTTCCGGAGTCCTGTCTGGCAAGCGACTCTGTCCCCTGCGTTATTGTAATCCCAATTTGGATCGTTTGCTGGCTAACGATTTGTGTTTCCCCCAGTCTGTTGTACAAACTTTGCCTCTTTATTAACTATTTTATCATCTCGCTCGTTTGGTCAGAACAACTCTCTCAAGAGCACTTGGGTATCCCGCCAGTTTGGTCAGAACAACTCTCTCAAGAGTACTTGGGTATCCCGCCAGTTTGGATTATACCCAGTGCATATCTATTAGAAAACAGCTGAGCGCTCCTTTCCGCATCCTCCCTCAACCTGGGCATTTTGCTTGCCCACAATGCTCAGTCACTCGGACTCCAGGGTTGGCTAGTAAATACATGCAGTACCACGTGAGGGGGGTTAGCTCCCCCACCTCACCCCCGCTGCACTCGCTTGTAGTGCTGCTGCATTAGGTAAAACATTAGCAACCATAGGATGGAGGCCTGCCACGGGAGGAGGGGAAGTCTGAGTAAGAGGAGGAGAGGGACAGATAGACAGATCTTCAGGAGGCGCCACCGGAGGAGTGTAAGGCGGAGCAGTAGCTCCTGGGGCGTTATTTGGGACACCTATATCTGCTGCAGCAAGAGTAGTTTTACAGAGGGTGCCGTTTGTCCTCCTTGGATCTCGCCGGTCCCACATCCAATTATCCCCACACATACCAATAATCCATTCAGTGAGGCTTTTCATCTTCCAATATAAGCTGTAGCAGAGCTCATTTCTTAGAATCGAAGGATCCTTCCTTGGGTTAACCCCCACATTAATTGTAAGATGGACAATCATCCTGACATAAAGGGACAGCTAACTAGCTAGGGATCGATTTGACTGTAACGGCTTTTTTCTCCTTTTTGTTCCTTTTCCTTTTCTAAATTTGGATGTTTGGAGCCAAGAGGGTGCAATGGTGGTTGGCTACACTGCCATCTGGGGTGCCAAAGTGCTGTGCAAACACTTTGATCCTAGGTTTCCAAGAAGCAGAGCCTCACGCACATCTAGCAGCAAAATTTTATTTCTTGAAATGATGGTGCAGCATAGTAACTGCTGGAGCTGGGTGCCTCCAGGGAGGGACCTTGAACAAAGGAATTCTGGCCTAATTAGACCCTTTACAGTTTTATTTCCCACCTGCCAGGGAAGGTCTCCCCCAATCTTCTTTACTGAGTCTTCTTTACTCTCCTTCTGGTTGGTCTTGGCCTTCAGCCCACACTGGTTGCCATGTCCTTGTTTCCCACAGTCCCTTATCTCCTCCGAGGTCAACCCCAACCCACGTGCATCCCATCTTGTCCCCTGCAGTCTACTTTTTAGCCCCATGAGCGAGCTGTGTATCTTTATTAGCTGCTTTTAATGGGTTTGGCCGTTACATGCTCAGCAATGATTCTGGAGTTCATGGACGGTTCGGCCTTGAGGCCTGCATGCGCAGGGTAGGCAGTGGCGATAGAAACAGAGCTGCATGTCATACCCCAGCTCTGCCCTTCCACCTGAGATGCAAGCCCTGAAGACAGCAGGGGCCTGCTCTTGCCCTGCGGTGACTGGAGAGGGCAGGGGAGGCCAAAGCTTTTCTCCCCCTTTCCCTTGGCTATTGTGGGCCAGCAGAGCAGTTGACGCTTTGCAGCAAAACCAAAGTGTGTCAGGCCGCTCTACGCTGGCCTGGCATATTGGAACGAGTGGACACCCCGTCCCCCCCAGGACAAGCCAGATTCATGCAGGCAGCAAGTTTTGCCCCTTGCCTTTGGCTCCCTAAAAAAAGAACACTCACTCCGGCTGAGGAAACGGGGCTGTATCTTTGCGGGAAGCCCAACAAAGCCATGAAGCGGTAGCACAACAGGGGCTGTGCTTGAGGAGTCGCGCTGTCCTGGGGCTGCGGGAGATGCCAGCAATGAGCCAGACCTTCCAGCACACTTGCGTGTGTGCGTGGTGTGCAGCACCATGGCATTGGCACAGCTGCGTCAGCTCTGCTCAAACAGAGTCACGTCCTGGCGGGAGGGTGCCACCTCGCCCATGCTCTCGGGAGCCAGGGACACAGTGCTCCGAGGTGGAATCTTGATGTTCTCCTTGGCACCCTCAGGTTCATGATGGTCTGTGACACCAGGCAACGGACTAAAGGTTCTGCATCATTTTCCAGGGGCTGGAGGGCTGTGAGAGAAAGGCACCGAGCTGAGAACAGACTCCCACCTTTGCAGAGATCCCAGGAATCCCCCCCCAGGCAG
This sequence comes from Struthio camelus, assembly GCF_040807025.1. Lineage (NCBI taxonomy): Eukaryota > Metazoa > Chordata > Aves > Struthioniformes > Struthionidae > Struthio > Struthio camelus. Next base: position 6,300,645 of record NC_090957.1, on the reverse strand, counting down.
GGCCAGCCCCACTCAGCTCTTCCCATGCGGAGGAGGCAGCAGGTAGGACAAATGGATCAGCTGGCACTTGCAGGTCGGCCAAGCCCCAGATGCGCCCCAAATACCCCCTGCTCTCCCCCACATAGGGACACAGAGCCTTCCTCACCTGGGGCAGGCCAGTGAACTGCAGCTCACTTCCCAGCCTCCTCCCTCCTCCCTGCCAGGGCTGCCTGACACAGCGCTGCTCTCACTCACCAGTGCACAGCTCCTGCACCTTCTCCTTCCTCCGCTTCTTCACTTGCTGCCCGATGAGCCCTAGGCAAACACCTCCGCTCACCCCTCATACTCCCCAGCAAGCCCCCAGCAGCACAGCTCCCATCTGGCCTTGCCAGCTTGGCCATGCAGCCTGCTCCCCTTGGGCAAGGCTGGCCCCAGCCCCGTCCCCACGGTGCAGGACCCAGGGACGGTGGGAGGGACTGAAGACCCTCCTGTGTGCCCGTCTGGGTGGGCAGGCATGGCCCTGGGCTTGTGGCTCACCAATGAACCTCACAGCTGCCTCCCGCAAGGATGCGTCCGGGTTCTCCAGGTAAGGCAGGCTCTGGCGCAGGTGTTGCTCCGCTCTGCTCCTGTCCCTCAGCAGCTGCAGACAGCACAAGGACAGGGGGTTGGCACCGAGCCTCCCCAGAAGGCCAGGCCTGTCCCTCCTCCCAGCTCCGGCCTCCTCTTCCTTCCTGTCCACGCCTCCCAGCTAGAAGCTGGCTGGTAGCCAGGTTCAGAGGGAGCAGAGGGCAGAGCGGGGCCTGCGGGTGCTGAGATCCCCGCCATGCTTCTGCCAAGGCCCAGCCAGGCCAGGGGCCCCTTCAGCACCCCAGCGGGCACTTAGAGTAGAGGGCTCTGGGCTGCAGCAGTGCGTGAGGGGCACAGCTGTGCACCCTGCCCACTGGCCATGGCGGCAGGCCTCATCCCGCCGTGGCCCCGGGGGCTTTGGCCACGTCCTTACCACGCACTCCCCGATCTTCCATGTCTCCGCTCTTCTGGCCAGCTGCTTGAGCTCCTCCCACTTGAGGAACTGTGCAGCGCTCACCAGGGCTTCCTGAGAGGCCTGCAGAGCAACAGAGACCAGGAGATGCCACCGCAGCCACGGCAGGACACCCTGGGTCCCCCTCGTCTTGGCAAGGCTCCCAGCCTTTCCCAGCCCCAAATGGCACGACGCAGCGTGCCACTAGGTCTGGCCCTCCCTGAAGGCAGAGGCAGCTCTGCCTTGTCCTTCGGCACACAGGAAGCTGCACCTCATGCTGCCATGCGTTCCAAGGCACACTTGGCAGCAGCCCTTGCCTTGCTGCTCACCTCCACCCACGGCATGTCAGCATTGCTTCCCCAAAACACTGCTCCCTACCTGGGCCACTCTCTGCACCTTGTCACTCATGTGGAGGAAGAGCGGCACCAGGCTCCTCTGTGCATGCTGCTTCAGGTTCCGTTTGTTCTTCCCCACCACAATCTCCAGCAGGTCTTTGAAGAGGAGCATGGAGAGCTCTCGCACTCTGCTGTCTTCCTGCAGGCAGGGAGGAGAGGAGGGGAGGCCTCAGCAACGACTCCAGGAACGGGGCCCGACAAGAGCGTTTGCCGTGGCAAGGCCTCGTCCTCTCCGGGCACAACTGTCCCCCAGCCCGGCCAGAGGTCGGAGCTGAGGACAAGCCTCTGCTGAGGCAGCCTGGACAATGAGGGTTGTCGGCAGCAGCACGACAAGCCTCCCTGGGCTCTGTCTCCCTCTCCCTCTGGAGGGAGCTTCTTGGATTTCCCGAGGCCTCCATCAGGGCCCCCGCACACAACAAGAGGACAGAAAGGGACAGCCCTGCGGCACGGCCTCTCCCTCGCTCTCTAGCCTGCTCCTACCTCTCTGCTCATCGCTGCCCCAGGCCACGGCAAGCGCCGCACGCAGTCAAGCATGAGACGCAGCAGCCGAGAGCAGACAGGGGGCTGGTTTGCTCTACTCCCACAGCCCTGGACACCAAGGCCAGCACAGGGCATGGGCTGAGAACCACAGGGCAAAAGGTTTCCTGACATACAGCAGGGCCTGTGTGGGGACGTGCCAACAGGCACGTATGCAGAGGGGCACACAGCACCCAGACCACGCATACGGACCCCCGGACACACCAGCAGAGCCCCGGCTCTCCCATCAGCCTTACGTCATCAAAGCGAGGCAGAAGCTTCTCGGCCAGCTGCAGAACAATCGGGTTGGAGCCCTTCTGTTCCAGGTAGCTGAGGATGTTTCTCAGCAGCATCAGGCTTCCTACACGCACTTCCCTGCAAGCATCCTGCAGCCACTCCATGCTGTCTGGGAGCAGGCTCTGCATTCTCCTTTTCTGTGGGAAACACACAACTTTCTTTGTGGGAAGCAAGGCCAGACCCCCCCCCGCCCCGCCCAAAAGTGCTCTGCCTGCTCTTTTCCCATCAGGGCTCAGTGGCCAGGGCCAGGGCTCTGCACACACGCAGGCCTTGGGCACAGAGGCTGCAGTGCAGGGCACAGATCTCCAAGGGGGCCCTCAGCATGCACTGGCCTCTGTAGGGAGCAAAGCTGCTGCCTCAAGGCCCAGGAGCAGCTGGCTGCCTTAGCCCGGCCCTGTGCTCCAGCTCATTGTCCCTCTCCCAGATCTTCCCGCTGGGCACTGGTGCCTTTCTCCTTGTGCAGCACGGCCAAGGGCCTGGCATGACACTCGGGGCAGATGAATGGGGCAGCGGAGACTTGGGAGCAGCTACCACACCTCCGGATTGCCAGCCAAGTCCAAGCCACTCTCTGACCCAGTGTCTCCTGTCAAGCCCCAGGCTGCCAGCATGGCTTCACCCGCCTGCCCCCCTCCTCACCATCTTGGGTCTATTCAACAGGGCCACGAGGCCTCTGAACGCCAGTCTGCGCATCTCCAGGCTCTCACTCTGCGCATAACCCTGGACGAGTGGCAGGACCTCCTCATCCATGTCGGCAAGGTCAGGGCATTCCAGCAGCTGAAATGGACACAGCACTGAAAGACTGGCACAGCCGGCAGCACTGCCTGCAGCGTGCAGCTCTCCATCCCACCCACCATCCAGGGCAAGGGCACCAGGCCCTCACAAAGCTCAGCCCAAACACAGCAGGCATTGTGCAGACACCCCTGGGCCCTGCTCACAGCCCCGCGCCTCACGGCACACTGCACACACTGCTCGCCTCCTCCTCCCGTCCCCTGAACCCTCCGCAGCCTCTTGTTCTCATCCCTTGGAGGAGCAATTGAACACAGAGAGCTGCCACAAAGCAGGCACGAAATACAAGTGCTTACGAGTGGTCGCCCAGCAGAAACGAGCCAAGGCCGGGGCTACTACCAGGAGCGTATGCATTGCCCCAGCTCCATTCACCAGCATCACCCCACACGCATGTGCACAAGCGAGCACAGCATTTAGAGGCCCCTCCAGAGAGGCACTGCTTGCCATGAGGCCCACCTCGACAAAGAAAGCCATGACGGGCAGCTGATGAAACTGGTCCTCCCTCCTCAGCAGCCTTGCCAGCTGGCGGAAGATCCAGCGACGCAGGTGACTGGCAGCCCCTCTCATTGCTCTGTCAGAGGCAAGAAGGCAGTGTTGGGCCTCAGCCGAGCAGGCAAACCTCCTCTGGCATCGCTCTGCTTGGCACGCAGCTCCTGCAGCCAGCGGCATTTGCTCATGGAGCACTGCTCTTGCCCTACCACACCTTGCCATTAGAAAGTCAGCGTCAGGCATCATTACGTTCCTTTTGGTGGGAGACCGGAGAAACAGCCTTCCTGCCCAGGCGGCATGGCCTGCCCACACATCCCCTCTCCTGCCCGCTTTGGATTCCTGTGCCCCTGGGCCCTCCCCAGGTTCTCCTGCGCACGACCCTCTCCCACAGCTCCTAACACCACCTGCTCCCCCAGCAGCTCTCCAAGCTGGGCAGCATGGCAGCTCCCAGGGCCCTTCTGCTGGGCGAGCCCTTGCCACAAGGGCTGAGGCTGCAGCCTCTTTCTTGGAGAAGTGGCGTTCCCCCTCCCCCACCAAGAAGCACATGGGGAGGCACACCCCACAGCCAGGGAAGAGGTGCTGGGCCAGAGCAGGCCGGAAAGGGCTCTACCTGGCCAGCACCACCACTCCCTTCTGCGAGGTGTCCGCATGCAGAAATAGGTCCCAGCCGCCCTTCCTCTCAACAGCCACGGCTACGGTCTCATAGTGGGCGCAGCGCAGCAGACTTTTCATGGCCTGCACGGCGCACCTGCATGCAGAGCAAAGCCCAGGTCACACTGGCAGCCCGGCCCTGCCTCCAGGTGCAGCGCAGAGACAGGGCGAGCGGGATCGAGCACCTGACGTGGCTGGTGGGACGGGACTCATCCCGTTGGCATTCCCTCAAGAAGATATTTGCTTCCTGGTGGCTGAACTCTGCTGTGAAGACCATCTGCAAGAGCAGCGCCAGGAAGAGCTGGGGGAAAAACGCCTTCACCGCCTCTGGGCAGACGGGCTCCCGGATGATCTCACACAGTGCCCTCGTTGCCTGCAGAAAACACTCAGTCACACCTCTCACTCCCGAGCAGTCCCCGGCATGCTTCCACAGCCCTCCAGGTGGGAGGCTCGAGCACAGCCTTGGAGCATGGGAAGTGCAGCTGGAGGCCTCAGCCTGGCTGCCTGACCAGGGCCAGCGCCCGCAGGCTCTTGGGCCTCAGCTCCTGGTTGTACACAGTGAGCCTTCCTGCCTCAGCATGACCATCACCTCGGCAGGCTTCGTGTAGCGTGCACGCTCGGCCAGGCTCCCTGTCCCAGGCCGTGCTGCCTGCCCAGGTTTTGCAGGAGCCCTACTCCTGCCCCTCACCTTGCCCCCAACCCGACCCTGGCTTTCCAGCCTGCTGAGCGAGGTCGGCGGATGCAGGGACAGCGTCGGATGGAGATTTCCTGGGCATGGCCAGCCTGGCTGTTGGTGTGCAGAGAGGCCAGGCAGCACTTGGCAGCCCTGTGCGCTGGCACAGTCGGAGGCCTGGCGCTGGCCATGTTGTAGCCATGGGCCCAGGAGAGGTCCCTGCTTGGGGGCACACGGGCAGCGGAGAGGGGGAGGGGGCCCAGGGAGGCAGGCACCAGCCTGGGGGCACGGGAGGCCTCGTCCCCTAACTCACGGCCAGCGGAAGGATGCAGTTGTTGTCCCTGTCGGAGCTGGACTGCTTGCGCAGTGGCCGCTCCTCCAGCAAGCTCAGCAGCTCCCGCAGCATGTCCGGCGCAAGCATCGGCTTATCCATCAGCACCTTCCACATGCTCACGGCAGTGCTGCAGGCCCAGAGCGCCTTGTCAGTGGCACTTCCTTGGCCGCAGCACCGTAGCCTGGGCCAGCCCTGGAGGTCCCCAGCTGTGTGCCAGCCCTGCCCCTGCCCACCCCCTCCTCCCTGGCAGCCCCAAGAGGGTCCTGCCCAGGCAGGCAGCACATGACCAAGCTGAAGCCCCTTGCGCGGCAGGGAGCGTGCAGAGCCGCTGCGCTCTGCGGCTCAAGGCAGGGACACTTGCTCAGCTCTGGCTCCTCAAGGCCTGCTTGAGGCACCAGGGCTGGGAAACGGTGGGCGAGACACAGGGCCCTGCCCCTCAGCCGTGTGCTGGCCATCTGCTTGCCTCTGGCCCTCTTTGGGCCCTTCTCCCCATGGCCAAGGAGCCACTGGAGCCCGTCCAGGCTGACGGGCCCCATACCTGTTGCACAGTGGCGAGCAGTACAGCAGGCTCACGGTCACCTCGCTGGGCTCCAAGCAGGCCAGCTGGCAAAGGGTCTTGTTTAGGGTGACCCGGGCCGACAGCTCCCTCACATACTTGACGTTCCTGTAGAGGCACCTTATGATGCGTGGCACCTGGAAGACACAAGGCGGACGGTGAGGCTGCTCCCAGAGAGCAGCCAATACCCCAGCTCCCACTCACTTCTCCTTCCCTCTCCACCACTCCCACCGCTCCTTGCTGCCTTCCAAGGGGCTCCGCTGCCCACGAACACTGGCTCTCGGCGGGGAAACAGCGCCCCAGAGGGTCGAGCCCCACGCACGCCAGCCCCAGGCTCCTTACATCTTCCAGCACAGAGAAAGCGTCCAGCAGGAACATGGTCAGCATGTGGGAAGCCACCTCCGTATTGTAGGTGCTGCAGTTCCTCATGCCCTCGATGGCTGTGACAATGACGTCTGTCCTTTCGGAAGGCTGCAGGTTTTTCACAAACAGCTGGGGCAGAAAGGACCCAGGAGAGAAGAAATGTCACGCTGCGGGCCGCACTACTGCTGCTTAGCTAAGCAGTGGATGTGGCTCTGGAGAGAGGTGCGGGGCAGTGCTGGCACCGTGGCCCAGGAGAGCCAGGAGCACGCGCTGTGCTGGGTAGCAGCAGCATGGGGCATGTGGCCAGAGGGCCACCAGGGCAAGGCAGGATGCTCGGGAGCAGGCTCACAGTGCACTGGCTCTGCAGGCAACCCTAGCTTGCCGGTGGCCAGCAGGCTGCAGCTGCTGCTGGGACTCTTGGAGCCAAGCCTCTGGCTAGTCCCCCCGCTCAGGGACAGCGGGAGACACAGCAGTGAGAGCAGGGCTGCTACCAGGCAGCAACCAGTACTCTAGGTGCCACTCAGAGCTGCTTCCTTCTCCACCACCACCTCTGCATCAACCCCAAGGCCCCCTCAGCCCCACTCGTTAGGCATCCCTTTGCTCATCCACGTCTCCTCAGGACCCCATGGCCAACAGTCCCAGCAAGGGAAGTGCTCCTCACCCTCATGATCACGCTCATGTTGCTCGTCCACGAAAGGCAGAGCTCATTGTCGGCTTCCCTCTCCTTCTGGGGCTCCACATACTCTGGATCATCCTGCAGCATCGCCCGGCCTGAACAGCAGCAGAAAGACACAGCGGTCAGCAGGAGTCATGCAGAGCTGCAGCTGGCAGACTCATGGCATCAGAGAGAAACCAGCCTGGCAGAGACAAAGGGCATGCCACGAATGGATGGGGAGCAGGATTCCCAGGGAGGGTCGGGGCCTATTCCAGGGCAGAGAAGGGCAACTGCTTCAAAGGGTACCAAAAGCCTCACGGGCTTTCCGGTGCGAAGCCCGACACAAGCCGTAGCCTCTGAGCAGGGGCTGCTGAGCGTTTTCCAGGCCAGTGGTATCCAGGACAGGTACTAAGAGCCCACTCCCCTGCTCCTACATCAGCCGCGCCTCCTGCTCCTTTGCCTCACTGAGCAGAGGGGCCGAGGCAGTGCGATGCCTTCCCCGGCCTTGCCAGCGTGGCCGCGTGCAGAAGCACACAGCCCAGCACAGCTTCTCTTACGTTTTCGCTGCACGACGAATCTGAAGAGGCAATGAAGAGCATCCAAGGCCCCGCCCTTGGTCTCCGCGTCCTCGTAAGCACAGCAAAGGATGAGACAGCCCACCAGCTGTCCCAGCATCGGCACGGGGATCTTCCCATAGCAGGCAGGGCTCTCATCCACTCCTCCAAAGGGGTGCCACACCTGGGCAAGGCGGGTGGGACAGGTAGAAGGGCTGACGGGAGGCAGTCGCCACCAAAGCCCTGAAGCCAAGACTCTGCCCAGGCATGGATCCCAGCGGAGCCAAAGCTCTCGAGGGCCCTGCAGGCCTTGCCTCCCAAAGCAGCAGCCCAGCAAAGGCAGCACTGCCAGGCTGCGGCTCACATCATGCTCCGCGCGCACTGCTCCCCTGCACAGGGCTGGGGGCACAGCTGGCTCCTGCGACAAAGGGACTGCAGAGAAAAGCCCATGGAGAGAGGGCCAAAGAGCTTTGCTTCAGGGCAGAGCCTTGCTCAGTGCCTTAACCTGTGCCCACGCTTCCCTCCGAGGGACCCCCTGAGCTGCACTGTGCTCTGGGCTGCTGCAAAGGGCCAAAGCGGGGGCTGCACGGTGCTTGGCTCCTTACCTCCAGCGAGGAATAGTTGGCCAGCAACTTGCTCAGCCTCCCAATCCTCCCCACGGCCCTCTCACGCACAGCTGCTCTCTCCGTCTTGGTGAAGGGCAGCAGCATCTGCAAGGAGAAAGGCTACTGCTCTGCCCGGGGAGCTGACGCCCACTCCAGCAGAAGCAGCTCTGCTAAGCGCCTGCCTGCAGTCCTACAGTGCACCAAGGCTTCCTCGGAGCTAGAGCCAAGCCTGGAATGGCCTTCCTGCCCCTACAGGCCCCAGCCTGCAAGGCCCACCTTGCCCTCAGGCAGCCAGCCACACCCAAGCCCCCTCCCAGCCTCTGCTCCTGGCCATGCACATGGCCCCGGGTGCCCTCTTCAGGATGGCACGCCTTTCAGGCCACACCTTCCCTAGGGGTCTGCAGTGGGCAGCCTGGCCTCCGGCCTCCTGGCATGGCAGAAGAACCAAGCTTCTGGGCTCGGCTCCCCTTGCAGCACGGGCAGCTCCCAGTGGGTCTCTGCCCCATTCCGATCTGGCAAGGAAAGCACAAGGCACGCGGAGGCAGGGGGGCAGCAGCACCAGCTGCCATCAGTGCAGTGCCTAGAGAAGAAGGGTGCCATTCCTCCCACTGCTTTGGTGCAAGGAGAGCTTTGGGGGCAGAGGTGGCCCAGGAGTGCTCATGGGGGCAAGGTGTTCCCAAGAGCCTGGAGGATGTTTGGGGTGGGAAGGGACTTGGGCTGTAGCCAGGGGACACTGGGCTCACAGAAGAGCCCAGTGGGGAACCTCCGCTCACCCAAGCGAGAAACGCCCCCTGCCTGCAGCGTGCTGCCTGTACATGGCACTCGGGGGGGGAATGTCCACTCGAGGGTGTCACTTCCCTCTGGGCTGAGGAACAGGCCCAATGCAGCCCACTCTTTGCAAATGCCACACCTGCAAGATCTTCTGCAGCTCCAGGAGGCTGGAAGTGGCCGACTTGAGCACCAGCACCTCCAACATGTTGTCCATGGCATCGAGGGTCTGCAAGGAGGACAGGGGGTTGTGGCATTCCTTCCCCACTGCCTCTGACCCACAGCAGACTCAGTTGAACCCCTGCTGCCCAGCGAGGACACCCGCTGCCCTGCACGGGCCAACGAGAGGCCTCAGGGCAGGAGACCTGCTGTGCACGGACCAGCCCCTGGGCACTGCCCATGGCCCAGCCCACGGGAAGGGCATGAAGGCAGGAGGGTGGGAAAACAAAGCTGAGATCCTGCCCAGCCTTGGAGCTGACAGTCACCTCTCAGCACAGCGGAGCCAGGGGCAAGCCCAGAGGGGCTGGCGGGCTCCCTGTAGCTCACCCAGCACCTACCTTGGAGTAGAGGGACATGTCCACGGTCTCCATGTCTTCTCTTGGAGGAAGCAAGAAGACACTCTTGAAGCAGGCATGGAGAAGGCTGCTCTTTTTGCCCTCCAGAACCGGCTCCACTGCACTGCAAAGAGAGAGCGAGAGAGAGAGAGAGATGCCTGTTGGACACTGGTGCTGGGAGCAGTGCCTGGATGCCCTGGGGAGGTGGCTGTGGGCCGCTGGGGCAGGAGTCCCCCGGCTGCTGCAGAGAGCACGTGAGGGAGCCCTGCAGGGAGGCACCTCCTCCCTCCATGAACTGGCCCAGGGCCAGAGGAGAGCCCAGGCAGCTAGGCCTCCCCCCTTCTCTACCACCTGCCTCCCCTTCTGCACTACAAGCCAAGGGGCCCTGGGGAGCTGCAGCAGGCAACCCTCTGCCCTCCCATCTGCCCTACTGACAAGCCTGGGCCAGGGGAGAGCAGAAGCGCAGCAGACAGCACCGCCAGCCTCCTCCCACCATGGTGCACACCTCCCAGCCAGGGACGGTGCCATCAGGCACATGCTGTGCACAGGTCCTGGCCAAACCAGGGGCTCTGCTAGCTACCTCATTGCCGTGATAGCAAGCATGGCTTGCTGGCGCACTGCTGTGCCCAGGCGCTCCAAGGGCTCCTCTTCCAGCAGCACCTGCACAGCACAACCGGCAGTCAGCGCGGCAACTGCCATCACCCAGCACCAGCAGACCCAGGGCCCAGCTGGCCTTGCCCCTGTCCTCACACCTGCTGCCTCTCCCCTCACCTCGATATGCTCGGCCAGCTCGTGTCGGCAGCAGAACACCTCCAGGCCCCAGGACAAGGTCTTGGCGCTGCTGCCTCCACAGAGGGTGCCGATGGACGCTAGAAACTTCAACTTCTGCGCCTCTTGCTGACAGACGGGGAAGAGAGACAGAGTGAGCGCGAGAGGAGACAGGAAAGGCCAGCAGGACCAGAGCAGCCAGGGGGCTGCAGTGCTGGGCGGGACCCCGGACGGCAGCAGCTCTGCACAGCCAGCACCTCCCCAGCAGCCTGCCAGCAGACATGGGCGGACCCGCAGGGAGACCCAGGCACAGCCCCCATGGAAACGGCTGCACTTACCTGTTCTCGGCCACCCACAAAGGCCTGGATGAAGTCCAAGGCTTCCTCATCCTCTCTGGACAGCTCGGACCAGCTGCTGATGGAAAACCTTGCACCTGAGAAAGGAAGAGAGCCGGGAGCACTGCAGAGATGGAGGGCAGGCAGCAGAGAGCCGCGCAGTGAGCTCTGCCCGCCGGCCAGCCATGGGCCTGCTCCCGGGCACGCAGTCTCCCCCAGGCTGCTCAAGGCTGCACGGTGCCCAGCACATGAGCTGCCCTGCTGCAGCCAGCCAGCCAGGGCAAACCTCAACTGCACCAGGCTGGGGAACGTGCTGCCAGACGGGCAGCATCCCTCCTCCTGCCACGGAGCTGCCGCTCGCTGCCCGTCCCAGGCAGCAGGAGCTGCGTCCATCTGCGCTCTCCCTCCTGGGCGCATGCTGCGCTGGGGCCAGCTCCCAAGCCCCGAGCGGGCCCTGGCATCCGGGCACCGCTGTGCCACCACCCCGGGCACCCCGACACCACGTGCTGGGGAGATGGGAGCCCGGCGCAGAGCAGGGTGCGCTCCCCGGCCCTCACCCCAGCCCGGCCCAGCCCCACGGGGGCTCACTCACCTCTCCGCCACGCCTGGGACTCGAACCCCTCCAAGGGCCTCGAGGCAGAGCTGCTCTCCTCGGCAACCCTGTCCTGCTCCTGGGATGCCCGGCGCGGGCAGCCGTACTCCTGCTCCCAGGCCACCCGCGGGCGGCTGGGGGGTCTCTCCGCCATCCTGCGGCACGGAGCAGAGGCAGGAGGGGGACACTTGTTTAATGCAGAGCTGGGGAGGGTCCCCACGGGGGTGGGGGCAGCGCAGTCAAAGGTCCCCGCGCCCGTCCCGGCCCTGGAGCCAGCTCTCCTGCGCCTCAGCCCCTGCCGCAAGGTCCTGCCCCCGCCACGGCCGAGGGCCCCCGCAGCCCCGTGGCACTGCCGAGCCCGGCCCCGTCGCTCTCACCCGCAGCAGGAGCTGGCAAGGCCTCGGCAAACGCCTCGACTCCGCGGGGCTGCCGGGGCGGCAGGGAAAGACACGGCTGCGCTCGGGGGCTCCTCCTCGAGCTCCACGCGCTCCTGCCCTCTCCCGTCGCCGTCCGCCCGGACACTGCCCGCACCTGACAGCGCCGCCGGTGTCACAACGGGGGGGGTCACAATGGCCCCGCCGGGGGCGGCTCTGAGGTCACCTCTGCTGCGCGAGCTGCTCCAGCAGCAGCAGCCGGCGCCGCCAGGGGCTCCAGGGCCGCAGCGCGGCCGCCCCGGGCAGGAGGGAGCTGGGGCAGGGCAGGGCGAGGCAGCTCGAGGGGCCGCGCGCGGCTCCGCATCGCCAGCTCCCTCCTCTTTCATCCCCGGCTGCCCACGCCTGGCCGCACTCACCTGCTCACCACTAACCACCAGCACCACCTCAAAACCTGACCCCACCGTACCTCTTGCCCCAATCCCCTCCTCTCATCCCTCACCCCAAACTCTAACCCTCCAGCCACAACCCAGACCTCCAACCCCTTTCCCTAACTCTTGCTCCAGCCCTCACCGGCATCTCCAACCCTCAGCCCTAGACAACAAATGCTAGCCGTCACCCCAGCCCTCACCCCTGCCATAGCCCACTCCCCCACAAAGCTAGCCAACGCTCACAGCAAGCACCAGAAACCCGCAGCACAACCACCAAACCTCGCCCCACGCCTCACCCAACCCCTCACCCCATGCAGCCAGCTCTCGTCCCCAGCCCTGCCCTCAACACCAGCCCCCAAGCACCAACCCCAGGGAGATGCCCGAACCCCCACTGCCAGCCCCAACCCCTTCTCCCGCCCGGCACCTGGCCCCTTCTCTGCACGGCACAGGTTATTGGCCTTGCCAGTTCTGCTGGCACCCGGGGCCGTGGCCGCTCTCCCAAGTGGGCAGAAAACCACACGGACGTCGGGCAAAGAGCTGGTGAGCAGCCTGGACTGCTTCAGGCTGGAGCACGTTGTACGGTGTAGAAATTATGCCCTCCACTCCTGCAAGTAGGAGGATGTTGGCCCGTTCAGCTGGCACGGTTGGAGCTGGAAAAGGATGCCTGCCCGTTGTCTAAAAGAAATTGTTGTAAAACCTAAAACCTTTTCCCTGTGTTTTACAAAAGCAAAACAGCTAACCTCGTGTGAACTCAAGGAGCAATTTCTCTGGGAGGACTGTATGAAAACTGAGGGGGTTTTTTTGTTTGTTTTGAGGAGAAAAGCACTCTTTCTTTTCCAAACCCTTGAGTTGGTGTTCTTTGACCTTCATACGTGAGTCGATTTCAGCCTAGAAGGCTCTTTTCCCACCGGTAGGTGTTGATGTTGACAGAGGCACCGCTGTGCTTTCTAGTGTGGCATGCTAGCACCTATTCCAAGAAGTGGAACTCTCTCTGCTTATTGCGTTGTGGCCAAGCAATACATCCGCACAATGGAAGAAGGTTGAGGGCAGAAGCCTGGCTGTGACTGACCACAGGTGTTGCCAAGAAAGCTGGATGAATCTCAGCACAAAGGGCGCCACAGGCTGGCCTTTGTTTTAAGGCATGCCCTGGACTCCTGCAAGCACCTGAAGGCTGGAAGTCCATCCTTCCAGGAGCAGAAACGATGAGCAGTAGAGGGAATGTGCTGCGCAGGTGAGCTGCAGCTGGTGCAGCAAGCATTGCTGGTTTGAAGCGGTGGCTTGCTCCTTTGCCCTTTCCCAGAGAAATGCAATCTGATAATGGATGACATCTGTAAGAACAAAGAACTGCAAAGGTGGAGTTCTTCCCGTGGAGTCCAGTGGACTTTCCACCTACCGTGTCGAGCTCAATGCAATGGGGGAGGAGAAAGATGCAATGGATGAGAGAAAGGACAGCAATGCAAGAGTGACTCTTCTCTCTTAGAATACTTCTAAGTGGGGATTGGATTTGTGGGAAGTCTGAAGTTGGCTACGTAAGTGACACCCTCCCACCATGGGAAGTGTCAGAGAAGGACATTGTATCTGATTTAGCTTCAGCTTAGTCTCAGGGCCTAAAGTAGATGAAGCCTGCGGGCCTCAAGGCCGAACTGTGAATGAACTTGAGAAACATTGCTGGCAATGTAGCTGCAAAACCATTTATGACCAGCTACTAAGGCTACAAAAGGGGCTAATGAGGATGTAAAATAGGATGCAGGAGACAAGATGGGATGCACGTGGGTTGGGGTTGACCTTGGAGGAGATAAGGGCCTGGGCTGTAGGCCAGGAGCTGTCCGAAGGAGAGAGAGAGCAGTCAGAAGGGGAGAGACCAGTGACTCAGAAAAGAAGACTGGAGGAGACTGTCACTGGCAGGTGGGGAAATAAGACTGCAAAGGGTCTGATTAGCCCAGAATGTCTTTGTTCAGGGTCCCTGCGTGGAGGCAGCCAGCTCCAGCTGTTACTTCCTGTACTGTCATTTATTCTTGTAATTCATGTCAAAGAAATAATTAATTCTGCTCCTATATGTGCATGAGACTCTGCTCCTCGGAAACCTAGGGTGGGGCCATGTCTACAAGAGGAAGTCCCCTAGATGAGGGGTTTGTGTCAGTAGCTGCACAAATTCCTTTGAAAACACTGTCAAGGTCCTGGAGAATCACCAATCACAGGACGGCTGAGGTTGGAATGGACCTCTGGAGATCATCTAGTCCAACCCCCCTGCTCAAGCAGGGTCCTCCAGAGCACATTGCCCAGGACCCCACCCAGAGGGCTTTTGAGTATCTCCAGGGAAGGAGACTGCACAGCCCCTCTGGGCAACCTGTGCCAGTGCTCCGTCACCCTCCCAGCCCAGAAGTTTTTCCTCCTGTGCACATGGAACTGCCTGTGGTTCAGTTTGTGCCCGTTGCCTCTTGTCCTGTCACTGGGCTCTACTGAGATCCCCTCTCAGTCTTGTCTTCTCCAGGCTCTACAGGCCGAGCTCTCGCAGCCTTTCTTCACAGGAGACATGCTGCAGTCCCCTCATCATCTTTGTAGCCCTCCGCCGGACTCTCTCCAGTAGGGCCATGTCTCTCTTGTACCCTCTTTCCAGCAGGTCAACCCCCAGCCTGTCCTGGGCCATGGAGTTCTTCCTCCCTAGGTGCAGGACCCTGCACTTGCCTTTGTTGAACTTGAGAAGGTTCCTCTCTGCCCATGAGGTTGTGATTAAACAAGGTTGTGGCTCTTTTTCTGGATGGTGGACGGGTGGGATGGCAGTAGGACAAGGAGTCATGAGGGGAGGAAGGGGAATTCCATTAACTTCTGCACCTGGGTTAGGTTCTTGGGAGGGTTATTATTGTGGGAAGTGAGGACATATGCAGCGTGAGTGCCCAGGCTGTGCACGAATTCAGCCACAGTCAGGGGTGAATCCTCCTTTGGGAGAAAATCAAGATGTAGGCCGAACTGATGAATGACTAGTTGAGGAGGAATATCCTTGTGCTTGTATTCGATGTGTATGTATGTTTTTGGATGCAATCCCTTTGGCTAGTCAGGGCCGCATAACCAGGAAAGTTGCTGGAAAGCAAGTAACCTTTCTAGTGGCTACAGGGGCTACTTTATCTCTCAAGCCATGGAGCTCAATGACAGTCCTTCCGAGATGGGTGTGTTATAAAGGTCCGCAGGCATTCACCACTAAGGCAGAGTCAGACTCTTATACGATCGTTTGTTTCAGCTGGAGCTGGGTGCCTCCAAAGAGGGACCCAGAACAAAGACATTCTGGGCTAATTATACTCCTGCCAGTGACAGTCTCTTCCAGTCTTCTTTCCTGAGTTGCTGGTCTCTTTCCTTGTAAATAGATTGTGTCTACATCCCAGGACGGTTGCTGTGTTCCTGCTTCAAAGTGCCTTATCTTATCCGGAGGCTAACCGTGACCTCTGTCCATTGTGTTCTGTATGTTGGAGGGCTGATTCTGGCTGCTTCTGCAGTTGTTGCGTCAGCAGCAGCCCACAGGTTCGGTAAAAGCTTCGGCCTGCAGGCTTCAGGGCATTATTTTAAATAAAATAATTACTTATTTAAATGATTTTACAGCATAGAAACAGCTCGAAGTGGGTGCCTCTGGAGAAGGACACCGGACAAAGAAATTCTGGGGTAATTAGACCCCTTACAGTTTTATTTTCCCACCGGCCAGTGAAGGCCTCCTCCAATCTTCTTTACTGAGTCAGTGGTCTCTCCCCTTCTGATTGGTGTCTCTCTCCTTCTGACAGCTCCTGGCCTACAGCCCAGGCTGGATGCCATGTCCTTGTTTCTCCCAGGCCCTTATCTCCTCCAAGGTCAAGCCCAACCCACGTGCATCCCATCTTGTCTCCTGCAGTCTACTTTGTAGCCTCATGAGCTAGTTTTGTATCTTTGTCAGCTAGTTTTAACTGGTTTGGCAGTTACAACATTGGCAACGTCACATCCTTCACAAAGTTTCTGGAGTTCAAGGACAGTTCAGCCTTGAGGCCTGCAGGCTTCATCTACTTTAGGCACTGATGCTAAGCAAGAGTGAGACTTATGCGAAGCGGAAGCTAAATCGGCTACAATTTCCTTCTCCAACAGTCCTCCCTTGGTTTCTATGAGCACACCTGCTGGATACATATATTGGGGTAGAGTATTTGTGCACATCATAGAGGAGAATGTGAGGCACTTTTTCTCCCCTTTTTTTTTTTTTTTTGTGAAGTTTACCTTAGATTAAATAATCTAATGAAAAGGCGCCCAGGTGTTGCTGGGTTGTTAAGAAAGCCTTACTGCACGGATTTGGTTTGGAGACTTAAGAACTGAGATGCAGCTGTGCTTTTGCAGCCGGGCACTAATTCGTGAAGCACAAAGTATAGGCATTCCTCTTTTTCGATTGTAATCCCGTTCCCAATAGTGCATTATGACAAACAAGAAGTTATGTTACCATTTTTAGTTATTGAAGGCAGAACACTGAAGGAGATAAGCCCGCCTTAATTAGGATAATCCTTCTGTTAAGCAAACATGAAGATGGTACTGCTCTTTTGGAAGTTTGTCTGCAGCTCTTGAAAAAGCAGGTATCTCCCTAAGAGACAGCATCTCGAAGATGTACACATAGGATAATCCTTCTGTTAAGCAAACATGAAGATGGTACTGCTCTTTTGGAAGTTTGTCTGCAGCTCTTGAAAAAGCAGGTATCTCCCTAAGAGACAGCATCTCGAAGATGTACACAATATGCTAAACATTTCTCTCTCCTCAGAGTTTCTGGATTCCCCTGTCTCTAGTCACTGTGAATACTGTCCACCCTCCCAAGCTGATCCGCTTGCCTGGGGGCTCCTTACTCCTGGGGGCCTTCTTGGACAAAGGAGACATTCTCTCTGCATACGTCCTACATTGCCACAGAAATAACATTCCGGTCCCTCACTGTCTGCCCGTCTTCTCCTGTCCCCTTCTCGTCCTTGCCCTTGGCATTGCCCTAGCCTTCCTCGGGCCTCCTCTGTCTCTTCCTCTACCCCTTCCTCTAATTTGCAAGTTCCGTGCTGAAGCTGCTGCTAAGAGATTAGCCTCTTCTTGGTTTTCCTTTTTCCGTTCCTTTGCTTGCTTCCCTTGCTGTTTCTCCTCTCGCCCGTCATAGACCAATACTGCCACGCTTAAAATCCTTTGTGAAGTTTCTCCTTGCCACCCTGGCATGTGCTCCTTCAACTCTTTTGGGCTATCCGGAGCGGCCTGATGGACAAAGACACTAATGGCTAGTGCATCATTCCAATTCTGGAAAGTCCTTCCCCCATAGTTCAACAAGGCTTGCCCTAGTCGTCCCCCAAAATCCCTGGCCTCTTTGTCCAAGCTCTGTCTACGCTCCTGCACTCTAGTCCAATCCACTCCTAGTTTGCTACATGCTCTAATAGCTTCTACCGAGTTCCGGAGTCCTGTCTGGCAAGCGACTCTGTCCCCTGCGTTATTGTAATCCCAATCTGGATCGTTTGCTGGCTAACGATTTGTGTTTCCCCCAGTCTGTTGTACAAACTTTGCCTCTTTATTAACTATTTTATCATCTCGCTCGTTTGGTCAGAACAACTCTCTCAAGAGCACTTGGGTATCCCGCCAGTTTGGTCAGAACAACTCTCTCAAGAGTACTTGGGTATCCCGCCAGTTTGGATTATACCCAGTGCATATCTATTAGAAAACAGCTGAGCGCTCCTTTCCGCATCCTCCCTCAACCTGGGCATTTTGCTTGCCCACAATGCTCAGTCACTCGGACTCCAGGGTTGGCTAGTAAATACATGCAGTACCACGTGAGGGGGGTTAGCTCCCCCCCCCCGCCCCCGCTGCACTCGCTTGTAGTGTTGCTGCATTAGGTAAAACATTAGCAACCATAGGATGGAGGCCTGCCACGGGAGGAGGGGAAGTCTGAGTAAGAGGAGGAGAGGGACAGATAGACAGATCTTCAGGAGGCGCCACCGGAGGAGTGTAAGGCGGAGCAGTAGCTCCTGGGGCGTTATTTGGGACACCTATATCTGCTGCAGCAAGAGTAGTTTTACAGAGGGTGCCGTTTGTCCTCCTTGGATCTCGCCGGTCCCACATCCAATTATCCCCACACATACCAATAATCCATTCAGTGAGGCTTTTCATCTTCCAATATAAGCTGTAGCAGAGCTCATTTCTTAGAATCGAAGGATCCTTCCTTGGGTTAACCCCCACATTAATTGTAAGATGGACAATCATCCTGACATAAAGGGACAGCTAACTAGCTAGGGATCGATTTGACTGTAACGGCTTTTTTCTCCTTTTTGTTCCTTTTCCTTTTCTAAATTTGGATGTTTGGAGCCAAGAGGGTGCAATGGTGGTTGGCTACACTGCCATCTGGGGTGCCAAAGTGCTGTGCAAACACTTTGATCCTAGGTTTCCAAGAAGCAGAGCCTCACGCACATCTAGCAGCAAAATTTTATTTCTTGAAATGATGGTGCAGCATAGTAACTGCTGGAGCTGGGTGCCTCCAGGGAGGGACCTTGAACAAAGGAATTCTGGCCTAATTAGACCCTTTACAGTTTTATTTCCCACCTGCCAGGGAAGGTCTCCCCCAATCTTCTTTACTGAGTCTTCTTTACTCTCCTTCTGGTTGGTCTTGGCCTTCAGCCCACACTGGTTGCCATGTCCTTGTTTCCCACAGTCCCTTATCTCCTCCGAGGTCAACCCCAACCCACGTGCATCCCATCTTGTCCCCTGCAGTCTACTTTTTAGCCCCATGAGCTAGCTGTGTATCTTTATTAGCTGCTTTTAATGGGTTTGGCCGTTACATGCTCAGCAATGATTCTGGAGTTCATGGACGGTTCGGCCTTGAGGCCTGCATGCGCAGGGTAGGCAGTGGCGATAGAAACAGAGCTGCATGTCATACCCCAGCTCTGCCCTTCCACCTGAGATGCAAGCCCTGAAGACAGCAGGGGCCTGCTCTTGCCCTGCGGTGACTGGAGAGGGCAGGGGAGGCCAAAGCTTTTCTCCCCCTTTCCCTTGGCTATTGTGGGCCAGCAGAGCAGTTGACGCTTTGCAGCAAAACCAAAGTGTGTCAGGCCGCTCTACGCTGGCCTGGCATATTGGAACGAGTGGACACCCCGTCCCCCCCAGGACAAGCCAGATTCATGCAGGCAGCAAGTTTTGCCCCTTGCCTTTGGCTCCCTAAAAAAAGAACACTCACTCCGGCTGAGGAAACGGGGCTGTATCTTTGCGGGAAGCCCAACAAAGCCATGAAGCGGTAGCACAACAGGGGCTGTGCTTGAGGAGTCGAGCTGTCCTGGGGCTGCGGGAGATGCCAGCAATGAGCCAGACCTTCCAGCACACTTGCGTGTGTGTGTCCGTGGTGTGCAGCACCATGGCATTGGCACAGCTGCGTCAGCTCTGCTCAAACAGAGTCACGTCCTGGCGGGAGGGTGCCACCTCGCCCATGCTCTCGGGAGCCAGGGACACAGTGCTCCGAGGTGGAATCTTGATGTTCTCCTTGGCACCCTCAGGTTCATGATGGTCTGTGACACCAGGCAACGGACTAAAGGTTCCGCATCATTTTCCAGGGGCTGGAGGGCTGCGAGAGAAAGGCACCGAGCTGAGAACAGACTCCCACCTTTGCAGAGATCCCAGGAATCCCCCCCCAGGCAGGGCCAGCCCCACTCAGCTCTTCCCATGCGGAGGAGGCAGCAGGTAGGACAAATGGATCAGCTGGCACTTGCAGGTCGGCCAAGCCCCAGATGCGCCCCAAATACCCCCTGCTCTCCCCCACATAGGGACACAGAGCCTTCCTCACCTGGGGCAGGCCAGTGAACTGCAGCTCACTTCCCAGCCTCCTCCCTCCTCCCTGCCAGGGCTGCCTGACACAGCGCTGCTCTCACTCACCAGTGCACAGCTCCTGCACCTTCTCCTTCCTCCGCTTCTTCACTTGCTGCCCGATGAGCCCTAGGCAAACACCTCCGCTCACCCCTCATACTCCCCAGCAAGCCCCCAGCAGCACAGCTCCCATCTGGCCTTGCCAGCTTGGCCATGCAGCCTGCTCCCCTTGGGCAAGGCTGGCCCCAGCCCCGTCCCCACGGTGCAGGACCCAGGGACGGTGGGAGGGACTG
The DNA here is from genome assembly GCF_040807025.1 of Struthio camelus. Classification (NCBI taxonomy): domain Eukaryota; kingdom Metazoa; phylum Chordata; class Aves; order Struthioniformes; family Struthionidae; genus Struthio; species Struthio camelus. The sequence continues at coordinate 6,280,856 of NC_090957.1, read as the reverse complement.
AAGACCCTCCTGTGTGCCCGTCTGGGTGGGCAGGCATGGCCCTGGGCTTGTGGCTCACCAATGAACCTCACAGCTGCCTCCCGCAAGGATGCGTCCGGGTTCTCCAGGTAAGGCAGGCTCTGGCGCAGGTGTTGCTCCGCTCTGCTCCTGTCCCTCAGCAGCTGCAGACAGCACAAGGACAGGGGGTTGGCACCGAGCCTCCCCAGAAGGCCAGGCCTGTCCCTCCTCCCAGCTCTGGCCTCCTCTTCCTTCCTGTCCACGCCTCCCAGCTAGAAGCTGGCTGGTAGCCAGGTTCAGAGGGAGCAGAGGGCAGAGCGGGGCCTGCGGGTGCTGAGATCCCCGCCATGCTTCTGCCAAGGCCCAGCCAGGCCAGGGGCCCCTTCAGCACCCCAGCGGGCACTTAGAGTAGAGGGCTCTGGGCTGCAGCAGTGCGTGAGGGGCACAGCTGTGCACCCTGCCCACTGGCCATGGCGGCAGGCCTCATCCCGCCGCGGCCCCGGGGGCTTTGGCCACGTCCTTACCACGCACTCCCCGATCTTCCATGTCTCCGCTCTTCTGGCCAGCTGCTTGAGCTCCTCCCACTTGAGGAACTGTGCAGCGCTCACCAGGGCTTCCTGAGAGGCCTGCAGAGCAACAGAGACCAGGAGATGCCACCGCAGCCACGGCAGGACACCCTGGGTCCCCCTCGTCTTGGCAAGGCTCCCAGCCTTTCCCAGCCCCAAATGGCACGACGCAGCGTGCCACTAGGTCTGGCCCTCCCTGAAGGCAGAGGCAGCTCTGCCTTGTCCTTCGGCACACAGGAAGCTGCACCTCATGCTGCCATGCGTTCCAAGGCACACTTGGCAGCAGCCCTTGCCTTGCTGCTCACCTCCACCCACGGCATGTCAGCATTGCTTCCCCAAAACACTGCTCCCTACCTGGGCCACTCTCTGCACCTTGTCACTCATGTGGAGGAAGAGCGGCACCAGGCTCCTCTGTGCATGCTGCTTCAGGTTCCGTTTGTTCTTCCCCACCACAATCTCCAGCAGGTCTTTGAAGAGGAGCATGGAGAGCTCTCGCACTCTGCTGTCTTCCTGCAGGCAGGGAGGAGAGGAGGGGAGGCCTCAGCAACGACTCCAGGAACGGGGCCCGACAAGAGCGTTTGCCGTGGCAAGGCCTCGTCCTCTCCGGGCACAACTGTCCCCCAGCCCGGCCAGAGGTCGGAGCTGAGGACAAGCCTCTGCTGAGGCAGCCTGGACAATGAGGGTTGTCGGCAGCAGCACGACAAGCCTCCCTGGGCTCTGTCTCCCTCTCCCTCTGGAGGGAGCTTCTTGGATTTCCCGAGGCCTCCATCAGGGCCCCCGCACACAACAAGAGGACAGAAAGGGACAGCCCTGCGGCACGGCCTCTCCCTCGCTCTCTAGCCTGCTCCTACCTCTCTGCTCATCGCTGCCCCAGGCCACGGCAAGCGCCGCACGCAGTCAAGCACGAGACGCAGCAGCCGAGAGCAGACAGGGGGCTGGTTTGCTCTACTCCCACAGCCCTGGACACCAAGGCCAGCACAGGGCATGGGCTGAGAACCACAGGGCAAAAGGTTTCCTGACATACAGCAGGGCCTGTGCGGGGACGTGCCAACAGGCACGTATGCAGAGGGGCACACAGCACCCAGACCACGCATACGGACCCCCGGACACACCAGCAGAGCCCCGGCTCTCCCATCAGCCTTACGTCATCAAAGCGAGGCAGAAGCTTCTCGGCCAGCTGCAGAACAATCGGGTTGGAGCCCTTCTGTTCCAGGTAGCTGAGGATGTTTCTCAGCAGCATCAGGCTTCCCACACGCACTTCCCTGCAAGCATCCTGCAGCCACTCCATGCTGTCTGGGAGCAGGCTCTGCATTCTCCTTTTCTGTGGGAAACACACAACTTTCTTTGTGGGAAGCAAGGCCAGACACCCCCCCGCCCCGCCCGCCCAAAAGTGCTCTGCCTGCTCTTTTCCCATCAGGGCTCAGTGGCCAGGGCCAGGGCTCTGCACACACGCAGGCCTTGGGCACAGAGGCTGCAGTGCAGGGCACAGATCTCCAAGGGGGCCCTCAGCATGCACTGGCCTCTGTAGGGAGCAAAGCTGCTGCCTCAAGGCCCAGGAGCAGCTGGCTGCCTTAGCCCGGCCCTGTGCTCCAGCTCATTGTCCCTCTCCCAGATCTTCCCGCTGGGCACTGGTGCCTTTCTCCTTGTGCAGCACGGCCAAGGGCCTGGCATGACACTCGGGGCAGATGAATGGGGCAGCAGAGACTTGGGAGCAGCTACCACACCTCCGGATTGCCAGCCAAGTCCAAGCCACTCTCTGACCCAGTGTCTCCTGTCAAGCCCCAGGCTGCCAGCATGGCTTCACCCGCCTGCCCCCCTCCTCACCATCTTGGGTCTATTCAACAGGGCCACGAGGCCTCTGAACGCCAGTCTGCGCATCTCCAGGCTCTCACTCTGCGCATAACCCTGGACGAGTGGCAGGACCTCCTCATCCATGTCGGCAAGGTCAGGGCATTCCAGCAGCTGAAATGGACACAGCACTGAAAGACTGGCACAGCCGGCAGCACTGCCCGCAGCGTGCAGCTCTCCATCCCACCCACCATCCAGGGCAAGGGCACCAGGCCCTCACAAAGCTCAGCCCAAACACAGCAGGCATTGTGCAGACACCCCTGGGCCCTGCTCCCAGCCCCGCGCCTCACGGCACACTGCACACACTGCTCGCCTCCTCCTCCCGTCCCCTGAACCCTCCGCAGCCTCTTGTTCTCATCCCTTGGAGGAGCAATTGAACACAGACAGCTGCCACAAAGCAGGCACGAAATACAAGTGCTTACGAGTGGTCGCCCAGCAGAAACGAGCCAAGGCCGGGGCTACTACCAGGAGCGTATGCATTGCCCCAGCTCCATTCACCAGCATCACCCCACACGCATGTGCACAAGCGAGCACAGCATTTAGAGGCCCCTCCAGAGAGGCACTGCTTGCCATGAGGCCCACCTCGACAAAGAAAGCCATGACGGGCAGCTGATGAAACTGGTCCTCCCTCCTCAGCAGCCTTGCCAGCTGGCGGAAGATCCAGCGACGCAGGTGACTGGCAGCCCCTCTCATTGCTCTGTCAGAGGCAAGAAGGCAGTGTTGGGCCTCAGCCGAGCAGGCAAACCTCCTCTGGCATCGCTCTGCTTGGCACACAGCTCCTGCAGCCAGCGGCATTTGCTCATGGAGCACTGCTCTTGCCCTACCACACCTTGCCATTAGAAAGTCAGCGTCAGGCATCATTACGTTCCTTTTGGTGGGAGACCGGAGAAACAGCCTTCCTGCCCAGGCGGCATGGCCTGCCCACACATCCCCTCTCCTGCCCGCTTTGGATTCCTGTGCCCCTGGGCCCTCCCCAGGTTCTCCTGCGCACGACCCTCTCCCACAGCTCCTAACACCACCTGCTCCCCCAGCAGCTCTCCAAGCTGGGCAGCATGGCAGCTCCCAGGGCCCTTCTGCTGGGCGAGCCCTTGCCACAAGGGCTGAGGCTGCAGCCTCTTTCTTGGAGAAGTGGCGTTCCCCCTCCCCCACCAAGAAGCACATGGGGAGGCACACCCCACAGCCAGGGAAGAGGTGCTGGGCCAGAGCAGGCCGGAAAGGGCTCTACCTGGCCAGCACCACCACTCCCTTCTGCGAGGTGTCCGCATGCAGAAATAGGTCCCAGCCGCCCTTCCTCTCAACAGCCACGGCTACGGTCTCATAGTGGGCGCAGCGCAGCAGACTTTTCATGGCCTGCACGGCGCACCTGCATGCAGAGCAAAGCCCAGGTCACACTGGCAGCCCGGCCCTGCCTCCAGGTGCAGCGCAGAGACAGGGCGAGCGGGATCGAGCACCTGACGTGGCTGGTGGGACGGGACTCATCCCGTTGGCATTCCCTCAAGAAGATATTTGCTTCCTGGTGGCTGAACTCTGCTGTGAAGACCATCTGCAAGAGCAGCGCCAGGAAGAGCTGGGGGAAAAACGCCTTCACCGCCTCTGGGCAGACGGGCTCCCGGATGATCTCACACAGTGCCCTCGTTGCCTGCAGAAAACACTCAGTCACACCTCTCACTCCCGAGCAGTCCCCGGCATGCTTCCACAGCCCTCCAGGTGGGAGGCTCGAGCACAGCCTTGGAGCATGGGAAATGCAGCTGGAGGCCTCAGCCTGGCTGCCTGACCAGGGCCAGCGCCCGCAGGCTCTTGGGCCTCAGCTCCTGGTTGTACACAGTGAGCCTTCCTGCCTCAGCATGACCATCACCTCGGCAGGCTTCGTGTAGCGTGCACGCTCGGCCAGGCTCCCTGTCCCAGGTCGTGCTGCCTGCCCAGGTTTTGCAGGAGCCCTACTCCTGCCCCTCACCTTGCCCCCAACCCGACCCTGGCTTTCCAGCCTGCTGAGCGAGGTCGGCGGATGCAGGGACAGCGTCGGATGGAGATTTCCTGGGCATGGCCAGCCTGGCTGTTGGTGTGCAGAGAGGCCAGGCAGCACTTGGCAGCCCTGTGCGCTGGCACAGTCGGAGGCCTGGCGCTGGCCATGTTGTAGCCATGGGCCCAGGAGAGGTCCCTGCTTGGGGGCACACGGGCAGCGGAGAGGGGGAGGGGGCCCAGGGAGGCAGGCACCAGCCTGGGGGCACGGGAGGCCTCGTCCCCTAACTCACGGCCAGCGGAAGGATGCAGTTGTTGTCCCTGTCGGAGCTGGACTGCTTGCGCAGTGGCCGCTCCTCCAGCAAGCTCAGCAGCTCCCGCAGCATGTCCGGCGCAAGCATCGGCTTATCCATCAGCACCTTCCACATGCTCACGGCAGTGCTGCAGGCCCAGAGCGCCTTGTCAGTGGCACTTCCTTGGCCGCAGCACCGTAGCCTGGGCCAGCCCTGGAGGTCCCCAGCTGTGTGCCAGCCCTGCCCCTGCCCACCCCCTCCTCCCTGGCAGCCCCAAGAGGGTCCTGCCCAGGCAGGCAGCACATGACCAAGCTGAAGCCCCTTGCGCGGCAGGGAGCGTGCAGAGCCGCTGCGCTCTGCGGCTCAAGGCAGGGACACTTGCTCAGCTCTGGCTCCTCAAGGCCTGCTTGAGGCACCAGGGCTGGGAAACGGTGGGCGAGACACAGGGCCCTGCCCCTCAGCCGTGTGCTGGCCATCTGCTTGCCTCTGGCCCTCTTTGGGCCCTTCTCCCCATGGCCAAGGAGCCACTGGAGCCCGTCCAGGCTGACGGGCCCCATACCTGTTGCACAGTGGCGAGCAGTACAGCAGGCTCACGGTCACCTCGCTGGGCTCCAAGCAGGCCAGCTGGCAAAGGGTCTTGTTTAGGGTGACCCGGGCCGACAGCTCCCTCACATACTTGACGTTCCTGTAGAGGCACCTTATGATGCGTGGCACCTGGAAGACACAAGGCGGACGGTGAGGCTGCTCCCAGAGAGCAGCCAATACCCCAGCTCCCACTCACTTCTCCTTCCCTCTCCACCACTCCCACCGCTCCTTGCTGCCTTCCAAGGGGCTCCGCTGCCCACGAACACTGGCTCTCGGCGGGGAAACAGCGCCCCAGAGGGTCGAGCCCCACGCACGCCAGCCCCAGGCTCCTTACATCTTCCAGCACAGAGAAAGCGTCCAGCAGGAACATGGTCAGCATGTGGGAAGCCACCTCCGTATTGTAGGTGCTGCAGTTCCTCATGCCCTCGATGGCTGTGACAATGACGTCTGTCCTTTCGGAAGGCTGCAGGTTTTTCACAAACAGCTGGGGCAGAAAGGACCCAGGAGAGAAGAAATGTCACGCTGCGGGCCGCGCTACTGCTGCTTAGCTAAGCAGTGGATGTGGCTCTGGAGAGAGGTGCGGGGCAGTGCTGGCACCGTGGCCCAGGAGAGCCAGGAGCACGCGCTGTGCTGGGTAGCAGCAGCATGGGGCATGTGGCCAGAGGGCCACCAGGGCAAGGCAGGATGCTCGGGAGCAGGCTCACAGTGCACTGGCTCTGCAGGCAACCCTAGCTTGCCGGTGGCCAGCAGGCTGCAGCTGCTGCTGGGACTCTTGGAGCCAAGCCTCTGGCTAGTCCCCCCGCTCAGGGACAGCGGGAGACACAGCAGTGAGAGCAGGGCTGCTACCAGGCAGCAACCAGTACTCTAGGTGCCACTCAGAGCTGCTTCCTTCTCCACCACCACCTCTGCATCAACCCCAAGGCCCCCTCAGCCCCACTCGTTAGGCATCCCTTTGCTCATCCACGTCTCCTCAGGACCCCATGGCCAACAGTCCCAGCAAGGGAAGTGCTCCTCACCCTCATGATCACGCTCATGTTGCTCGTCCATGAAAGGCAGAGCTCATTGTCGGCTTCCCTCTCCTTCTGGGGCTCCACATACTCTGGATCATCCTGCAGCATCGCCCGGCCTGAACAGCAGCAGAAAGACACAGCGGTCAGCAGGAGTCATGCAGAGCTGCAGCTGGCAGACTCATGGCATCAGAGAGAAACCAGCCTGGCAGAGACAAAGGGCATGCCAGGAATGGATGGGGAGCAGGATTCCCAGGGAGGGTCGGGGCCTATTCCAGGGCAGAGAAGGGCAACTGCTTCAAAGGGTACCAAAAGCCTCACGGGCTTTCCGGTGCGAAGCCCGACACAAGCCGTAGCCTCTGAGCAGGGGCTGCTGAGCGTTTTCCAGGCCAGTGGTATCCAGGACAGGTACTAACAGCCCACTCCCCTGCTCCTACATCAGCCGCGCCTCCTGCTCCTTTGCCTCACTGAGCAGAGGGGCCGAGGCAGTGCGATGCCTTCCCCGGCCTTGCCAGCGTGGCCGCGCGCAGAAGCACACAGCCCAGCACAGCTTCTCTTACGTTTTCGCTGCACGACGAATCTGAAGAGGCAATGAAGAGCATCCAAGGCCCCACCCTTGGTCTCCGCGTCCTCGTAAGCACAGCAAAGGATGAGACAGCCCACCAGCTGTCCCAGCATCGGCACGGGGATCTTCCCATAGCAGGCAGGGCTCTCATCCACTCCTCCAAAGGGGTGCCACACCTGGGCAAGGCGGGTGGGACAGGTAGAAGGGCTGACGGGAGGCAGTCGCCACCAAAGCCCTGAAGCCAAGACTCTGCCCAGGCATGGATCCCAGCGGAGCCAAAGCTCTCGAGGGCCCTGCAGGCCTTGCCTCCCAAAGCAGCAGCCCAGCAAAGGCAGCACTGCCAGGCTGCGGCTCACATCATGCTCCGCGCGCACTGCTCCCCTGCACAGGGCTGGGGGCACAGCTGGCTCCTGCGACAAAGGGACTGCAGAGAAAAGCCCATGGAGAGAGGGCCAAAGAGCTTTGCTTCAGGGCAGAGCCTTGCTCAGTGCCTTAACCTGTGCCCACGCTTCCCTCCGAGGGACCCCCTGAGCTGCACTGTGCTCTGGGCTGCTGCAAAGGGCCAAAGCGGGGGCTGCACGGTGCTTGGCTCCTTACCTCCAGCGAGGAATAGTTGGCCAGCAACTTGCTCAGCCTCCCAATCCTCCCCACGGCCCTCTCACGCACAGCTGCTCTCTCCGTCTTGGTGAAGGGCAGCAGCATCTGCAAGGAGAAAGGCTACTGCTCTGCCCGGGGAGCTGACGCCCACTCCAGCAGAAGCAGCTCTGCTAAGCGCCTGCCTGCAGTCCTACAGTGCACCAAGGCTTCCTCGGAGCTAGAGCCAAGCCTGGAATGGCCTTCCTGCCCCTACAGGCCCCAGCCTGCAAGGCCCACCTTGCCCTCAGGCAGCCAGCCACACCCAAGCCCCCTCCCAGCCTCTGCTCCTGGCCATGCACATGGCCCCGGGTGCCCTCTTCAGGATGGCAGGCCTTTCAGGCCACACCTTCCCTAGGGGTCTGCAGTGGGCAGCCTGGCCTCCGGCCTCCTGGCATGGCAGAAGAACCAAGCTTCCGGGCTCGGCTCCCCTTGCAGCACGGGCAGCTCCCAGTGGGTCTCTGCCCCATTCCGATCTGGCAAGGAAAGCACAAGGCACGCGGAGGCAGGGGGGCAGCAGCACCAGCTGCCATCAGTGCAGTGCCTAGAGAAGAAGGGTGCCATTCCTCCCACTGCTTTGGTGCAAGGAGAGCTTTGGGGGCAGAGGTGGCCCAGGAGTGCTCATGGGGGCAAGGTGTTCCCAAGAGCCTGGAGGATGTTTGGGGTGGGAAGGGACTTGGGCTGTAGCCAGGGGGCACTGGGCTCACAGAAGAGCCCAGTGGGGAACCTCCGCTCACCCAAGCGAGAAACGCCCCCTGCCTGCAGCGTGCTGCCTGTACATGGCACTCGGGGGGGGAATGTCCACTCGAGGGTGTCACTTCCCTCTGGGCTGAGGAACAGGCCCAATGCAGCCCACTCTTTGCAAATGCCACACCTGCAAGATCTTCTGCAGCTCCAGGAGGCTGGAAGTGGCCGACTTGAGCACCAGCACCTCCAACATGTTGTCCATGGCATCGAGGGTCTGCAAGGAGGACAGGGGGCTGTGGCATTCCTTCCCCACTGCCTCTGACCCACAGCAGACTCAGTTGAACCCCTGCTGCCCAGCGAGGACACCCGCTGCCCTGCACGGGCCAACGAGAGGCCTCAGGGCAGGAGACCTGCTGTGCACGGACCAGCCCCTGGGCACTGCCCATGGCCCAGCCCACGGGAAGGGCATGAAGGCAGGAGGGTGGGAAAACAAAGCTGAGATCCTGCCCAGCCTTGGAGCTGACAGTCACCTCTCAGCACAGCGGAGCCAGGGGCAAGCCCAGAGGGGCTGGCGGGCTCCCTGTAGCTCACCCAGCACCTACCTTGGAGTAGAGGGACATGTCCACGGTCTCCATGTCTTCTCTTGGAGGAAGCAAGAAGACACTCTTGAAGCAGGCATGGAGAAGGCTGCTCTTTTTGCCCTCCAGAACCGGCTCCACTGCACTGCAAAGAGAGAGCGAGAGAGAGAGAGAGATGCCTGTTGGACACTGGTGCTGGGAGCAGTGCCTGGATGCCCTGGGGAGGTGGCTGTGGGCCGCTGGGGCAGGAGTCCCCCGGCTGCTGCAGAGAGCACGTGAGGGAGCCCTGCAGGGAGGCACCTCCTCCCTCCATGAACTGGCCCAGGGCCAGAGGAGAGCCCAGGCAGCTAGGCCTCCCCCCTTCTCTACCACCTGCCTCCCCTTCTGCACCACAAGCCAAGGGGCCCTGGGGAGCTGCAGCAGGCAACCCTCTGCCCTCCCATCTGCCCTACTGACAAGCCTGGGCCAGGGGAGAGCAGAAGCGCAGCAGACAGCACCGCCAGCCTCCTCCCACCATGGTGCACACCTCCCAGCCAGGGACGGTGCCATCAGGCACATGCTGTGCACAGGTCCTGGCCAAACCAGGGGCTCTGCTAGCTACCTCATTGCCGTGATAGCAAGCATGGCTTGCTGGCGCACCGCTGTGCCCAGGCGCTCCAAGGGCTCCTCTTCCAGCAGCACCTGCACAGCACAACCGGCAGTCAGCGCGGCAACTGCCATCACCCAGCACCAGCAGACCCAGGGCCCAGCTGGCCTTGCCCCTGTCCTCACACCTGCTGCCTCTCCCCTCACCTCGATATGCTCGGCCAGCTCGTGTCGGCAGCAGAACACCTCCAGGCCCCAGGACAAGGTCTTGGCGCTGCTGCCTCCACAGAGGGTGCCGATGGACGCTAGAAACTTCAGCTTCTGCGCCTCTTGCTGACAGACGGGGAAGAGAGACAGAGTGAGCGCGAGAGGAGACAGGAAAGGCCAGCAGGACCAGAGCAGCCAGGGGGCTGCAGTGCTGGGCGGGACCCCGGACGGCAGCAGCTCTGCACAGCCAGCACCTCCCCAGCAGCCTGCCAGCAGACATGGGCGGACCCGCAGGGAGACCCAGGCACAGCCCCCATGGAAACGGCTGCACTTACCTGTTCTCGGCCACCCACAAAGGCCTGGATGAAGTCCAAGGCTTCCTCATCCTCTCTGGACAGCTCGGACCAGCTGCTGATGGAAAACCTTGCACCTGAGAAAGGAAGAGAGCCGGGAGCACTGCAGAGATGGAGGGCAGGCAGCAGAGAGCCGCGCAGTGAGCTCTGCCCGCCGGCCAGCCATGGGCCTGCTCCCGGGCACGCAGTCTCCCCCAGGCTGCTCAAGGCTGCACGGTGCCCAGCACATGGGCTGCCCTGCTGCAGCCAGCCAGGCAGGGCAAACCTCAACTGCACCAGGCTGGGGAACGTGCTGCCAGACGGGCAGCATCCCTCCTCCTGCCACGGAGCTGCCGCTCGCTGCCCGTCCCAGGCAGCAGGAGCTGCGTCCATCTGTGCTCTCCCTCCTGGGCGCATGCTGCGCTGGGGCCAGCTCCCAAGCCCCGAGCGGGCCCTGGCATCCGGGCACCGCTGTGCCACCACCCCGGGCACCCCGACACCACGTGCTGGGGAGATGGGAGCCCGGCGCAGAGCAGGGTGCGCTCCCCGGCCCTCACCCCAGCCCGGCCCAGCCCCACGGGGGCTCACTCACCTCTCCGCCACGCCTGGGACTCGAACCCCTCCAAGGGCCTCGAGGCAGAGCTGCTCTCCTCGGCAACCCTGTCCTGCTCCTGGGATGCCCGGCGCGGGCAGCCGTACTCCTGCTCCCAGGCCACCCGCGGGCGGCTGGGGGGTCTCTCCGCCATCCTGCGGCACGGAGCAGAGGCAGGAGGGGGACACTTGTTTAATGCAGAGCTGGGGAGGGTCCCCACGGGGGTGGGGGCAGCGCAGTCAAAGGTCCCCGCGCCCGGCCCGGCCCTGGAGCCAGCTCTCCTGCGCCTCAGCCCCTGCCGCAAGGTCCTGCCCCCGCCACGGCCGAGGGCCCCCGCAGCCCCGTGGCACTGCCGAGCCCGGCCCCGTCGCTCTCACCCGCAGCAGGAGCTGGCAAGGCCTCGGCAAACGCCTCGACTCCGCGGGGCTGCCGGGGCGGCAGGGAAAGACGCGGCTGCGCTCGGGGGCTCCTCCTCGAGCTCCACGCGCTCCTGCCCTCTCCCGTCGCCGTCCGCCCGGACACTGCCCGCACCTGACAGCGCCGCCGGTGTCACAACGGGGGGGGTCACAATGGCCCCGCCGGGGGCGGCTGTGAGGTCACCTCTGCTGCGCGAGCTGCTCCAGCAGCAGCAGCCGGTGCCGCCAGGGGCTCCAGGGCTGCAGCGCGGCCGCCCCGGGCAGGAGGGAGCTGGGGCAGGGCAGGGCGAGGCAGCTCGAGGGGCCGCGCGCGGCTCCGCATGGCCAGCTCCCTCCTCTTTCATCCCCGGCTGCCCACGCCTGGCCGCACTCACCTGCTCACCACTAACCACCAGCACCACCTCAAAACCTGACCCCACCGTACCTCTTGCCCCAATCCCCTCCTCTCATCCCTCACCCCAAACTCTAACCCTCCAGCCACAACCCAGACCTCCAACCCCTTTCCCTAACTCTTGCTCCAGCCCTCACCGGCATCTCCAACCCTCAGCCCTAGACAACAAATGCTAGCCGTCACCCCAGCCCTCACCCCTGCCATAGCCCACTCCCCCACAAAGCTAGCCAACGCTCACAGCAAGCACCAGAAACCCGCAGCACAACCACCAAACCTCGCCCCACGCCTCACCCAACCCCTCACCCCATGCAGCCAGCTCTCGTCCCCAGCCCTGCCCTCAACACCAGCCCCCAAGCACCAACCCCAGGGAGATGCCCGAACCCCCACTGCCAGCCCCAACCCCTTCTCCCGCCCGGCACCTGGCCCCTTCTCTGCACGGCACAGGTTATTGGCCTTGCCAGTTCTGCTGGCCCCCGGGGCCGTGGCCGTGCTCCCAAGTGGGCAGAAAACCACACGGACATCGGGCAAAGAGCTGGTGAGCAGCCTGGACTGCTTCAGGCTGGAGCACATTGTACGGTGTAGAAATTATGCCCTCCACTCCTGCAAGTAGGAGGATGTTGGCCCGTTCAGCTGGCACGGTTGGAGCTGGAAAAGGATGCCTGCCCGTTGTCTAAAATAAATTGTTGTAAAACCTAAAACCTTTTCCCTGTGTTTTACAAAAGCAAAACAGCTAACCTCGTGTGAACTCAAGGAGCAATTTCTCTGGGAGGACTGTATGAAAACTGAGGGGTTTTTTTTGTTTGTTTTGAGGAGAAAAGCACTCTTTCTTTTCCAAACCCTTGAGTTGGTGTTCTTTGACCTTCATACGTGAGTCGATTTCAGCCTAGAAGGCTCTTTTCCCACCGGTAGGTGTTGATGTTGACAGAGGCACCGCTGTGCTTTCTAGTGTGGCATGCTAGCACCTATTCCAAGAAGTGGAACTCTCTCTGCTTATTGCGTTGTGGCCAAGCAATACATCCGCACAATGGAAGAAGGTTGAGGGCAGAAGCCTGGCTGTGACTGACCACAGGTGTTGCCAAGAAAGCTGGATGAATCTCAGCACAAAGGGCGCCACAGGCTGGCCTTTGTTTTAAGGCATGCCCTGGACTCCTGCAAGCACCTGAAGGCTGGAAATCCATCCTTCCAGGAGCAGAAACGATGAGCAGTAGAGGGAATGTGCTGCGCAGGTGAGCTGCAGCTGGTGCAGCAAGCATTGCTGGTTTGAAGCGGTGGCTTGCTCCTTTGCCCTTTCCCAGAGAAATGCAATCTGATAATGGATGACATCTGTAAGAACAAAGAACTGCAAAGGTGGAGTTCTTCCCGTGGAGTCCAGTGGACTTTCCACCTACCGTGTCGAGCTCAATGCAATGGGGGAGGAGAAAGATGCAATGGATGAGAGAAAGGACAGCAATGCAAGAGTGACTCTTCTCTCTTAGAATACTTCTAAGTGGGGATTGGATTTGTGGGAAGTCTGAAGTTGGCTACGTAAGTGACACCCTCCCACCATGGGAAGTGTCAGAGAAGGACATTGTATCTGATTTAGCTTCAGCTTAGTCTCAGGGCCTAAAGTAGATGAAGCCTGCGGGCCTCAAGGCCGAACTGTGAATGAACTTGAGAAACATTGCTGGCAATGTAGCTGCAAAACCATTTATGACCAGCTACTAAGGCTACAAAAGCAGCTAATGAGGATGTAAAATAGGATGCAGGAGACAAGATGGGATGCACGTGGGTTGGGGTTGACCTTGGAGGAGATAAGGGCCTGGGCTGTAGGCCAGGAGCTGTCCGAAGGAGAGAGAGAGCAGTCAGAAGGGGAGAGAGCAGTGACTCAGAAAAGAAGACTGGAGGAGACTGTCACTGGCAGGTGGGGAAATAAGACTGCAAAGGGTCTGATTAGCCCAGAATGTCTTTGTTCAGGGTCCCTGCGTGGAGGCAGCCAGCTCGAGCTGTTACTTCCTGTACTGTCATTTATTCTTGTAATTCATGTCAAAGAAATAATTAATTCTGCTCCTATATGTGCATGAGACTCTGCTCCTCGGAAACCTAGGGTGGGGCCATGTCTACAACAGGAAGTCCCCTAGATGAGGGGTTTGTGTCAGTAGCTGCACAAATTCCTTTGAAAACACTGTCAAGGTCCTGGAGAATCACCGATCACAGGACGGCTGAGGTTGGAATGGACCTCTGGAGATCATCTAGTCCAACCCCCCTGCTCAAGCAGGGTCCTCCAGAGCACATTGCCCAGGACCCCACCCAGAGGGCTTTTGAGTATCTCCAGGGAAGGAGACTGCACAGCCTCTCTGGGCAACCTGTGCCAGTGCTCCGTCACCCTCCCAGTCCAGAAGTTTTTCCTCCTGTGCACATGGAACTGCCTGTGGTTCAGTTTGTGCCCGTTGCCTCTTGTCCTGTCACTGGGCTCTACTGAGATCCCCTCTCAGTCTTGTCTTCTCCAGGCTCTACAGGCCGAGCTCTCGCAGCCTTTCTTCACAGGAGACATGCTGCAGTCCCCTCATCATCTTTGTAGCCCTCCGCCGGACTCTCTCCAGTAGGGCCATGTCTCTCTTGTACCCTCTTTCCAGCAGGTCAACCCCCAGCCTGTCCTGGGCCATGGAGTTCTTCCTCCCTAGGTGCAGGACCCTGCACTTGCCTTTGTTGAACTTGAGAAGGTTCCTCTCTGCCCATGAGGTTGTGATTAAACAAGGTTGTGGCTCTTTTTCTGGATGGTGGACAGGTGGGATGGCAGCAGGACGAGGAGTCATGAGGGGAGGAAGGGGAATTCCATTAACTTCTGCACCTGGGTTAGGTTCTTGGGAGGGTTATTATTGTGGGAAGTGAGGACATATGCAGTGTGAGTGCCCAAGCTGTGCACGAATTCAGCCACAGTCAGGGGTGAATCCTCCTTCGGGAGAAAATCAAGATGTAGGCCGAACTGATGAATGACTAGTTGAGGAGGAATATCCTTGTGCTTGTATTCGATGTGTATGTATGTTTTTGGATGCAATCCCTTTGGCTAGTCAGGGCTGCATAACCAGGAAAGTTGCTGGAAAGCAAGTAACCTTTCTAGTGGCTACAGGGGCTACTTTATCTCTCAAGCCATGGAGCTCAATGACAGTCCTTCCGAGATGGGTGTGTTATAAAGGTCCGCAGGCATTCACCACTAAGGCAGAGTCAGACTCTTATACGATCGTTTGTTTCAGCTGGAGCTGGGTGCCTCCAAAGAGGGACCCAGAACAAAGACATTCTGGGCTAATTATACTCCTTCCAGTCTTATTTCGCCGCCTGCCAGTGACAGTCTCTTCCAGTCTTCTTTCCTGAGTTGCTGGTCTCTTTCCTTGTAAATGGATTGTGTCTACATCCCAGGACGGTTGCTGTGTTCCTGCTTCAAAGTGCCTTATCTTATCCGGAGGCTAACCGTGACCTCTGTCCATTGTGTTCTGTATGTTGGAGGGCTGATTCTGGCTGCTTCTGCAGTTGTTGCGTCAGCAGCAGCCCACAGGTTCGGTAAAAGCTTCGGCCTGCAGGCTTCAGGGCATTATTTTAAATAAAATAATTACTTATTTAAATGATTTTACAGCATAGAAACAGCTCGAAGTGGGTGCCTCTGGAGAAGGACACCGGACAAAGAAATTCTGGGGTAATTAGACCCCTTACAGTTTTATTTTCCCACCGGCCAGTGAAGGCCTCCTCCAATCTTCTTTACTGAGTCAGTGGTCTCTCCCCTTCTGATTGGTGTCTCTCTCCTTCTGACAGCTCCTGGCCTACAGCCCAGGCTGGATGCCATGTCCTTGTTTCTCCCAGGCCCTTATCTCCTCCAAGGTCAAGCCCAACCCACGTGCATCCCATCTTGTCTCCTGCAGTCTACTTTGTAGCCTCATGAGCTAGTTTTGTATCTTTGTCAGCTAGTTTTAACTGGTTTGGCAGTTACAACATTGGCAACGTCACATCCTTCACAAAGTTTCTGGAGTTCAAGGACAGTTCAGCCTTGAGGCCTGCAGGCTTCATCTACTTTAGGCACTGATGCTAAGCAAGAGTGAGACTTATGCGAAGCGGAAGCTAAATCGGCTACAATTTCCTTCTCCAACAGTCCTCCCTTGGTTTCTATGAGCACACCTGCTGGATACATATATTGGGGTAGAGTATTTGTGCACATCATAGAGGAGAATGTGAGGCACTTTTTCTCCTTTCTTTTTTTTTTTTTTTGTGAAGTTTACCTTAGATTAAATAATCTAATGAAAAGGCGCCCAGGTGTTGCTGGGTTGTTAAGAAAGCCTTACTGCACGGATTTGGTTTGGAGACTCAAGAACTGAGATGCAGCTGTGCTTTTGCAGCCGGGCACTAATTCGTGAAGCACAAAGTATAGGCATTCCTCTTTTTCGATTGTAATCCCGTTCCCAATAGTGCATCATGACAAACAAGAAGTTACGTTACCATTTTTAGTTATTGAAGGCAGAACACTGAAGGAGATAAGCCCGCCTTAACTAGGATAATCCTTCTGTTAAGCAAACATGAAGATGGTACTGCTCTTTTGGAAGTTTGTCTGCAGCTCTTGAAAAAGCAGGTATCTCCCTAAGAGACAGCATCTCGAAGATGTACACAATATGCTAAACATTTCTCTCTCCTCAGAGTTTCTGGATTCCCCTGTCTCTAGTCACTGTGAATACTGTCCACCCTCCCAAGCTGATCCGCTTGCCTGGGGGCTCCTTACTCCTGGGGGCCTTCTTGGACAAAGGAGACATTCTCTCTGCATACGTCCTACATTGCCACAGAAATAACATTCCGGTCCCTCACTGTCTGCCCGTCTTCTCCTGTCCCCTTCTCGTCCTTGCCCTTGGCATTGCCCTAGCCTTCCTCGGCCTCCTCTGTCTCTTCCTCTACCCCTTCCTCTAATTTGCAAGTTCCGTGCTGAAGCTGCTGCTAAGAGATTAGCCTCTTCTTGGTTTTCCTTTTTCCGTTCCTTTGCTTGCTTCCCTTGCTGTTTCTCCTCTCGCCCGTCATAGACCAATACTGCCACGCTTAAAATCCTTTGTGAAGTTTCTCCTTGCCACCCTGGCATGTGCTCCTTCAACTCTTTTGGGCTATCCGGAGCGGCCTGATGGACAAAGACACTAATGGCTAGTGCATCATTCCAATTCTGGAAAGTCCTTCCCCCATAGTTCAACAAGGCTTGCCCTAGTCGTCCCCCAAAATCCCTGGCCTCTTTGTCCAAGCTCTGTCTACACTCCTGCACTCTAGTCCAATCCACTCCTAGTTTGCTACATGCTCTAATAGCTTCTACCGAGTTCCGGAGTCCTGTCTGGCAAGCGACTCTGTCCCCTGCATTATTGTAATCCCAATTTGGATCGTTTGCTGGCTAACGATTTGTGTTTCCCCCAGTCTGTTGTACAAACTTTGCCTCTTTATTAACTATTTTATCATCTCGCTCGTTTGGTCAGAACAACTCTCTCAAGAGCACTTGGGTATCCCGCCAGTTTGGTCAGAACAACTCTCTCAAGAGTACTTGGGTATCCCGCCAGTTTGGATTATACCCAGTGCATATCTATTAGAAAACAGCTGAGCGCTCCTTTCCGCATCCTCCCTCAACCTGGGCATTTTGCTTGCCCACAATGCTCAGTCACTCGGACTCCAGGGTTGGCTAGTAAATACATGCAGTACCACGTGAGGGGGGTTAGCTCCCCCTCCCCCCGCCCCCGCTGCACTCGCTTGTAGTGTTGCTGCATTAGGTAAAACATTAGCAACCATAGGATGGAGGCCTGCCACGGGAGGAGGGGAAGTCTGAGTAAGAGGAGGAGAGGGACAGATAGACAGATCTTCAGGAGGCGCCACCGGAGGAGTGTAAGGCGGAGCAGTAGCTCCTGGGGCGTTATTTGGGACACCTATATCTGCTGCAGCAAGAGTAGTTTTACAGAGGGTGCCGTTTGTCCTCCTTGGATCTCACCGGTCCCACATCCAATTATCCCCACACATACCAATAATCCATTCAGTGAGGCTTTTCATCTTCCAATATAAGCTGTAGCAGAGCTCATTTCTTAGAATCGAAGGATCCTTCCTTGGGTTAAGCCCCACATTAATTGTAAGATGGACAATCATCCTGACATAAAGGGACAGCTAACTAGCTAGGGATCGATTTGACTGTAACGGCTTTTTTCTCCTTTTTGTTCCTTTTCCTTTTCTAAATTTGGATGTTTGGAGCCAAGAGGGTGCAATGGTGGTTGGCTACACTGCCATCTGGGGTGCCAAAGTGCTGTGCAAACACTTTGATCCTAGGTTTCCAAGAAGCAGAGCCTCACGCACATCTAGCAGCAAAATTTTATTTCTTGAAATGATGGTGCAGCATAGTAACTGCTGGAGCTGGGTGCCTCCAGGGAGGGACCTTGAACAAAGGAATTCTGGCCTAATTAGACCCTTTACAGTTTTATTTCCCACCTGCCAGGGAAGGTCTCCCCCAATCTTCTTTACTGAGTCTTCTTTACTCTCCTTCTGGTTGGTCTTGGCCTTCAGCCCACACTGGTTGCCATGTCCTTGTTTCCCACAGTCCCTTATCTCCTCCGAGGTCAACCCCAACCCACGTGCATCCCATCTTGTCCCCTGCAGTCTACTTTTTAGCCCCATGAGCTAGCTGTGTATCTTTATTAGCTGCTTTTAATGGGTTTGGCCGTTACATGCTCAGCAATGATTCTGGAGTTCATGGACGGTTCGGCCTTGAGGCCTGCATGCGCAGGGTAGGCAGTGGCGATAGAAACAGAGCTGCATGTCATACCCCAGCTCTGCCCTTCCACCTGAGATGCAAGCCCTGAAGACAGCAGGGGCCTGCTCTTGCCCTGCGGTGACTGGAGAGGGCAGGGGAGGCCAAAGCTTTTCTCCCCCTTTCCCTTGGCTATTGTGGGCCAGCAGAGCAGTTGACGCTTTGCAGCAAAACCAAAGTGTGTCAGGCCGCTCTACGCTGGCCTGGCATATTGGAACGAGTGGACACCCCGTCCCCCCCAGGACAAGCCAGATTCATGCAGGCAGCAAGTTTTGCCCCTTGCCTTTGGCTCCCTAAAAAAAGAACACTCACTCCGGCTGAGGAAACGGGGCTGTATCTTTGCGGGAAGCCCAACAAAGCCATGAAGCGGTAGCACAACAGGGGCTGTGCTTGAGGAGTCGAGCTGTCCTGGGGCTGCGGGAGATGCCAGCAATGAGCCAGACCTTCCAGCACACTTGCGTGTGTGCGTGGTGTGCAGCACCATGGCATTGGCACAGCTGCGTCAGCTCTGCTCAAACAGAGTCACGTCCTGGCGGGAGGGTGCCACCTCGCCCATGCTCTCGGGAGCCAGGGACACAGTGCTCCGAGGTGGAATCTTGATGTTCTCCTTGGCACCCTCAGGTTCATGATGGTCTGTGACACCAGGCAACGGACTAAAGGTTCTGCATCATTTTCCAGGGGCTGGAGGGCTGCGAGAGAAAGGCACCGAGCTGAGAACAGACTCCCACCTTTGCAGAGATCCCAGGAATCCCCCCCCAGGCAGGGCCAGCCCCACTCAGCTCTTCCCATGCGGAGGAGGCAGCAGGTAGGACAAATGGATCAGCTGGCACTTGCAGGTCGGCCAAGCCCCAGATGCGCCCCAAATACCCCCTGCTCTCCCCCACATAGGGACACAGAGCCTTCCTCACCTGGGGCAGGCCAGTGAACTGCAGCTCACTTCCCAGCCTCCTCCCTCCTCCCTGCCAGGGCTGCCTGACACAGCGCTGCTCTCACTCACCAGTGCACAGCTCCTGCACCTTCTCCTTCCTCCGCTTCTTCACTTGCTGCCCGATGAGCCCTAGGCAAACACCTCCGCTCACCCCTCATACTCCCCAGCAAGCCCCCAGCAGCACAGCTCCCATCTGGCCTTGCCAGCTTGGCCATGCAGCCTGCTCCCCTTGGGCAAGGCTGGCCCCAGCCCCGTCCCCACGGTGCAGGACCCAGGGACGGTGGGAGGGACTGAAGACCCTCCTGTGTGCCCGTCTGGGTGGGCAGGCATGGCCCTGGGCTTGTGGCTCACCAATGAACCTCACAGCTGCCTCCCGCAAGGATGCGTCCGGGTTCTCCAGGTAAGGCAGGCTCTGGCGCAGGTGTTGCTCCGCTCTGCTCCTGTCCCTCAGCAGCTGCAGACAGCACAAGGACAGGGGGTTGGCACCGAGCCTCCCCAGAAGGCCAGGCCTGTCCCTCCTCCCAGCTCCGGCCTCCTCTTCCTTCCTGTCCACGCCTCCCAGCTAGAAGCTGGCTGGTAGCCAGGTTCAGAGGGAGCAGAGGGCAGAGCGGGGCCTGCGGGTGCTGAGATCCCCGCCATGCTTCTGCCAAGGCCCAGCCAGGCCAGGGGCCCCTTCAGCACCCCAGCGGGCACTTAGAGTAGAGGGCTCTGGGCTGCAGCAGTGCGTGAGGGGCACAGCTGTGCACCCTGCCCACTGGCCATGGCGGCAGGCCTCATCCCGCCGTGGCCCCGGGGGCTTTGGCCACGTCCTTACCACGCACTCCCCGATCTTCCATGTCTCCGCTCTTCTGGCCAGCTGCTTGAGCTCCTCCCACTTGAGGAACTGTGCAGCGCTCACCAGGGCTTCCTGAGAGGCCTGCAGAGCAACAGAGACCAGGAGATGCCAGCGCAGCCACGGCAGGACACCCTGGGTCCCCCTCGTCTTGGCAAGGCTCCCAGCCTTTCCCAGCCCCAAATGGCACGACGCAGCGTGCCACTAGGTCTGGCCCTCCCTGAAGGCAGAGGCAGCTCTGCCTTGTCCTTCGGCACACAGGAAGCTGCACCTCATGCTGCCATGCGTTCCAAGGCACACTTGGCAGCAGCCCTTGCCTTGCTGCTCACCTCCACCCACGGCATGTCAGCATTGCTTCCCCAAAACACTGCTCCCTACCTGGGCCACTCTCTGCACCTTGTCACTCATGTGGAGGAAGAGCGGCACCAGGCTCCTCTGTGCATGCTGCTTCAGGTTCCGTTTGTTCTTCCCCACCACAATCTCCAGCAGGTCTTTGAAGAGGAGCATGGAGAGCTCTCGCACTCTGCTGTCTTCCTGCAGGCAGGGAGGAGAGGAGGGGAGGCCTCAGCAACGACTCCAGGAACAGGGCCTGACAAGAGCGTTTGCCGTGGCAAGGCCTCGTCCTCTCCGGGCACAACTGTCCCCCAGCCCGGCCAGAGGTCGGAGCTGAGGACAAGCCTCTGCTGAGGCAGCCTGGACAATGAGGGTTGTCGGCAGCAGCACGACAAGCCTCCCTGGGCTCTGTCTCCCTCTCCCTCTGGAGGGAGCTTCTTGGATTTCCCGAGGCCTCCATCAGGGCCCCCGCACACAACAAGAGGACAGAAAGGGACAGCCCCGCGGCACGGCCTCTCCCTCGCTCTCTAGCCTGCTCCTACCTCTCTGCTCATCGCTGCCCCAGGCCACGGCAAGCGCCGCACGCAGTCAAGCACGAGACGCAGCAGCCGAGAGCAGACAGGGGGCTGGTTTGCTCTACTCCCACAGCCCTGGACACCAAGGCCAGCACAGGGCATGGGCTGAGAACCACAGGGCAAAAGGTTTCCTGACATACAGCAGGGCCTGTGTGGGGACGTGCCAACAGGCACGTATGCAGAGGGGCACACAGCACCCAGACCACGCATACGGACCCCCGGACACACCAGCAGAGCCCCGGCTCTCCCATCAGCCTTACGTCATCAAAGCGAGGCAGAAGCTTCTCGGCCAGCTGCAGAACAATCGGGTTGGAGCCCTTCTGTTCCAGGTAGCTGAGGATGTTTCTCAGCAGCATCAGGCTTCCCACACGCACTTCCCTGCAAGCATCCTGCAGCCACTCCATGCTGTCTGGGAGCAGGCTCTGCATTCTCCTTTTCTGTGGGAAACACACAACTTTCTTTGTGGGAAGCAAGGCCAGACCCCCCCCGCCCCCCGCCCGCCCAAAAGTGCTCTGCCTGCTCTTTTCCCATCAGGGCTCAGTGGCCAGGGCCAGGGCTCTGCACACACGCAGGCCTTGGGCACAGAGGCTGCAGTGCAGGGCACAGATCTGCAAGGGGGCCCTCAGCATGCACTGGCCTCTGTAGGGAGCAAAGCTGCTGCCTCAAGGCCCAGGAGCAGCTGGCTGCCTTAGCCCGGCCCTGTGCTCCAGCTCATTGTCCCTCTCCCAGATCTTCCCGCTGGGCACTGGTGCCTTTCTCCTTGTGCAGCACGGCCAAGGGCCTGGCATGACACTCGGGGCAGATGAATGGGGCAGCGGAGACTTGGGAGCAGCTACCACACCTCCGGATTGCCAGCCAAGTCCAAGCCACTCTCTGACCCAGTGTCTCCTGTCAAGCCCCAGGCTGCCAGCATGGCTTCACC
Organism: Struthio camelus; assembly: GCF_040807025.1. Lineage (NCBI taxonomy): Eukaryota > Metazoa > Chordata > Aves > Struthioniformes > Struthionidae > Struthio > Struthio camelus. The sequence continues at coordinate 6,259,250 of NC_090957.1, read as the reverse complement.
CGCCTGCCCCCCTCCTCACCATCTTGGGTCTATTCAACAGGGCCACGAGGCCTCTGAACGCCAGTCTGCGCATCTCCAGGCTCTCACTCTGCGCATAACCCTGGATGAGTGGCAGGACCTCCTCATCCATGTCGGCAAGGTCAGGGCATTCCAGCAGCTGAAATGGACACAGCACTGAAAGACTGGCACAGCCGGCAGCACTGCCCGCAGCGTGCAGCTCTCCATCCCACCCACCATCCAGGGCAAGGGCACCAGGCCCTCACAAAGCTCAGCCCAAACACAGCAGGCATTGTGCAGACACCCCTGGGCCCTGCTCCCAGCCCCGCGCCTCACGGCACACTGCACACACTGCTCGCCTCCTCCTCCCGTCCCCTGAACCCTCCACAGCCTCTTGTTCTCATCCCTTGGAGGAGCAATTGAACACAGAGAGCTGCCACAAAGCAGGCACGAAATACAAGTGCTTACGAGTGGTCGCCCAGCAGAAACGAGCCAAGGCCGGGGCTACTACCAGGAGCGTATGCATTGCCCCAGCTCCATTCACCAGCATCACCCCACACGCATGTGCACAAGCGAGCACAGCATTTAGAGGCCCCTCCAGAGAGGCACTGCTTGCCATGAGGCCCACCTCGACAAAGAAAGCCATGACGGGCAGCTGATGAAACTGGTCCTCCCTCCTCAGCAGCCTTGCCAGCTGGCGGAAGATCCAGCGACGCAGGTGACTGGCAGCCCCCCTCATTGCTCTGTCAGAGGCAAGAAGGCAGTGTTGGGCCTCAGCCGAGCAGGCAAACCTCCTCTGGCATCGCTCTGCTTGGCACGCAGCTCCTGCAGCCAGCGGCATTTGCTCATGGAGCACTGCTCTTGCCCTACCACACCTTGCCATTAGAAAGTCAGCGTCAGGCATCATTACGTTCCTCTTGGTGGGAGACCGGAGAAACAGCCTTCCTGCCCAGGCGGCATGGCCTGCCCACACATCCCCTCTCCTGCCCGCTTTGGATTCCTGTGCCCCTGGGCCCTCCCCAGGTTCTCCTGCGCACGACCCTCTCCCACAGCTCCTAACACCACCTGCTCCCCCAGCAGCTCTCCAAGCTGGGCAGCATGGCAGCTCCCAGGGCCCTTCTGCTGGGCGAGCCCTTGCCACAAGGGCTGAGGCTGCAGCCTCTTTCTTGGAGAAGTGGCGTTCCCCCTCCCCCACCAAGAAGCACATGGGGAGGCACACCCCACAGCCAGGGAAGAGGTGCTGGGCCAGAGCAGGCCGGAAAGGGCTCTACCTGGCCAGCACCACCACTCCCTTCTGCGAGGTGTCCGCATGCAGAAATAGGTCCCAGCCGCCCTTCCTCTCAACAGTCACGGCTACGGTCTCATAGTGGGCGCAGCGCAGCAGACTTTTCATGGCCTGCACGGCGCACCTGCATGCAGAGCAAAGCCCAGGTCACACTGGCAGCCCGGCCCTGCCTCCAGGTGCAGCGCAGAGACAGGGCGAGCGGGATCGAGCACCTGACGTGGCTGGTGGGACGGGACTCATCCCGTTGGCATTCCCTCAAGAAGATATTTGCTTCCTGGTGGCTGAACTCTGCTGTGAAGACCATCTGCAAGAGCAGCGCCAGGAAGAGCTGGGGGAAAAACGCCTTCACCGCCTCTGGGCAGACGGGCTCCCGGATGATCTCACACAGTGCCCTCGTTGCCTGCAGAAAACACTCAGTCACACCTCTCACTCCCGAGCAGTCCCCGGCATGCTTCCACAGCCCTCCAGGTGGGAGGCTCGAGCACAGCCTTGGAGCATGGGAAATGCAGCTGGAGGCCTCAGCCTGGCTGCCTGACCAGGGCCAGCGCCCGCAGGCTCTTGGGCCTCAGCTCCTGGTTGTACACAGTGAGCCTTCCTGCCTCAGCATGACCATCACCTCGGCAGGCTTCGTGTAGCGTGCACGCTCGGCCAGGCTCCCTGTCCCAGGCCGTGCTGCCTGCCCAGGTTTTGCAGGAGCCCTACTCCTGCCCCTCACCTTGCCCCCAACCCGACCCTGGCTTTCCAGCCTGCTGAGCGAGGTCGGCGGATGCAGGGACAGCGTCGGATGGAGATTTCCTGGGCATGGCCAGCCTGGCTGTTGGTGTGCAGAGAGGCCAGGCAGCACTTGGCAGCCCTGTGCGCTGGCACAGTCGGAGGCCTGGCGCTGGCCATGTTGTAGCCATGGGCCCAGGAGAGGTCCCTGCTTGGGGGCACACGGGCAGCGGAGAGGGGGAGGGGGCCCAGGGAGGCAGGCACCAGCCTGGGGGCACGGGAGGCCTCGTCCCCTAACTCACGGCCAGCGGAAGGATGCAGTTGTTGTCCCTGTCGGAGCTGGACTGCTTGCGCAGTGGCCGCTCCTCCAGCAAGCTCAGCAGCTCCCGCAGCATGTCCGGCGCAAGCATCGGCTTATCCATCAGCACCTTCCACATGCTCACGGCAGTGCTGCAGGCCCAGAGCGCCTTGTCAGTGGCACTTCCTTGGCCGCAGCACCGTAGCCTGGGCCAGCCCTGGAGGTCCCCAGCTGTGTGCCAGCCCTGCCCCTGCCCACCCCCTCCTCCCTGGCAGCCCCAAGAGGGTCCTGCCCAGGCAGGCAGCACATGACCAAGCTGAAGCCCCTTGCGCGGCAGGGAGCGTGCAGAGCCGCTGCGCTCTGCGGCTCAAGGCAGGGACACTTGCTCAGCTCTGGCTCCTCAAGGCCTGCTTGAGGCACCAGGGCTGGGAAACGGTGGGCGAGACACAGGGCCCTGCCCCTCAGCCGTGTGCTGGCCATCTGCTTGCCTCTGGCCCTCTTTGGGCCCTTCTCCCCATGGCCAAGGAGCCACTGGAGCCTGTCCAGGCTGACGGGCCCCATACCTGTTGCACAGTGGCGAGCAGTACAGCAGGCTCACGGTCACCTCGCTGGGCTCCAAGCAGGCCAGCTGGCAAAGGGTCTTGTTTAGGGTGACCCGGGCCGACAGCTCCCTCACATACTTGACGTTCCTGTAGAGGCACCTTATGATGCGTGGCACCTGGAAGACACAAGGCGGACGGTGAGGCTGCTCCCAGAGAGCAGCCAATACCCCAGCTCCCACTCACTTCTCCTTCCCTCTCCACCACTCCCACCGCTCCTTGCTGCCTTCCAAGGGGCTCCGCTGCCCACGAACACTGGCTCTCGGCGGGGAAACAGCGCCCCAGAGGGTCGAGCCCCATGCACGCCAGCCCCAGGCTCCTTACATCTTCCAGCACAGAGAAAGCGTCCAGCAGGAACATGGTCAGCATGTGGGAAGCCACCTCCGTATTGTAGGTGCTGCAGTTCCTCATGCCCTCGATGGCTGTGACAATGACGTCTGTCCTTTCGGAAGGCTGCAGGTTTTTCACAAACAGCTGGGGCAGAAAGGACCCAGGAGAGAAGAAATGTCACGCTGCGGGCCGCGCTACTGCTGCTTAGCTAAGCAGTGGATGTGGCTCTGGAGAGAGGTGCGGGGCAGTGCTGGCACCGTGGCCCAGGAGAGCCAGGAGCACGCGCTGTGCTGGGTAGCAGCAGCATGGGGCATGTGGCCAGAGGGCCACCAGGGCAAGGCAGGATGCTCGGGAGCAGGCTCACAGTGCACTGGCTCTGCAGGCAACCCTAGCTTGCCGGTGGCCAGCAGGCTGCAGCTGCTGCTGGGACTCTTGGAGCCAAGCCTCTGGCTAGTCCCCCCGCTCAGGGACAGCGGGAGACACAGCAGTGAGAGCAGGGCTGCTACCAGGCAGCAACCAGTACTCTAGGTGCCACTCAGAGCTGCTTCCTTCTCCACCACCACCTCTGCCTCAACCCCAAGGCCCCCTCAGCCCCACTCGTTAGGCATCCCTTTGCTCATCCACGTCTCCTCAGGACCCCATGGCCAACAGTCCCAGCAAGGGAAGTGCTCCTCACCCTCATGATCACGCTCATGTTGCTCGTCCATGAAAGGCAGAGCTCATTGTCGGCTTCCCTCTCCTTCTGGGGCTCCACATACTCTGGATCATCCTGCAGCATCGCCCGGCCTGAACAGCAGCAGAAAGACACAGCGGTCAGCAGGAGTCATGCAGAGCTGCAGCTGGCAGACTCATGGCATCAGAGAGAAACCAGCCTGGCAGAGACAAAGGGCATGCCAGGAATGGATGGGGAGCAGGATTCCCAGGGAGGGTCGGGGCCTATTCCAGGGCAGAGAAGGGCAACTGCTTCAAAGGGTACCAAAAGCCTCACGGGCTTTCCGGTGCGAAGCCCGACACAAGCCGTAGCCTCTGAGCAGGGGCTGCTGAGCGTTTTCCAGGCCAGTGGTATCCAGGACAGGTACTAAGAGCCCACTCCCCTGCTCCTACATCAGCCGCGCCTCCTGCTCCTTTGCCTCACTGAGCAGAGGGGCCGAGGCAGTGCGATGCCTTCCCCGGCCTTGCCAGCGTGGCCGCGTGCAGAAGCACACAGCCCAGCACAGCTTCTCTTACGTTTTCGCTGCACGACGAATCTGAAGAGGCAATGAAGAGCATCCAAGGCCCCACCCTTGGTCTCCGCGTCCTCGTAAGCACAGCAAAGGATGAGACAGCCCACCAGCTGTCCCAGCATCGGCACGGGGATCTTCCCATAGCAGGCAGGGCTCTCATCCACTCCTCCAAAGGGGTGCCACACCTGGGCAAGGCGGGTGGGACAGGTAGAAGGGCTGACGGGAGGCAGTCGCCACCAAAGCCCTGAAGCCAAGACTCTGCCCAGGCATGGATCCCAGCGGAGCCAAAGCTCTCGAGGGCCCTGCAGGCCTTGCCTCCCAAAGCAGCAGCCCAGCAAAGGCAGCACTGCCAGGCTGCGGCTCACATCATGCTCCGCGCGCACTGCTCCCCTGCACAGGGCTGGGGGCACAGCTGGCTCCTGCGACAAAGGGACTGCAGAGAAAAGCCCATGGAGAGAGGGCCAAAGAGCTTTGCTTCAGGGCAGAGCCTTGCTCAGTGCCTTAACCTGTGCCCACGCTTCCCTCCGAGGGACCCCCTGAGCTGCACTGTGCTCTGGGCTGCTGCAAAGGGCCAAAGCGGGGGCTGCACGGTGCTTGGCTCCTTACCTCCAGCGAGGAATAGTTGGCCAGCAACTTGCTCAGCCTCCCAATCCTCCCCACGGCCCTCTCACGCACAGCTGCTCTCTCCGTCTTGGTGAAGGGCAGCAGCATCTGCAAGGAGAAAGGCTACTGCTCTGCCCGGGGAGCTGACGCCCACTCCAGCAGAAGCAGCTCTGCTAAGCGCCTGCCTGCAGTCCTACAGTGCACCAAGGCTTCCTCGGAGCTAGAGCCAAGCCTGGAATGGCCTTCCTGCCCCTACAGGCCCCAGCCTGCAAGGCCCACCTTGCCCTCAGGCAGCCAGCCACACCTAAGCCCCCTCCCAGCCTCTGCTCCTGGCCATGCACATGGCCCCGGGTGCCCTCTTCAGGATGGCAGGCCTTTCAGGCCACACCTTCCCTAGGGGTCTGCAGTGGGCAGCCTGGCCTCCGGCCTCCTGGCATGGCAGAAGAACCAAGCTTCTGGGCTCGGCTCCCCTTGCAGCACGGGCAGCTCCCAGTGGGTCTCTGCCCCATTCCGATCTGGCAAGGAAAGCACAAGGCACGCGGAGGCAGGGGGGCAGCAGCACCAGCTGCCATCAGTGCAGTGCCTAGAGAAGAAGGGTGCCATTCCTCCCACTGCTTTGGTGCAAGGAGAGCTTTGGGGGCAGAGGTGGCCCAGGAGTGCTCATGGGGGCAAGGTGTTCCCAAGAGCCTGGAGGATGTTTGGGGTGGGAAGGGACTTGGGCTGTAGCCAGGGGGCACTGGGCTCACAGAAGAGCCCAGTGGGGAACCTCCGCTCACCCAAGCGAGAAACGCCCCCTGCCTGCAGCGTGCTGCCTGTACATGGCACTCGGGGGGGGAATGTCCACTCGAGGGTGTCACTTCCCTCTGGGCTGAGGAACAGGCCCAATGCAGCCCACTCTTTGCAAATGCCACGCCTGCAAGATCTTCTGCAGCTCCAGGAGGCTGGAAGTGGCCGACTTGAGCACCAGCACCTCCAACATGTTGTCCATGGCATCGAGGGTCTGCAAGGAGGACAGGGGGTTGTGGCATTCCTTCCCCACTGCCTCTGACCCACAGCAGACTCAGTTGAACCCCTGCTGCCCAGCGAGGACACCCGCTGCCCTGCACGGGCCAACGAGAGGCCTCAGGGCAGGAGACCTGCTGTGCACGGACCAGCCCCTGGGCACTGCCCATGGCCCAGCCCACGGGAAGGGCATGAAGGCAGGAGGGTGGGAAAACAAAGCTGAGATCCTGCCCAGCCTTGGAGCTGACAGTCACCTCTCAGCACAGCGGAGCCAGGGGCAAGCCCAGAGGGGCTGGCGGGCTCCCTGTAGCTCACCCAGCACCTACCTTGGAGTAGAGGGACATGTCCACGGTCTCCATGTCTTCTCTTGGAGGAAGCAAGAAGACACTCTTGAAGCAGGCATGGAGAAGGCTGCTCTTTTTGCCCTCCAGAACCGGCTCCACTGCACTGCAAAGAGAGAGCAAGAGAGAGAGAGAGATGCCTGTTGGACACTGGTGCTGGGAGCAGTGCCTGGATGCCCTGGGGAGGTGGCTGTGGGCCGCTGGGGCAGGAGTCCCCCGGCTGCTACAGAGAGCACGTGAGGGAGCCCTGCAGGGAGGCACCTCCTCCCTCCATGAACTGGCCCAGGGCCAGAGGAGAGCCCAGGCAGCTAGGCCTCCCCCCTTCTCTACCACCTGCCTCCCCTTCTGCACTACAAGCCAAGGGGCCCTGGGGAGCTGCAGCAGGCAACCCTCTGCCCTCCCATCTGCCCTACTGACAAGCCTGGGCCAGGGGAGAGCAGAAGCACAGCAGACAGCACCGCCAGCCTCCTCCCACCATGGTGCACACCTCCCAGCCAGGGACGGTGCCATCAGGCACATGCTGTGCACAGGTCCTGGCCAAACCAGGGGCTCTGCTAGCTACCTCATTGCCGTGATAGCAAGCATGGCTTGCTGGCGCACCGCTGTGCCCAGGCGCTCCAAGGGCTCCTCTTCCAGCAGCACCTGCACAGCACAACCGGCAGTCAGCGCGGCAACTGCCATCACCCAGCACCAGCAGACCCAGGGCCCAGCTGGCCTTGCCCCTGTCCTCACACCTGCTGCCTCTCCCCTCACCTCGATATGCTCGGCCAGCTCGTGTCGGCAGCAGAACACCTCCAGGCCCCAGGACAAGGTCTTGGCGCTGCTGCCTCCACAGAGGGTGCCGATGGACGCTAGAAACTTCAGCTTCTGCGCCTCTTGCTGACAGACGGGGAAGAGAGACAGAGTGAGCGCGAGAGGGGACAGGAAAGGCCAGCAGGACCAGAGCAGCCAGGGGGCTGCAGTGCTGGGCGGGACCCCGGACGGCAGCAGCTCTGCACAGCCAGCACCTCCCCAGCAGCCTGCCAGCAGACATGGGCGGACCCGCAGGGAGACCCAGGCACAGCCCCCATGGAAACGGCTGCACTTACCTGTTCTCGGCCACCCACAAAGGCCTGGATGAAGTCCAAGGCTTCCTCATCCTCTCTGGACAGCTCGGACCAGCTGCTGATGGAAAACCTTGCACCTGAGAAAGGAAGAGAGCCGGGAGCACTGCAGAGATGGAGGGCAGGCAGCAGAGAGCCGCGCAGTGAGCTCTGCCCGCCGGCCAGCCATGGGCCTGCTCCCGGGCACGCAGTCTCCCCCAGGCTGCTCAAGGCTGCACGGTGCCCAGCACATGGGCTGCCCTGCTGCAGCCAGCCAGGCAGGGCAAACCTCAACTGCACCAGGCTGGGGAACGTGCTGCCAGACGGGCAGCATCCCTCCTCCTGCCACGGAGCTGCCGCTCGCTGCCCGTCCCAGGCAGCAGGAGCTGCGTCCATCTGCGCTCTCCCTCCTGGGCGCATGCTGCGCTGGGGCCAGCTCCCAAGCCCCGAGCGGGCCCTGGCATCCGGGCACCGCTGTGCCACCACCCCGGGCACACCGACACCACGTGCTGGGGACATGGGAGCCCGGCGCAGAGCAGGGTGCGCTTCCCGGCCCTCACCCCAGCCCGGCCCAGCCCCACGGGGGCTCACTCACCTCTCCGCCACGCCTGGGACTCGAACCCCTCCAAGGGCCTCGAGGCAGAGCTGCTCTCCTCGGCAACCCTGTCCTGCTCCTGGGATGCCCGGCGCGGGCAGCCGTACTCCTGCTCCCAGGCCACCCGCGGGCGGCTGGGGGGTCTCTCCGCCATCCTGCGGCACGGAGCAGAGGCAGGAGGGGGACACTTGTTTAATGCAGAGCTGGGGAGGGTCCCCACGGGGGTGGGGGCAGCGCAGTCAAAGGTCCCCGCGCCCGGCCCGGCCCTGGAGCCAGCTCTCCTGCGCCTCAGCCCCTGCCGCAAGGTCCTGCCCCCGCCACGGCCGAGGGCCCCGCAGCCCCGTGGCACTGCCGAGCCCGGCCCCGTCGCTCTCACCCGCAGCAGGAGCTGGCAAGGCCTCAGCAAACGCCTCGACTCCGCGGGGCTGCCGGGGCGGCAGGGAAAGACGCGGCTGCGCTCGGGGGCTCCTCCTCGAGCTCCACGCGCTCCTGCCCTCTCCCGTCGCCGTCCGCCCAGACACTGCCCGCACCTGACAGCGCCGCCGGTGTCACAACGGGGGGGGTCACAATGGCCCCGCCGGGGGCGGCTCTGAGGTCACCTCTGCTGCGCGAGCTGCTCCAGCAGCAGCAGCCGGTGCCGCCAGGGGCTCCAGGGCCGCAGCGCGGCCGCCCCGGGCAGGAGGGAGCTGGGGCAGGGCAGGGCGAGGCAGCTCGAGGGGCCGCGCGCGGCTCCGCATGGCCAGCTCCCTCCTCTTTCATCCCCGGCTGCCCACGCCTGGCCGCACTCACCTGCTCACCACTAACCACCAGCACCACCTCAAAACCTGACCCCACCGTACCTCTTGCCCCAATCCCCTCCTCTCATCCCTCACCCCAAACTCTAACCCTCCAGCCACAACCCAGACCTCCAACCCCTTTCCCTAACTCTTGCTCCAGCCCTCACCGGCATCTCCAACCCTCAGCCCTAGACAACAAATGCTAGCCGTCACCCCAGCCCTCACCCCTGCCATAGCCCACTCCCCCACAAAGCTAGCCAACGCTCACAGCAAGCACCAGAAACCCGCAGCACAACCACCAAACCTCGCCCCATGCCTCACCCAACCCCTCACCCCATGCAGCCAGCTCTCGTCCCCAGCCCTGCCCTCAACACCAGCCCCCAAGCACCAACCCCAGGGAGATGCCCGAACCCCCACTGCCAGCCCCAACCCCTTCTCCCGCCCGGCACCTGGCCCCTTCTCTGCACGGCACAGGTTATTGGCCTTGCCAGTTCTGCTGGCCCCCGGGGCCGTGGCCGGGCTCCCAAGTGGGCAGAAAACCACACGGACGTCGGGCAAAGAGCTGGTGAGCAGCCTGGACTGCTTCAGGCTGGAGCACGTTATACGGTGTAGAAATTATGCCCTCCACTCCTGCAAGTAGGAGGATGTTGGCCCGTTCAGCTGGCACGGTTGGAGCTGGAAAAGGATGCCTGCCCGTTGTCTAAAAGAAATTGTTGTAAAACCTAAAACCTTTTCCCTGTGTTTTACAAAAGCAAAACAGCTAACCTCGTGTGAACTCAAGGAGCAATTTCTCTGGGAGGACTGTATGAAAACTGAGGGGGTTTTTTTGTTTGTTTTGAGGAGAAAAGCACTCTTTCTTTTCCAAACCCTTGAGTTGGTGTTCTTTGACCTTCATACGTGAGTCGATTTCAGCCTAGAAGGCTCTTTTCCCACCGGTAGGTGTTGATGTTGACAGAGGCACCGCTGTGCTTTCTAGTGTGGCATGCTAGCACCTATTCCAAGAAGTGGAACTCTCTCTGCTTATTGCGTTGTGGCCAAGCAATACATCCGCACAATGGAAGAAGGTTGAGGGCAGAAGCCTGGCTGTGACTGACCACAGGTGTTGCCAAGAAAGCTGGATGAATCTCAGCACAAAGGGCGCCACAGGCTGGCCTTTGTTTTAAGGCATGCCCTGGACTCCTGCAAGCACCTGAAGGCTGGAAGTCCATCCTTCCAGGAGCAGAAACGATGAGCAGTAGAGGGAATGTGCTGCGCAGGTGAGCTGCAGCTGGTGCAGCAAGCATTGCTGGTTTGAAGCGGTGGCTTGCTCCTTTGCCCTTTCCCAGAGAAATGCAATCTGATAATGGATGACATCTGTAAGAACAAAGAACTGCAAAGGTGGAGTTCTTCCCGTGGAGTCCAGTGGACTTTCCACCTACCGTGTCGAGCTCAATGCAATGGGGGAGGAGAAAGATGCAATGGATGAGAGAAAGGACAGCAATGCAAGAGTGACTCTTCTCTCTTAGAATACTTCTAAGTGGGGATTGGATTTGTGGGAAGTCTGAAGTTGGCTACGTAAGTGACACCCTCCCACCATGGGAAGTGTCAGAGAAGGACATTGTATCTGATTTAGCTTCAGCTTAGTCTCAGGGCCTAAAGTAGATGAAGCCTGCGGGCCTCAAGGCCGAACTGTGAATGAACTTGAGAAACATTGCTGGCAATGTAGCTGTAAAACCATTTATGACCAGCTACTAAGGCTACAAAAGGGGCTAATGAGGATGTAAAATAGGATGCAGGAGACAAGATGGGATGCACGTGGGTTGGGGTTGACCTTGGAGGAGATAAGGGCCTGGGCTGTAGGCCAGGAGCTGTCCGAAGGAGAGAGAGAGCAGTCAGAAGGGGAGAGACCAGTGACTCAGAAAAGAAGACTGGAGGAGACTGTCACTGGCAGGTGGGGAAATAAGACTGCAAAGGGTCTGATTAGCCCAGAATGTCTTTGTTCAGGGTCCCTGCATGGAGGCAGCCAGCTCGAGCTGTTACTTCCTGTACTGTCATTTATTCTTGTAATTCATGTCAAAGAAATAATTAATTCTGCTCCTATATGTGCATGAGACTCTGCTCCTCGGAAACCTAGGGTGGGGCCATGTCTACAAGAGGAAGTCCCCTAGATGAGGGGTTTGTGTCAGTAGCTGCACAAATTCCTTTGAAAACACTGTCAAGGTCCTGGAGAATCACCGATCACAGGACGGCTGAGGTTGGAATGGACCTCTGGAGATCATCTAGTCCAACCCCCCTGCTCAAGCAGGGTCCTCCAGAGCACATTGCCCAGGACCCCACCCAGATGGCTTTTGAGTATCTCCAGGGAAGGAGACTGCACAGCCTCTCTGGGCAACCTGTGCCAGTGCTCCGTCACCCTCCCAGCCCAGAAGTTTTTCCTCCTGTGCACATGGAACTGCCTGTGGTTCAGTTTGTGCCCGTTGCCTCTTGTCCTGTCACTGGGCTCTACTGAGATCCCCTCTCAGTCTTGTCTTCTCCAGGCTCTACAGGCCGAGCTCTCGCAGCCTTTCTTCACAGGAGACATGCTGCAGTCCCCTCATCATCTTTGTAGCCCTCCGCCGGACTCTCTCCAGTAGGGCCATGTCTCTCTTGTACCCTCTTTCCAGCAGGTCAACCCCCAGCCTGTCCTGGGCCATGGAGTTCTTCCTCCCTAGGTGCAGGACCCTGCACTTGCCTTTGTTGAACTTGAGAAGGTTCCTCTCTGCCCATGAGGTTGTGATTAAGCAAGGTTGTGGCTCTTTTTCTGGATGGTGGACAGGTGGGATGGCAGTAGGACAAGGAGTCATGAGGGGAGGAAGGGGAATTCCATTGACTTCTGCACCTGGGTTAGGTTCTTGGGAGGGTTATTATTGTGGGAAGTGAGGACATATGCAGTGTGAGTGCCCAAGCTGTGCACGAATTCAGCCACAGTCAGGGGTGAATCCTCCTTCGGGAGAAAATCAAGATGTAGGCCGAACTGATGAATGACTAGTTGAGGAGGAATATCCTTGTGCTTGTATTCGATGTGTATGTATGTTTTTGGATGCAATCCCTTTGGCTAGTCAGGGCGGCATAACCAGGAAAGTGGCTGGAAAGCAAGTAACCTTTCTAGTGGCTACAGGGGCTACTTTATCTCTCAAGCCATGGAGCTCAATGACAGTCCTTCCGAGATGGGTGTGTTATAAAGGTGCGCAGGCATTCACCACTAAGGCAGAGTCAGACTCTTATACGATCGTTTGTTTCAGCTGGAGCTGGGTGCCTCCAAAGAGGGACCCAGAACAAAGACATTCTGGGCTAATTATACTCCTTCCAGTCTTATTTCGCCGCCTGCCAGTGACAGTCTCTTCCAGTCTTCTTTCCTGAGTTGCTGGTCTCTTTCCTTGTAAATGGATTGTGTCTACATCCCAGGACGGTTGCTGTGTTCCTGCTTCAAAGTGCCTTATCTTATCCGGAGGCTAACCGTGACCTCTGTCCATTGTGTTCTGTATGTTGGAGGGCTGATTCTGGCTGCTTCTGCAGTTGTTGCGTCAGCAGCAGCCCACAGGTTCGGTAAAAGCTTCGGCCTGCAGGCTTCAGGGCATTATTTTAAATAAAATAATTACTTATTTAAATGATTTTACAGCATAGAAACAGCTCGAAGTGGGTGCCTCTGGAGAAGGACACCGGACAAAGAAATTCTGGGGTAATTAGACCCCTTACAGTTTTATTTTCCCACCGGCCAGTGAAGGCCTCCTCCAATCTTCTTTACTGAGTCAGTGGTCTCTCCCCTTCTGATTGGTGTCTCTCTCCTTCTGACAGCTCCTGGCCTACAGCCCAGGCTGGATGCCATGTCCTTGTTTCTCCCAGGCCCTTATCTCCTCCAAGGTCAAGCCCAACCCACGTGCATCCCATCTTGTCTCCTGCAGTCTACTTTGTAGCCTCATGAGCTAGTTTTGTATCTTTGTCAGCTAGTTTTAACTGGTTTGGCAGTTACAACATTGGCAACGTCACATCCTTCACAAAGTTTCTGGAGTTCAAGGACAGTTCAGCCTTGAGGCCTGCAGGCTTCATCTACTTTAGGCACTGATGCTAAGCAAGAGTGAGACTTATGCGAAGCGGAAGCTAAATCGGCTACAATTTCCTTCTCCAACAGTCCTCCCTTGGTTTCTATGAGCACACCTGCTGGATACATATATTGGGGTAGAGTATTTGTGCACATCATAGAGGAGAATGTGAGGCACTTTTTCTCCTTTTTTTTTTTTTTTTTTGTGAAGTTTACCTTAGATTAAATAATCTAATGAAAAGGCGCCCAGGTGTTGCTGGGTTGTTAAGAAAGCCTTACTGCACGGATTTGGTTTGGAGACTCAAGAACTGAGATGCAGCTGTGCTTTTGCAGCCGGGCACTAATTCGTGAAGCACAAAGTATAGGCATTCCTCTTTTTCGATTGTAATCCCGTTCCCAATAGTTCATCATGACAAACAAGAAGTTACGTTACCATTTTTAGTTATTGAAGGCAGAACACTGAAGGAGATAAGCCCGCCTTAACTAGGATAATCCTTCTGTTAAGCAAACATGAAGATGGTACTGCTCTTTTGGAAGTTTTTCTGCAGCTCTTGAAAAAGCAGGTATCTCCCTAAGAGACAGCATCTCGAAGATGTACACAATATGCTAAACATTTCTCTCTCCTCAGAGTTTCTGGATTCCCCTGTCTCTAGTCACTGTGAATACTGTCCACCCTCCCAAGCTGATCCGCTTGCCTGGGGGCTCCTTACTCCTGGGGGCCTTCTTGGACAAAGGAGACATTCTCTCTGCATACGTCCTACATTGCCACAGAAATAACATTCCGGTCCCTCACTGTCTGCCCGTCTTCTCCTGTCCCCTTCTCGTCCTTGCCCTTGGCATTGCCCTAGCCTTCCTCGGGCCTCCTCTGTCTCTTCCTCTACCCCTTCCTCTAATTTGCAAGTTCCGTGCTGAAGCTGCTGCTAAGAGATTAGCCTCTTCTTGGTTTTCCTTTTTCCGTTCCTTTGCTTGCTTCCCTTGCTGTTTCTCCTCTCGCCCGTCATAGACCAATACTGCCACGCTTAAAATCCTTTGTGAAGTTTCTCCTTGCCACCCTGGCATGTGCTCCTTCAACTCTTTTGGGCTATCCGGAGCGGCCTGATGGACAAAGACACTAATGGCTAGTGCATCATTCCAATTCTGGAAAGTCCTTCCCCCATAGTTCAACAAGGCTTGCCCTAGTCGTCCCCCAAAATCCCTGGCCTCTTTGTCCAAGCTCTGTCTACGCTCCTGCACTCTAGTCCAATCCACTCCTAGTTTGCTACATGCTCTAATAGCTTCTACCAAGTTCCGGAGTCCTGTCTGGCAAGCGACTCTGTCCCCTGCATTATTGTAATCCCAATTTGGATCGTTTGCTGGCTAACGATTTGTGTTTCCCCCAGTCTGTTGTACAAACTTTGCCTCTTTATTAACTATTTTATCATCTCGCTCGTTTGGTCAGAACAACTCTCTCAAGAGCACTTGGGTATCCCGCCAGTTTGGTCAGAACAACTCTCTCAAGAGTACTTGGGTATCCCGCCAGTTTGGATTATACCCAGTGCATATCTATTAGAAAACAGCTGAGCGCTCCTTTCCGCATCCTCCCTCAACCTGGGCATTTTGCTTGCCCACAATGCTCAGTCACTCGGACTCCAGGGTTGGCTAGTAAATACATGCAGTACCACGTGAGGGGGGTTAGCTCCCCCTCCCCCCGCCCCCGCTGCACTCGCTTGTAGTGTTGCTGCATTAGGTAAAACATTAGCAACCATAGGATGGAGTCCTGCCACGGGAGGAGGGGAAGTCTGAGTAAGAGGAGGAGAGGGACAGATAGACAGATCTTCAGGAGGCGCCACCGGAGGAGTGTAAGGCGGAGCAGTAGCTCCTGGGGCGTTATTTGGGACACCTATATCTGCTGCAGCAAGAGTAGTTTTACAGAGGGTGCCGTTTGTCCTCCTTGGATCTCGCCGGTCCCACATCCAATTATCCCCACACATACCAATAATCCATTCAGTGAGGCTTTTCATCTTCCAATATAAGCTGTAGCAGAGCTCATTTCTTAGAATCGAAGGATCCTTCCTTGGGTTAACCCCCACATTAATTGTAAGATGGACAATCATCCTGACATAAAGGGACAGCTAACTAGCTAGGGATCGATTTGACTGTAACGGCTTTTTTCTCCTTTTTGTTCCTTTTCCTTTTCTAAATTTGGATGTTTGGAGCCAAGAGGGTGCAATGGTTGGCTACACTCCCATCTGGGGTGCCAAAGTGCTGTGGAAACACTTTGATCCTAGGTTTCCAAGAAGCAGAGCCTCACGCACATCTAGCAGCAAAATTTTATTTCTTGAAATGATGGTGCAGCATAGTAACTGCTGGAGCTGGGTGCCTCCAGGGAGGGACCTTGAACAAAGGAATTCTGGCCTAATTAGACCCTTTACAGTTTTATTTCCCACCTGCCAGGGAAGGTCTCCCCCAATCTTCTTTACTGAGTCTTCTTTACTCTCCTTCTGGTTGGTCTTGGCCTTCAGCCCACACTGGTTGCCATGTCCTTGTTTCCCACAGTCCCTTATCTCCTCCGAGGTCAACCCCAACCCAGGTGCATCCCATCTTGTCCCCTGCAGTCTACTTTTTAGCCCCATGAGCGAGCTGTGTATCTTTATTAGCTGCTTTTAATGGGTTTGGCCGTTACATGCTCAGCAATGATTCTGGAGTTCATGGACGGTTCGGCCTTGAGGCCTGCATGCGCAGGGTAGGCAGTGGCGATAGAGACAGAGCTGCATGTCATACCCCAGCTCTGCCCTTCCACCTGAGATGCAAGCCCTGAAGACAGCAGGGGCCTGCTCTTGCCCTGCGGTGACTGGAGAGGGCAGGGGAGGCCAAAGCTTTTCTCCCCCTTTCCCTTGGCTATTGTGGGCCAGCAGAGCAGTTGACGCTTTGCAGCAAAACCAAAGTGTGTCAGGCCGCTCTACGCTGGCCTGGCATATTGGAACGAGTGGACACCCCGTCCCCCCCAGGACAAGCCAGATTCATGCAGGCAGCAAGTTTTGCCCCTTGCCTTTGGCTCCCTAAAAAAAGAACACTCACTCCGGCTGAGGAAACGGGGCTGTATCTTTGCGGGAAGCCCAACAAAGCCATGAAGCGGTAGCACAACAGGGGCTGTGCTTGAGGAGTCGAGCTGTCCTGGGGCTGCGGGAGATGCCAGCAATGAGCCAGACCTTCCAGCACACTTGCGTGTGTGCGTGGTGTGCAGCACCATGGCATTGGCACAGCTGCGTCAGCTCTGCTCAAACAGAGTCACGTCCTGGCGGGAGGGTGCCACCTCGCCCATGCTCTCGGGAGCCAGGGACACAGTGCTCCGAGGTGGAATCTTGATGTTCTCCTTGGCACCCTCAGGTTCATGATGGTCTGTGACACCAGGCAACGGACTAAAGGTTCCGCATCATTTTCCAGGGGCTGGAGGGCTGCGAGAGAAAGGCACCGAGCTGAGAACAGACTCCCACCTTTGCAGAGATCCCAGGAATCCCCCCCCAGGCAGGGCCAGCCCCACTCAGCTCTTCCCATGCGGAGGAGGCAGCAGGTAGGACAAATGGATCAGCTGGCACTTGCAGGTCGGCCAAGCCCCAGATGCGCCCCAAATACCCCCTGCTCTCCCCCACATAGGGACACAGAGCCTTCCTCACCTGGGGCAGGCCAGTGAACTGCAGCTCACTTCCCAGCCTCCTCCCTCCTCCCTGCCAGGGCTGCCTGACACAGCGCTGCTCTCACTCACCAGTGCACAGCTCCTGCACCTTCTCCTTCCTCCGCTTCTTCACTTGCTGCCCGATGAGCCCTAGGCAAACACCTCCGCTCACCCCTCATACTCCCCAGCAAGCCCCCAGCAGCACAGCTCCCATCTGGCCTTGCCAGCTTGGCCACGCAGCCTGCTCCCCTTGGGCAAGGCTGGCCCCAGCCCCGTCCCCACGGTGCAGGACCCAGGGACGGTGGGAGGGACTGAAGACCCTCCTGTGTGCCCGTCTGGGTGGGCAGGCATGGCCCTGGGCTTGTGGCTCACCAATGAACCTCACAGCTGCCTCCCGCAAGGATGCGTCCGGGTTCTCCAGGTAAGGCAGGCTCTGGCGCAGGTGTTGCTCCGCTCTGCTCCTGTCCCTCAGCAGCTGCAGACAGCACAAGGACAGGGGGTTGGCACCGAGCCTCCCCAGAAGGCCAGGCCTGTCCCTCCTCCCAGCTCCGGCCTCCTCTTCCTTCCTGTCCACGCCTCCCAGCTAGAAGCTGGCTGGTAGCCAGGTTCAGAGGGAGCAGAGGGCAGAGCGGGGCCTGCGGGTGCTGAGATCCCCGCCATGCTTCTGCCAAGGCCCAGCCAGGCCAGGGGCCCCTTCAGCACCCCAGCGGGCACTTAGAGTAGAGGGCTCTGGGCTGCAGCAGTGCGTGAGGGGCACAGCTGTGCACCCTGCCCACTGGCCATGGCGGCAGGCCTCATCCCGCCGCGGCCCCGGGGGCTTTGGCCACGTCCTTACCACGCACTCCCCGATCTTCCATGTCTCTGCTCTTCTGGCCAGCTGCTTGAGCTCCTCCCACTTGAGGAACTGTGCAGCGCTCACCAGGGCTTCCTGAGAGGCCTGCAGAGCAACAGAGACCAGGAGATGCCAGCGCAGCCACGGCAGGACACCCTGGGTCCCCCTCGTCTTGGCAAGGCTCCCAGCCTTTCCCAGCCCCAAATGGCACGACGCAGCGTGCCACTAGGTCTGGCCCTCCCTGAAGGCAGAGGCAGCTCTGCCTTGTCCTTCGGCACACAGGAAGCTGCACCTCATGCTGCCATGCGTTCCAAGGCACACTTGGCAGCAGCCCTTGCCTTGCTGCTCACCTCCACCCACGGCATGTCAGCATTGCTTCCCCAAAACACTGCTCCCTACCTGGGCCACTCTCTGCACCTTGTCACTCATGTGGAGGAAGAGCGGCACCAGGCTCCTCTGTGCATGCTGCTTCAGGTTCCGTTTGTTCTTCCCCACCACAATCTCCAGCAGGTCTTTGAAGAGGAGCATGGAGAGCTCTCGCACTCTGCTGTCTTCCTGCAGGCAGGGAGGAGAGGAGGGGAGGCCTCAGCAACGACTCCAGGAACGGGGCCCGACAAGAGCGTTTGCCGTGGCAAGGCCTCGTCCTCTCCGGGCACAACTGTCCCCCAGCCCGGCCAGAGGTCGGAGCTGAGGACAAGCCTCTGCTGAGGCAGCCTGGACAATGAGGGTTGTCGGCAGCAGCACGACAAGCCTCCCTGGGCTCTGTCTCCCTCTCCCTCTGGAGGGAGCTTCTTGGATTTCCCGAGGCCTCCATCAGGGCCCCCGCACACAACAAGAGGACAGAAAGGGACAGCCCCGCGGCACGGCCTCTCCCTCGCTCTCTAGCCTGCTCCTACCTCTCTGCTCATCGCTGCCCCAGGCCACGGCAAGCGCCGCACGCAGTCAAGCATGAGACGCAGCAGCCGAGAGCAGACAGGGGGCTGGTTTGCTCTACTCCCACAGCCCTGGACACCAAGGCCAGCACAGGGCATGGGCTGAGAACCACAGGGCAAAAGGTTTCCTGACATACAGCAGGGCCTGTGCGGGGACGTGCCAACAGGCACGTATGCAGAGGGGCACACAGCACCCAGACCACGCATACGGACCCCCGGACACACCAGCAGAGCCCCGGCTCTCCCATCAGCCTTACGTCATCAAAGCGAGGCAGAAGCTTCTCGGCCAGCTGCAGAACAATCGGGTTGGAGCCCTTCTGTTCCAGGTAGCTGAGGATGTTTCTCAGCAGCATCAGGCTTCCCACACGCACTTCCCTGCAAGCATCCTGCAGCCACTCCATGCTGTCTGGGAGCAGGCTCTGCATTCTCCTTTTCTGTGGGAAACACACAACTTTCTTTGTGGGAAGCAAGGCCAGACCCCCCCCCGCCCCCCGCCCCGCCCAAAAGTGCTCTGCCTGCTCTTTTCCCATTAGGGCTCAGTGGCCAGGGCCAGGGCTCTGCACACACGCAGGCCTTGGGCACAGAGGCTGCAGTGCAGGGCACAGATCTCCAAGGGGGCCCTCAGCATGCACTGGCCTCTGTAGGGAGCAAAGCTGCTGCCTCAAGGCCCAGGAGCAGCTGGCTGCCTTAGCCCGGCCCTGTGCTCCAGCTCATTGTCCCTCTCCCAGATCTTCCCGCTGGGCACTGGTGCCTTTCTCCTTGTGCAGCACGGCCAAGGGCCTGGCATGACACTCGGGGCAGATGAATGGGGCAGCGGAGACTTGGGAGCAGCTACCACACCTCCGGATTGCCAGCCAAGTCCAAGCCACTCTCTGACCCAGTGTCTCCTGTCAAGCCCCAGGCTGCCAGCATGGCTTCACCCGCCTGCCCCCCTCCTCACCATCTTGGGTCTATTCAACAGGGCCACGAGGCCTCTGAACGCCAGTCTGCGCATCTCCAGGCTCTCACTCTGCGCATAACCCTGGACGAGTGGCAGGACCTCCTCATCCATGTCGGCAAGGTCAGGGCATTCCAGCAGCTGAAATGGACACAGCACTGAAAGACTGGCACAGCCGGCAGCACTGCCCGCAGCGTGCAGCTCTCCATCCCACCCACCATCCAGGGCAAGGGCACCAGGCCCTCACAAAACTCAGCCCAAACACAGCAGGCATTGTGCAGACACCCCTGGGCCCTGCTCACAGCCCCACGCCTCACGGCACACTGCACACACTGCTCGCCTCCTCCTCCCGTCCCCTGAACCCTCCGCAGCCTCTTGTTCTCATCCCTTGGAGGAGCAATTGAACACAGAGAGCTGCCACAAAGCAGGCACGAAATACAAGTGCTTACGAGTGGTCGCCCAGCAGAAACGAGCCAAGGCCGGGGCTACTACCAGGAGCGTATGCATTGCCCCAGCTCCATTCACCAGCATCACCCCACACGCATGTGCACAAGCGAGCACAGCATTTAGAGGCCCCTCCAGAGAGGCACTGCTTGCCATGAGGCCCACCTCGACAAAGAAAGCCATGACGGGCAGCTGATGAAACTGGTCCTCCCTCCTCAGCAGCCTTGCCAGCTGGCGGAAGATCCAGCGACGCAGGTGACTGGCAGCCCCCCTCATTGCTCTGTCAGAGGCAAGAAGGCAGTGTTGGGCCTCAGCCGAGCAGGCAAACCTCCTCTGGCATCGCTCTGCTTGGCACGCAGCTCCTGCAGCCAGCGGCATTTGCTCATGGAGCACTGCTCTTGCCCTACCACACCTTGCCATTAGAAAGTCAGCGTCAGGCATCATTACGTTCCTCTTGGTGGGAGACCGGAGAAACAGCCTTCCTGCCCAGGCGGCATGGCCTGCCCACACATCCCCTCTCCTGCCCGCTTTGGATTCCTGTGCCCCTGGGCCCTCCCCAGGTTCTCCTGCGCGCGACCCTCTCCCACAGCTCCTAACACCACCTGCTCCCCCAGCAGCTCTCCAAGCTGGGCAGCATGGCAGCTCCCAGGGCCCTTCTGCTGGGCGAGCCCTTGCCACAAGGGCTGAGGCTGCAGCCTCTTTCTTGGAGAAGTGGCGTTCCCCCTCCCCCACCAAGAAGCACATGGGGAGGCACACCCCACAGCCAGGGAAGAGGTGCTGGGCCAGAGCAGGCCGGAAAGGGCTCTACCTGGCCAGCACCACCACTCCCTTCTGCGAGGTGTCCGCATGCAGAAATAGGTCCCAGCCGCCCTTCCTCTCAACAGCCACGGCTACGGTCTCATAGTGGGCGCAGCGCAGCAGACTTTTCATGGCCTGCACGGCGCACCTGCATGCAGAGCAAAGCCCAGGTCACACTGGCAGCCCGGCCCTGCCTCCAGGTGCAGCGCAGAGACAGGGCGAGCGGGATCGAGCACCTGACGTGGCTGGTGGGACGGGACTCATCCCGTTGGCATTCCCTCAAGAAGATATTTGCTTCCTGGTGGCTGAACTCTGCTGTGAAGACCATCTGCAAGAGCAGCGCCAGGAAGAGCTGGGGGAAAAACGCCTTCACCGCCTCTGGGCAGACGGGCTCCCGGATGATCTCACACAGTGCCCTCGTTGCCTGCAGAAAACACTCAGTCACACCTCTCACTCCCGAGCAGTCCCCGGCATGCTTCCACAGCCCTCCAGGTGGGAGGCTCGAGCACAGCCTTGGAGCATGGGAAATGCAGCTGGAGGCCTCAGCCTGGCTGCCTGACCAGGGCCAGCGCCCGCAGGCTCTTGGGCCTCAGCTCCTGGTTGTACACAGTGAGCCTTCCTGCCTCAGCATGACCATCACCTCGGCAGGCTTCGTGTAGCGTGCACGCTCGGCCAGGCTCCCTGTCCCAGGCCGTGCTGCCTGCCCAGGTTTTGCAGGAGCCCTACTCCTGCCCCTCACCTTGCCCCCAACCCGACCCTGGCTTTCCAGCCTGCTGAGCGAGGTCGGCGGATGCAGGGACAGCGTCGGATGGAGATTTCCTGGGCATGGCCAGCCTGGCTGTTGGTGTGCAGAGAGGCCAGGCAGCACTTGGCAGCCCTGTGCGCTGGCACAGTCGGAGGCCTGGCGCTGGCCATGTTGTAGCCATGGGCCCAGGAGAGGTCCCTGCTTGGGGGCACACGGGCAGCGGAGAGGGGGAGGGGGCCCAGGGAGGCAGGCACCAGCCTGGGGGCACGGGAGGCCTCGTCCCCTAACTCACGGCCAGCGGAAGGATGCAGTTGTTGTCCCTGTCGGAGCTGGACTGCTTGCGCAGTGGCCGCTCCTCCAGCAAGCTCAGCAGCTCCCGCAGCATGTCCGGCGCAAGCATCGGCTTATCCATCAGCACCTTCCACATGCTCACGGCAGTGCTGCAGGCCCAGAGCGCCTTGTCAGTGGCACTTCCTTGGCCACAGCACCGTAGCCTGGGCCAGCCCTGGAGGTCCCCAGCTGTGTGCCAGCCCTGCCCCTGCCCACCCCCTCCTCCCTGGCAGCCTCAAGAGGGTCCTGCCCAGGCAGGCAGCACATGACCAAGCTGAAGCCCCTTGCGCGGCAGGGAGCGTGCAGAGCCGCTGCGCTCTGCGGCTCAAGGCAGGGACACTTGCTCAGCTCTGGCTCCTCAAGGCCTGCTTGAGGCACCAGGGCTGGGAAACGGTGGGCGAGACACAGGGCCCTGCCCCTCAGCCGTGTGCTGGCCATCTGCTTGCCTCTGGCCCTCTTTGGGCCCTTCTCCCCATGGCCAAGGAGCCACTGGAGCCTGTCCAGGCTGACGGGCCCCATACCTGTTGCACAGTGGCGAGCAGTACAGCAGGCTCACGGTCACCTCGCTGGGCTCCAAGCAGGCCAGCTGGCAAAGGGTCTTGTTTAGGGTGACCCGGGCCGACAGCTCCCTCACATACTTGACGTTCCTGTAGAGGCACCTTATGATGCGTGGCACCTGGAAGACACAAGGCGGACGGTGAGGCTGCTCCCAGAGAGCAGCCAATACCCCAGCTCCCACTCACTTCTCCTTCCCTCTCCACCACTCCCACCGCTCCTTGCTGCCTTCCAAGGGGCTCCGCTGCCCACGAACACTGGCTCTCGGTGGGGAAACAGCGCCCCAGAGGGTCGAGCCCCACGCACGCCAGCCCCAGGCTCCTTACATCTTCCAGCACAGAGAAAGCGTCCAGCAGGAACATGGTCAGCATGTGGGAAGCCACCTCCGTATTGTAGGTGCTGCAGTTCCTCATGCCCTCGATGGCTGTGACAATGACGTCTGTCCTTTCGGAAGGCTGCAGGTTTTTCACAAACAGCTGGGGCAGAAAGGACGTGAGAGAAGAAATGTCACGCTGCGGGCCGCACTACTGCTGCTTAGCTAAGCAGTGGATGTGGCTCTGGAGAGAGGTGCGGGGCAGTGCTGGCACCGTGGCCCAGGAGAGCCAGGAGCACACGCTGTGCTGGGTAGCAGCAGCATGGGGCATGTGGCCAGAGGGCCACCAGGGCAAGGCAGGATGCTCGGGAGCAGGCTCACAGTGCACTGGCTCTGCAGGCAACCCTAGCTTGCCGGTGGCCAGCAGGCTGCAGCTGCTGCTGGGACTCTTGGAGCCAAGCCTCTGGCTAGTCCCCCCGCTCAGGGACAGCGGGAGACACAGCAGTGAGAGCAGGGCTGCTACCAGGCAGCAACCAGTACTCTAGGTGCCACTCAGAGCTGCTTCCTTCTCCACCACCACCTCTGCCTCAACCCCAAGGCCCCCTCAGCCCCACTCGTTAGGCATCCCTTTGCTCATCCACGTCTCCTCAGGACCCCATGGCCAACAGTCCCAGCAAGGGAAGTGCTCCTCACCCTCATGATCACGCTCATGTTGCTCGTCCACGAAAGGCAGAGCTCATTGTCGGCTTCCCTCTCCTTCTGGGGCTCCACATACTCTGGATCATCCTGCAGCATCGCCCGGCCTGAACAGCAGCAGAAAGACACAGCGGTCAGCAGGAGTCATGCAGAGCTGCAGCTGGCAGACTCATGGCATCAGAGAGAAACCAGCCTGGCAGAGACAAAGGGCATGCCAGGAATGGATGGGGAGCAGGATTCCCAGGGAGGGTCGGGGCCTATTCCAGGGCAGAGAAGGGCAACTGCTTCAAAGGGTACCAAAAGCCTCACGGGCTTTCCGGTGCGAAGCCCGACACAAGCCGTAGCCTCTGAGCAGGGGCTGCTGAGCGTTTTCCAGGCCAGTGGTATCCAGGACAGGTACTAAGAGCCCACTCCCCTGCTCCTACATCAGCCGCGCCTCCTGCTCCTTTGCCTCACTGAGCAGAGGGGCCGAGGCAGTGCGATGCCTTCCCCGGCCTTGCCAGCGTGGCCGCGCGCAGAAGCACACAGCCCAGCACAGCTTCTCTTACGTTTTCGCTGCACGACGAATCTGAAGAGGCAATGAAGAGCATCCAAGGCCCCACCCTTGGTCTCCGCGTCCTCGTAAGCACAGCAAAGGATGAGACAGCCCACCAGCTGTCCCAGCATCGGCACGGGGATCTTCCCATAGCAGGCAGGGCTCTCATCCACTCCTCCAAAGGGGTGCCACACCTGGGCAAGGCGGGTGGGACAGGTAGAAGGGCTGACGGGAGGCAGTCGCCACCAAAGCCCTGAAGCCAAGACTCTGCCCAGGCATGGATCCCAGCGGAGCCAAAGCTCTCGAGGGCCCTGCAGGCCTTGCCTCCCAAAGCAGCAGCCCAGCAAAGGCAGCACTGCCAGGCTGCGGCTCACATCATGCTCCGCGCGCACTGCTCCCCTGCACAGGGCTGGGGGCACAGCTGGCTCCTGCGACAAAGGGACTGCAGAGAAAAGCCCATGGAGAGAGGGCCAAAGAGCTTTGCTTCAGGGCAGAGCCTTGCTCAGTGCCTTAACCTGTGCCCACGCTTCCCTCCGAGGGACCCCCTGAGCTGCACTGTGCTCTGGGCTGCTGCAAAGGGCCAAAGCGGGGGCTGCACGGTGCTTGGCTCCTTACCTCCAGCGAGGAATAGTTGGCCAGCAACTTGCTCAGCCTCCCAATCCTCCCCACGGCCCTCTCACGCACAGCTGCTCTCTCCGTCTTGGTGAAGGGCAGCAGCATCTGCAAGGAGAAAGGCTACTGCTCTGCCCGGGGAGCTGACGCCCACTCCAGCAGAAGCAGCTCTGCTAAGCGCCTGCCTGCAGTCCTACAGTGCACCAAGGCTTCCTCGGAGCTAGAGCCAAGCCTGGAATGGCCTTCCTGCCCCTACAGGCCCCAGCCTGCAAGGCCCACCTTGCCCTCAGGCAGCCAGCCACACCCAAGCCCCCTCCCAGCCTCTGCTCCTGGCCATGCACATGGCCCCGGGTGCCCTCTTCAGGAAGGCAGGCCTTTCAGGCCACACCTTCCCTAGGGGTCTGCAGTGGGCAGCCTGGCCTCCGGCCTCCTGGCATGGCAGAAGAACCAAGCTTCCGGGCTCGGCTCCCCTTGCAGCACGGGCAGCTCCCAGTGGGTCTCTGCCCCATTCCGATCTGGCAAGGAAAGCACAAGGCACGCGGAGGCAGGGGGGCAGCAGCACCAGCTGCCATCAGTGCAGTGCCTAGAGAAGAAGGGTGACGACATTCCTCCCACTGCTTTGGTGCAAGGAGAGCTTTGGGGGCAGAGGTGGCCCAGGAGTGCTCATGGGGGCAAGGTGTTCCCAAGAGCCTGGAGGATGTTTGGGGTGGGAAGGGACTTGGGCTGTAGCCAGGGGACACTGGGCTCACAGAAGAGCCCAGTGGGGAACCTCCGCTCACCCAAGCGAGAAACGCCCCCTGCCTGCAGCGTGCTGCCTGTACATGGCACTCGGGGGGGGAATGTCCACTCGAGGGTGTCACTTCCCTCTGGGCTGAGGAACAGGCCCAATGCAGCCCACTCTTTGCAAATGCCACACCTGCAAGATCTTCTGCAGCTCCAGGAGGCTGGAAGTGGCCGACTTGAGCACCAGCACCTCCAACATGTTGTCCATGGCATCGAGGGTCTGCAAGGAGGACAGGGGGTTGTGGCATTCCTTCCCCACTGCCTCTGACCCACAGCAGACTCAGTTGAACCCCTGCTGCCCAGCGAGGACACCCGCTGCCCTGCACGGGCCAACGAGAGGCCTCAGGGCAGGAGACCTGCTGTGCACGGACCAGCCCCTGGGCACTGCCCATGGCCCAGCCCACGGGAAGGGCATGAAGGCAGGAGGGTGGGAAAACAAAGCTGAGATCCTGCCCAGCCTTGGAGCTGACAGTCACCTCTCAGCACAGCGGAGCCAGGGGCAAGCCCAGAGGGGCTGGCGGGCTCCCTGTAGCTCACCCAGCACCTACCTTGGAGTAGAGGGACATGTCCACGGTCTCCATGTCTTCTCTTGGAGGAAGCAAGAAGACACTCTTGAAGCAGGCATGGAGAAGGCTGCTCTTTTTGCCCTCCAGAACCGGCTCCACTGCACTGCAAAGAGAGAGCGAGAGAGAGAGAGAGATGCCTGTTGGACACTGGTGCTGGGAGCAGTGCCTGGATGCCCTGGGGAGGTGGCTGTGGGCCGCTGGGGCAGGAGTCCCCCGGCTGCTGCAGAGAGCACGTGAGGGAGCCCTGCAGGGA
The DNA here is from genome assembly GCF_040807025.1 of Struthio camelus. Taxonomy (NCBI): domain Eukaryota; kingdom Metazoa; phylum Chordata; class Aves; order Struthioniformes; family Struthionidae; genus Struthio; species Struthio camelus. The sequence continues at coordinate 6,233,368 of NC_090957.1, read as the reverse complement.
GGCACCTCCTCCCTCCATGAACTGGCCCAGGGCCAGAGGAGAGCCCAGGCAGCTAGGCCTCCCCCCTTCTCTACCACCTGCCTCCCCTTCTGCACTACAAGCCAAGGGGCCCTGGGGAGCTGCAGCAGGCAACCCTCTGCCCTCCCATCTGCCCTACTGACAAGCCTGGGCCAGGGGAGAGCAGAAGCGCAGCAGACAGCACCGCCAGCCTCCTCCCACCATGGTGCACACCTCCCAGCCAGGGACGGTGCCATCAGGCACATGCTGTGCACAGGTCCTGGCCAAACCAGGGGCTCTGCTAGCTACCTCATTGCCGTGATAGCAAGCATGGCTTGCTGGCGCACTGCTGTGCCCAGGCGCTCCAAGGGCTCCTCTTCCAGCAGCACCTGCACAGCACAACCGGCAGTCAGCGCGGCAACTGCCATCACCCAGCACCAGCAGACCCAGGGCCCAGCTGGCCTTGCCCCTGTCCTCACACCTGCTGCCTCTCCCCTCACCTCGATATGCTCGGCCAGCTCGTGTCGGCAGCAGAACACCTCCAGGCCCCAGGACAAGGTCTTGGCGCTGCTGCCTCCACAGAGGGTGCCGATGGACGCTAGAAACTTCAGCTTCTGCGCCTCTTGCTGACAGACGGGGAAGAGAGACAGAGTGAGCGCGAGAGGAGACAGGAAAGGCCAGCAGGACCAGAGCAGCCAGGGGGCTGCAGTGCTGGGCGGGACCCCGGACGGCAGCAGCTCTGCACAGCCAGCACCTCCCCAGCAGCCTGCCAGCAGACATGGGCGGACCCGCAGGGAGACCCAGGCACAGCCCCCATGGAAACGGCTGCACTTACCTGTTCTCGGCCACCCACAAAGGCCTGGATGAAGTCCAAGGCTTCCTCATCCTCTCTGGACAGCTCGGACCAGCTGCTGATGGAAAACCTTGCACCTGAGAAAGGAAGAGAGCCGGGAGCACTGCAGAGATGGAGGGCAGGCAGCAGAGAGCCACGCAGTGAGCTCTGCCCGCCGGCCAGCCATGGGCCTGCTCCCGGGCACGCAGTCTCCCCCAGGCTGCTCAAGGCTGCACGGTGCCCAGCACATGGGCTGCCCTGCTGCAGCCAGCCAGCCAGGGCAAACCTCAACTGCACCAGGCTGGGGAACGTGCTGCCAGACGGGCAGCATCCCTCCTCCTGCCACGGAGCTGCCGCTCGCTGCCCGTCCCAGGCAGCAGGAGCTGCGTCCATCTGTGCTCTCCCTCCTGGGCGCATGCTGCGCTGGGGCCAGCTCCCAAGCCCCGAGCGGGCCCTGGCATCCGGGCACCGCTGTGCCACCACCCCGGGCACCCCGACACCACGTGCTGGGGAGATGGGAGCCCGGCGCAGAGCAGGGTGCGCTCCCCGGCCCTCACCCCAGCCCGGCCCAGCCCCACGGGGGCTCACTCACCTCTCCGCCATGCCTGGGACTCGAACCCCTCCAAGGGCCTCGAGGCAGAGCTGCTCTCCTCGGCAACCCTGTCCTGCTCCTGGGATGCCCGGCGCGGGCAGCCGTACTCCTGCTCCCAGGCCACCCGCGGGCGGCTGGGGGGTCTCTCCGCCATCCTGCGGCACGGAGCAGAGGCAGGAGGGGGACACTTGTTTAATGCAGAGCTGGGGAGGGTCCCCACGGGGGTGGGGGCAGCGCAGTCAAAGGTCCCCGCGCCCGTCCCGGCCCTGGAGCCAGCTCTCCTGCGCCTCAGCCCCTGCCGCAAGGTCCTGCCCCCGCCACGGCCGAGGGCCCCCGCAGCCCCGTGGCACTGCCGAGCCCGGCCCCGTCGCTCTCACCCGCAGCAGGAGCTGGCAAGGCCTCGGCAAGCGCCTCGACTCCGCGGGGCTGCCGGGGCGGCAGGGAAAGACGCGGCTGCGCTCGGGGGCTCCTCCTCGAGCTCCACGCGCTCCTGCCCTCTCCCGTCGCCGTCCGCCCGGACACTGCCCGCACCTGACAGCGCCGCCGGTGTCACAACGGGGGGGGTCACAATGGCCCCGCCGGGGGCGGCTCTGAGGTCACCTCTGCTGCGCGAGCTGCTCCAGCAGCAGCAGCCGGTGCCGCCAGGGGCTCCAGGGCCGCAGCGCGGCCGCCCCGGGCAGGAGGGAGCTGGGGCAGGGCAGGGCGAGGCAGCTCGAGGGGCCGCGTGCGGCTCCGCATGGCCAGCTCCCTCCTCTTTCATCCCCGGCTGCCCACGCCTGGCCGCACTCACCTGCTCACCACTAACCACCAGCACCACCTCAAAACCTGACCCCACCGTACCTCTTGCCCCAATCCCCTCCTCTCATCCCTCACCCCAAACTCTAACCCTCCAGCCACAACCCAGACCTCCAACCCCTTTCCCTAACTCTTGCTCCAGCCCTCACCGGCATCTCCAACCCTCAGCCCTAGACAACAAATGCTAGCCGTCACCCCAGCCCTCACCCCTGCCATAGCCCACTCCCCCACAAAGCTAGCCAACGCTCACAGCAAGCACCAGAAACCCGCAGCACAACCACCAAACCTCGCCCCACGCCTCACCCAACCCCTCACCCCATGCAGCCAGCTCTCGTCCCCAGCCCTGCCCTCAACACCAGCCCCCAAGCACCAACCCCAGGGAGATGCCCGAACCCCCACTGCCAGCCCCAACCCCTTCTCCCGCCCGGCACCTGGCCCCTTCTCTGCACGGCACAGGTTATTGGCCTTGCCAGTTCTGCTGGCCCCCGGGGCCGTGGCCGGGCTCCCAAGTGGGCGGAAAACCACACGGACGTCGGGCAAAGAGCTGGTGAGCAGCCTGGACTGCTTCAGGCTGGAGCACGTTATACGGTGTAGAAATTATGCCCTCCACTCCTGCAAGTAGGAGGATGTTGGCCCGTTCAGCTGGCACGGTTGGAGCTGGAAAAGGATGCCTGCCCGTTGTCTAAAAGAAATTGTTGTAAAACCTAAAACCTTTTCCCTGTGTTTTACAAAAGCAAAACAGCTAACCTCGTGTGAACTCAAGGAGCAATTTCTCTGGGAGGACTGTATGAAAACTGAGGGGTTTTTTTTGTTTGTTTTGAGGAGAAAAGCACTCTTTCTTTTCCAAACCCTTGAGTTGGTGTTCTTTGACCTTCATACGTGAGTCGATTTCAGCCTAGAAGGCTCTTTTCCCACCGGTAGGTGTTGATGTTGACAGAGGCACCGCTGTGCTTTCTAGTGTGGCATGCTAGCACCTATTCCAAGAAGTGGAACTCTCTCTGCTTATTGCGTTGTGGCCAAGCAATACATCCGCACAATGGAAGAAGGTTGAGGGCAGAAGCCTGGCTGTGACTGACCACAGGTGTTGCCAAGAAAGCTGGATGAATCTCAGCACAAAGGGCGCCACAGGCTGGCCTTTGTTTTAAGGCATGCCCTGGACTCCTGCAAGCACCTGAAGGCTGGAAATCCATCCTTCCAGGAGCAGAAACGATGAGCAGTAGAGGGAATGTGCTGCGCAGGTGAGCTGCAGCTGGTGCAGCAAGCATTGCTGGTTTGAAGCGGTGGCTTGCTCCTTTGCCCTTTCCTAGAGAAATGCAATCTGATAATGGATGACATCTGTAAGAACAAAGAACTGCAAAGGTGGAGTTCTTCCCGTGGAGTCCAGTGGACTTTCCACCTACCGTGTCGAGCTCAATGCAATGGGGGAGGAGAAAGATGCAATGGATGAGAGAAAGGACAGCAATGCAAGAGTGACTCTTCTCTCTTAGAATACTTCTAAGTGGGGATTGGATTTGTGGGAAGTCTGAAGTTGGCTACGTAAGTGACACCCTCCCACCATGGGAAGTGTCAGAGAAGGACATTGTATCTGATTTAGCTTCAGCTTAGTCTCAGGGCCTAAAGTAGATGAAGCCTGCGGGCCTCAAGGCCGAACTGTGAATGAACTTGAGAAACATTGCTGGCAATGTAGCTGCAAAACCATTTATGACCAGCTACTAAGGCTACAAAAGGGGCTAATGAGGATGTAAAATAGGATGCAGGAGACAAGATGGGATGCACGTGGGTTGGGGTTGACCTTGGAGGAGATAAGGGCCTGGGCTGTAGGCCAGGAGCTGTCCGAAGGAGAGAGAGAGCAGTCAGAAGGGGAGAGAGCAGTGACTCAGAAAAGAAGACTGGAGGAGACTGTCACTGGCAGGTGGGGAAATAAGACTGCAAAGGGTCTGATTAGCCCAGAATGTCTTTGTTCAGGGTCCCTGCGTGGAGGCAGCCAGCTCGAGCTGTTACTTCCTGTACTGTCATTTATTCTTGTAATTCATGTCAAAGAAATAATTAATTCTGCTCCTATATGTGCATGAGACTCTGCTCCTCGGAAACCTAGGGTGGGGCCATGTCTACAAGAGGAAGTCCCCTAGATGAGGGGTTTGTGTCAGTAGCTGCACAAATTCCTTTGAAAACACTGTCAAGGTCCTGGAGAATCACCGATCACAGGACGGCTGAGGTTGGAATGGACCTCTGGAGATCATCTAGTCCAACCCCCCTGCTCAAGCAGGGTCCTCCAGAGCACATTGCCCAGGACCCCACCCAGATGGCTTTTGAGTATCTCCAGGGAAGGAGACTGCACAGCCCCTCTGGGCAACCTGTGCCAGTGCTCCGTCACCCTCCCAGCCCAGAAGTTTTTCCTCCTGTGCACATGGAACTGCCTGTGGTTCAGTTTGTGCCCGTTGCCTCTTGTCCTGTCACTGGGCTCTACTGAGATCCCCTCTCAGTCTTGTCTTCTCCAGGCTCTACAGGCCGAGCTCTCGCAGCCTTTCTTCACAGGAGACATGCTGCAGTCCCCTCATCATCTTTGTAGCCCTCCGCCGGACTCTCTCCAGTAGGGCCATGTCTCTCTTGTACCCTCTTTCCAGCAGGTCAACCCCCAGCCTGTCCTGGGCCATGGAGTTCTTCCTCCCTAGGTGCAGGACCCTGCACTTGCCTTTGTTGAACTTGAGAAGGTTCCTCTCTGCCCATGAGGTTGTGATTAAACAAGGTTGTGGCTCTTTTTCTGGATGGTGGACGGGTGGGATGGCAGTAGGATGAGGAGTCATGAGGGGAGGAAGGGGAATTCCATTGACTTCTGCACCTGGGTTAGGTTCTTGGGAGGGTTATTATTGTGGGAAGTGAGGACATATGCAGCGTGAGTGCCCAAGCTGTGCACGAATTCAGCCACAGTCAGGGGTGAATCCTCCTTCGGGAGAAAATCAAGATGTAGGCCGAACTGATGAATGACTAGTTGAGGAGGAATATCCTTGTGCTTGTATTCGATGTGTATGTATGTTTTTGGATGCAATCCCTTTGGCTAGTCAGGGCTGCATAACCAGGAAAGTTGCTGGAAAGCAAGTAACCTTTCTAGTGGCTACAGGGGCTACTTTATCTCTCAAGCCATGGAGCTCAATGACAGTCCTTCCGAGATGGGTGTGTTATAAAGGTCCGCAGGCATTCACCACTAAGGCAGAGTCAGACTCTTATACGATCGTTTGTTTCAGCTGGAGCTGGGTGCCTCCAAAGAGGGACCCAGAACAAAGACATTCTGGGCTAATTATACTCCTTCCAGTCTTATTTCGCCGCCTGCCAGTGACAGTCTCTTCCAGTCTTCTTTCCTGAGTTGCTGGTCTCTTTCCTTGTAAATGGATTGTGTCTACATCCCAGGACGGTTGCTGTGTTCCTGCTTCAAAGTGCCTTATCTTATCCGGAGGCTAACCGTGACCTCTGTCCATTGTGTTCTGTATGTTGGAGGGCTGATTCTGGCTGCTTCTGCAGTTGTTGCGTCAGCAGCAGCCCACAGGTTCGGTAAAAGCTTCGGCCTGCAGGCTTCAGGGCATTATTTTAAATAAAATAATTACTTATTTAAATGATTTTACAGCATAGAAACAGCTCGAAGTGGGTGCCTCTGGAGAAGGACACCGGACAAAGAAATTCTGGGGTAATTAGACCCCTTACAGTTTTATTTTCCCACCGGCCAGTGAAGGCCTCCTCCAATCTTCTTTACTGAGTCAGTGGTCTCTCCCCTTCTGATTGGTGTCTCTCTCCTTCTGACAGCTCCTGGCCTACAGCCCAGGCTGGATGCCATGTCCTTGTTTCTCCCAGGCCCTTATCTCCTCCAAGGTCAAGCCCAACCCACGTGCATCCCATCTTGTCTCCTGCAGTCTACTTTGTAGCCTCATGAGCTAGTTTTGTATCTTTGTCAGCTAGTTTTAACTGGTTTGGCAGTTACAGCACTGGCAAGGTCACATCCTTCGCAAAGTTTCTGGAGTTCAAGGACAGTTCAGCCTTGAGGCCTGCAGGCTTCATCTACTTTAGGCACTGATGCTAAGCAAGAGTGAGACTTATGCGAAGCGGAAGCTAAATCGGCTACAATTTCCTTCTCCAACAGTCCTCCCTTGGTTTCTATGAGCACACCTGCTGGATACATATATTGGGGTAGAGTATTTGTGCACATCATAGAGGAGAATGTGAGGCACTTTTTCTCCCTTTTTTTTTTTTTTGTGAAGTTTACCTTAGACTAAATAATCTAATGAAAAGGCGCCCAGGTGTTGCTGGGTTGTTAAGAAAGCCTTACTGCACGGATTTGGTTTGGAGACTCAAGAACTGAGATGCAGCTGTGCTTTTGCAGCCGGGCACTAATTCGTGAAGCACAAAGTATAGGCATTCCTCTTTTTCGATTGTAATCCCGTTCCCAATAGTGCATCATGACAAACAAGAAGTTACGTTACCATTTTTAGTTATTGAAGGCAGAACACTGAAGGAGATAAGCCCGCCTTAACTAGGATAATCCTTCTGTTAAGCAAACATGAAGATGGTACTGCTCTTTTGGAAGTTTGTCTGCAGCTCTTGAAAAAGCAGGTATCTCCCTAAGAGACAGCATCTCGAAGATGTACACAATATGCTAAACATTTCTCTCTCCTCAGAGTTTCTGGATTCCCCTGTCTCTAGTCACTGTGAATACTGTCCACCCTCCCAAGCTGATCCGCTTGCCTGGGGGCTCCTTACTCCTGGGGGCCTTCTTGGACAAAGGAGACATTCTCTCTGCATACGTCCTACATTGCCACAGAAATAACATTCCGGTCCCTCACTGTCTGCCCGTCTTCTCCTGTCCCCTTCTCGTCCTTGCCCTTGGCATTGCCCTAGCCTTCCTCGGCCTCCTCTGTCTCTTCCTCTACCCCTTCCTCTAATTTGCAAGTTCCGTGCTGAAGCTGCTGCTAAGAGATTAGCCTCTTCTTGGTTTTCCTTTTTCCGTTCCTTTGCTTGCTTCCCTTGCTGTTTCTCCTCTCGCCCGTCATAGACCAATACTGCCACGCTTAAAATCCTTTGTGAAGTTTCTCCTTGCCACCCTGGCATGTGCTCCTTCAACTCTTTTGGGCTATCCGGAGCGGCCTGATGGACAAAGACACTAATGGCTAGTGCATCATTCCAATTCTGGAAAGTCCTTCCCCCATAGTTCAACAAGGCTTGCCCTAGTCGTCTCCCAAAATCCCTGGCCTCTTTGTCCAAGCTCTGTCTACGCTCCTGCACTCTAGTCCAATCCACTCCTAGTTTGCTACATGCTCTAATAGCTTCTACCAAGTTCCGGAGTCCTGTCTGGCAAGCGACTCTGTCCCCTGCGTTATTGTAATCCCAATTTGGATCGTTTGCTGGCTAACGATTTGTGTTTCCCCCAGTCTGTTGTACAAACTTTGCCTCTTTATTAACTATTTTATCATCTCGCTCGTTTGGTCAGAACAACTCTCTCAAGAGCACTTGGGTATCCCGCCAGTTTGGTCAGAACAACTCTCTCAAGAGTACTTGGGTATCCCGCCAGTTTGGATTATACCCAGTGCATATCTATTAGAAAACAGCTGAGCGCTCCTTTCCGCATCCTCCCTCAACCTGGGCATTTTGCTTGCCCACAATGCTCAGTCACTCGGACTCCAGGGTTGGCTAGTAAATACATGCAGTACCACGTGAGGGGGGTTAGCTCCCCCCCCCCGCCCCCGCTGCACTCGCTTGTAGTGTTGCTGCATTAGGTAAAACATTAGCAACCATAGGATGGAGGCCTGCCACGGGAGGAGGGGAAGTCTGAGTAAGAGGAGGAGAGGGACAGATAGACAGATCTTCAGGAGGCGCCACCGGAGGAGTGTAAGGCGGAGCAGTAGCTCCTGGGGCGTTATTTGGGACACCTATATCTGCTGCAGCAAGAGTAGTTTTACAGAGGGTGCCGTTTGTCCTCCTTGGATCTCGCCGGTCCCACATCCAATTATCCCCACACATACCAATAATCCATTCAGTGAGGCTTTTCATCTTCCAATATAAGCTGTAGCAGAGCTCATTTCTTAGAATCGAAGGATCCTTCCTTGGGTTAACCCCCACATTAATTGTAAGATGGACAATCATCCTGACATAAAGGGACAGCTAACTAGCTAGGGATCGATTTGACTGTAACGGCTTTTTTCTCCTTTTTGTTCCTTTTCCTTTTCTAAATTTGGATGTTTGGAGCCAAGAGGGTGCAATGGTGGTTGGCTACACTGCCATCTGGGGTGCCAAAGTGCTGTGGAAACACTTTGATCCTAGGTTTCCAAGAAGCAGAGCCTCACGCACATCTAGCAGCAAAATTTTATTTCTTGAAATGATGGTGCAGCATAGTAACTGCTGGAGCTGGGTGCCTCCAGGGAGGGACCTTGAACAAAGGAATTCTGGCCTAATTAGACCCTTTACAGTTTTATTTCCCACCTGCCAGGGAAGGTCTCCCCCAATCTTCTTTACTGAGTCTTCTTTACTCTCCTTCTGGTTGGTCTTGGCCTTCAGCCCACACTGGTTGCCATGTCCTTGTTTCCCACAGTCCCTTATCTCCTCCGAGGTCAACCCCAACCCAGGTGCATCCCATCTTGTCCCCTGCAGTCTACTTTTTAGCCCCATGAGCTAGCTGTGTATCTTTATTAGCTGCTTTTAATGGGTTTGGCCGTTACATGCTCAGCAATGATTCTGGAGTTCATGGACGGTTCGGCCTTGAGGCCTGCATGCGCAGGGTAGGCAGTGGCGATAGAAACAGAGCTGCATGTCATACCCCAGCTCTGCCCTTCCACCTGAGATGCAAGCCCTGAAGACAGCAGGGGCCTGCTCTTGCCCTGCGGTGACTGGAGAGGGCAGGGGAGGCCAAAGCTTTTCTCCCCCTTTCCCTTGGCTATTGTGGGCCAGCAGAGCAGTTGACGCTTTGCAGCAAAACCAAAGTGTGTCAGGCCGCTCTACGCTGGCCTGGCATATTGGAACGAGTGGACACCCCGTCCCCCCCAGGACAAGCCAGATTCATGCAGGCAGCAAGTTTTGCCCCTTGCCTTTGGCTCCCTAAAAAAAGAACACTCACTCCGGCTGAGGAAACAGGGCTGTATCTTTGCGGGAAGCCCAACAAAGCCATGAAGCGGTAGCACAACAGGGGCTGTGCTTGAGGAGTCGAGCTGTCCTGGGGCTGCGGGAGATGCCAGCAATGAGCCAGACCTTCCAGCACACTTGCGTGTGTGCGTGGTGTGCAGCACCATGGCATTGGCACAGCTGCGTCAGCTCTGCTCAAACAGAGTCACGTCCTGGCGGGAGGGTGCCAACTCGCCCATGCTCTCGGGAGCCAGGGACACAGTGCTCCGAGGTGGAATCTTGATGTTCTCCTTGGCACCCTCAGGTTCATGATGGTCTGTGACACCAGGCAACGGACTAAAGGTTCCGCATCATTTTCCAGGGGCTGGAGGGCTGCGAGAGAAAGGCACCGAGCTGAGAACAGACTCCCACCTTTGCAGAGATCCCAGGAATCCCCCCCCAGGCAGGGCCAGCCCCACTCAGCTCTTCCCATGCGGAGGAGGCAGCAGGTAGGACAAATGGATCAGCTGGCACTTGCAGGTCGGCCAAGCCCCAGATGCGCCCCAAATACCCCCTGCTCTCCCCCACATAGGGACACAGAGCCTTCCTCACCTGGGGCAGGCCAGTGAACTGCAGCTCACTTCCCAGCCTCCTCCCTCCTCCCTGCCAGGGCTGCCTGACACAGCGCTGCTCTCACTCACCAGTGCACAGCTCCTGCACCTTCTCCTTCCTCCGCTTCTTCACTTGCTGCCCGATGAGCCCTAGGCAAACACCTCCGCTCACCCCTCATACTCCCCAGCAAGCCCCCAGCAGCACAGCTCCCATCTGGCCTTGCCAGCTTGGCCACGCAGCCTGCTCCCCTTGGGCAAGGCTGGCCCCAGCCCCGTCCCCACGGTGCAGGACCCAGGGACGGTGGGAGGGACTGAAGACCCTCCTGTGTGCCCGTCTGGGTGGGCAGGCATGGCCCTGGGCTTGTGGCTCACCAATGAACCTCACAGCTGCCTCCCGCAAGGATGCGTCCGGGTTCTCCAGGTAAGGCAGGCTCTGGCGCAGGTGTTGCTCCGCTCTGCTCCTGTCCCTCAGCAGCTGCAGACAGCACAAGGACAGGGGGTTGGCACCGAGCCTCCCCAGAAGGCCAGGCCTGTCCCTCCTCCCAGCTCCGGCCTCCTCTTCCTTCCTGTCCACGCCTCCCAGCTAGAAGCTGGCTGGTAGCCAGGTTCAGAGGGAGCAGAGGGCAGAGCGGGGCCTGCGGGTGCTGAGATCCCCGCCATGCTTCTGCCAAGGCCCAGCCAGGCCAGGGGCCCCTTCAGCACCCCAGCGGGCACTTAGAGTAGAGGGCTCTGGGCTGCAGCAGTGCGTGAGGGGCACAGCTGTGCACCCTGCCCACTGGCCATGGCGGCAGGCCTCATCCCGCCGTGGCCCCGGGGGCTTTGGCCACGTCCTTACCACGCACTCCCCGATCTTCCATGTCTCCGCTCTTCTGGCCAGCTGCTTGAGCTCCTCCCACTTGAGGAACTGTGCAGCGCTCACCAGGGCTTCCTGAGAGGCCTGCAGAGCAACAGAGACCAGGAGATGCCACCGCAGCCACGGCAGGACACCCTGGGTCCCCCTCGTCTTGGCAAGGCTCCCAGCCTTTCCCAGCCCCAAATGGCACGACGCAGCGTGCCACTAGGTCTGGCCCTCCCTGAAGGCAGAGGCAGCTCTGCCTTGTCCTTCGGCACACAGGAAGCTGCACCTCATGCTGCCATGCGTTCCAAGGCACACTTGGCAGCAGCCCTTGCCTTGCTGCTCACCTCCACCCACGGCATGTCAGCATTGCTTCCCCAAAACACTGCTCCCTACCTGGGCCACTCTCTGCACCTTGTCACTCATGTGGAGGAAGAGCGGCACCAGGCTCCTCTGTGCATGCTGCTTCAGGTTCCGTTTGTTCTTCCCCACCACAATCTCCAGCAGGTCTTTGAAGAGGAGCATGGAGAGCTCTCGCACTCTGCTGTCTTCCTGCAGGCAGGGAGGAGAGGAGGGGAGGCCTCAGCAACGACTCCAGGAACGGGGCCCGACAAGAGCGTTTGCCGTGGCAAGGCCTCGTCCTCTCCGGGCACAACTGTCCCCCAGCCCGGCCAGAGGTCGGAGCTGAGGACAAGCCTCTGCTGAGGCAGCCTGGACAATGAGGGTTGTCGGCAGCAGCACGACAAGCCTCCCTGGGCTCTGTCTCCCTCTCCCTCTGGAGGGAGCTTCTTGGATTTCCCGAGGCCTCCATCAGGGCCCCCGCACACAACAAGAGGACAGAAAGGGACAGCCCCGCGGCACAGCCTCTCCCTCGCTCTCTAGCCTGCTCCTACCTCTCTGCTCATCGCTGCCCCAGGCCACGGCAAGCGCCGCACGCAGTCAAGCATGAGACGCAGCAGCCGAGAGCAGACAGGGGGCTGGTTTGCTCTACTCCCACAGCCCTGGACACCAAGGCCAGCACAGGGCATGGGCTGAGAACCACAGGGCAAAAGGTTTCCTGACATACAGCAGGGCCTGTGTGGGGACGTGCCAACAGGCACGTATGCAGAGGGGCACACAGCACCCAGACCACGCATACGGACCCCCGGACACACCAGCAGAGCCCCGGCTCTCCCATCAGCCTTACGTCATCAAAGCGAGGCAGAAGCTTCTCGGCCAGCTGCAGAACAATCGGGTTGGAGCCCTTCTGTTCCAGGTAGCTGAGGATGTTTCTCAGCAGCATCAGGCTTCCCACACGCACTTCCCTGCAAGCATCCTGCAGCCACTCCATGCTGTCTGGGAGCAGGCTCTGCATTCTCCTTTTCTGTGGGAAACACACAACTTTCTTTGTGGGAAGCAAGGCCAGACCCCCCCCCGCCCCCCGCCGCCCAAAAGTGCTCTGCCTGCTCTTTTCCCATCAGGGCTCAGTGGCCAGGGCCAGGGCTCTGCACACACGCAGGCCTTGGGCACAGAGGCTGCAGTGCAGGGCACAGATCTCCAAGGGGGCCCTCAGCATGCACTGGCCTCTGTAGGGAGCAAAGCTGCTGCCTCAAGGCCCAGGAGCAGCTGGCTGCCTTAGCCCGGCCCTGTGCTCCAGCTCATTGTCCCTCTCCCAGATCTTCCCGCTGGGCACTGGTGCCTTTCTCCTTGTGCAGCACGGCCAAGGGCCTGGCATGACACTCGGGGCAGATGAATGGGGCAGCGGAGACTTGGGAGCAGCTACCACACCTCCGGATTGCCAGCCAAGTCCAAGCCACTCTCTGACCCAGTGTCTCCTGTCAAGCCCCAGGCTGCCAGCATGGCTTCACCCGCCTGCCCCCCTCCTCACCATCTTGGGTCTATTCAACAGGGCCACGAGGCCTCTGAACGCCAGTCTGCGCATCTCCAGGCTCTCACTCTGCGCATAACCCTGGACGAGTGGCAGGACCTCCTCATCCATGTCGGCAAGGTCAGGGCATTCCAGCAGCTGAAATGGACACAGCACTGAAAGACTGGCACAGCCGGCAGCACTGCCCGCAGCGTGCAGCTCTCCATCCCACCCACCATCCAGGGCAAGGGCACCAGGCCCTCACAAAACTCAGGCCAAACACAGCAGGCATTGTGCAGACACCCCTGGGCCCTGCTCACAGCCCCACGCCTCACGGCACACTGCACACACTGCTCGCCTCCTCCTCCCGTCCCCTGAACCCTCCACAGCCTCTTGTTCTCATCCCTTGGAGGAGCAATTGAACACAGAGAGCTGCCACAAAGCAGGCACGAAATACAAGTGCTTACGAGTGGTCGCCCAGCAGAAACGAGCCAAGGCCGGGGCTACTACCAGGAGCGTATGCATTGCCCCAGCTCCATTCACCAGCATCACCCCACACGCATGTGCACAAGCGAGCACAGCATTTAGAGGCCCCTCCAGAGAGGCACTGCTTGCCATGAGGCCCACCTCGACAAAGAAAGCCATGACGGGCAGCTGATGAAACTGGTCCTCCCTCCTCAGCAGCCTTGCCAGCTGGCGGAAGATCCAGCGACGCAGGTGACTGGCAGCCCCCCTCATTGCTCTGTCAGAGGCAAGAAGGCAGTGTTGGGCCTCAGCCGAGCAGGCAAACCTCCTCTGGCATCGCTCTGCTTGGCACGCAGCTCCTGCAGCCAGCGGCATTTGCTCATGGAGCACTGCTCTTGCCCTACCACACCTTGCCATTAGAAAGTCAGCGTCAGGCATCATTACGTTCCTTTTGGTGGGAGACCGGAGAAACAGCCTTCCTGCCCAGGCGGCATGGCCTGCCCACACATCCCCTCTCCTGCCCGCTTTGGATTCCTGTGCCCCTGGGCCCTCCCCAGGTTCTCCTGCGCACGACCCTCTCCCACAGCTCCTAACACCACCTGCTCCCCCAGCAGCTCTCCAAGCTGCGCAGCATGGCAGCTCCCAGGGCCCTTCTGCTGGGCGAGCCCTTGCCACAAGGGCTGAGGCTGCAGCCTCTTTCTTGGAGAAGTGGCGTTCCCCCTCCCCCACCAAGAAGCACATGGGGAGGCACACCCCACAGCCAGGGAAGAGGTGCTGGGCCAGAGCAGGCCGGAAAGGGCTCTACCTGGCCAGCACCACCACTCCCTTCTGCGAGGTGTCCGCATGCAGAAATAGGTCCCAGCCGCCCTTCCTCTCAACAGTCACGGCTACGGTCTCATAGTGGGCGCAGCGCAGCAGACTTTTCATGGCCTGCACGGCGCACCTGCATGCAGAGCAAAGCCCAGGTCACACTGGCAGCCCGGCCCTGCCTCCAGGTGCAGCGCAGAGACAGGGCGAGCGGGATCGAGCACCTGACGTGGCTGGTGGGACGGGACTCATCCCGTTGGCATTCCCTCAAGAAGATATTTGCTTCCTGGTGGCTGAACTCTGCTGTGAAGACCATCTGCAAGAGCAGCGCCAGGAAGAGCTGGGGGAAAAACGCCTTCACCGCCTCTGGGCAGATGGGCTCCCGGATGATCTCACACAGTGCCCTCGTTGCCTGCAGAAAACACTCAGTCACACCTCTCACTCCCGAGCAGTCCCCGGCATGCTTCCACAGCCCTCCAGGTGGGAGGCTCGAGCACAGCCTTGGAGCATGGGAAGTGCAGCTGGAGGCCTCAGCCTGGCTGCCTGACCAGGGCCAGCGCCCGCAGGCTCTTGGGCCTCAGCTCCTGGTTGTACACAGTGAGCCTTCCTGCCTCAGCATGACCATCACCTCGGCAGGCTTCGTGTAGCGTGCACGCTCGGCCAGGCTCCCTGTCCCAGGCCGTGCTGCCTGCCCAGGTTTTGCAGGAGCCCTACTCCTGCCCCTCACCTTGCCCCCAACCCGACCCTGGCTTTCCAGCCTGCTGAGCGAGGTCGGCGGATGCAGGGACAGCGTCGGATGGAGATTTCCTGGGCATGGCCAGCCTGGCTGTTGGTGTGCAGAGAGGCCAGGCAGCACTTGGCAGCCCTGTGCACTGGCACAGTCGGAGGCCTGGCGCTGGCCATGTTGTAGCCATGGGCCCAGGAGAGGTCCCTGCTTGGGGGCACACGGGCAGCGGAGAGGGGGAGGGGGCCCAGGGAGGCAGGCACCAGCCTGGGGGCACGGGAGGCCTCGTCCCCTAACTCACGGCCAGCGGAAGGATGCAGTTGTTGTCCCTGTCGGAGCTGGACTGCTTGCGCAGTGGCCGCTCCTCCAGCAAGCTCAGCAGCTCCCGCAGCATGTCCGGCGCAAGCATCGGCTTATCCATCAGCACCTTCCACATGCTCACGGCAGTGCTGCAGGCCCAGAGCGCCTTGTCAGTGGCACTTCCTTGGCCGCAGCACCGTAGCCTGGGCCAGCCCTGGAGGTCCCCAGCTGTGTGCCAGCCCTGCCCCTGCCCACCCCCTCCTCCCTGGCAGCCCCAAGAGGGTCCTGCCCAGGCAGGCAGCACATGACCAAGCTGAAGCCCCTTGCGCGGCAGGGAGCGTGCAGAGCCGCTGCGCTCTGCGGCTCAAGGCAGGGACACTTGCTCAGCTCTGGCTCCTCAAGGCCTGCTTGAGGCACCAGGGCTGGGAAACGGTGGGCGAGACACAGGGCCCTGCCCCTCAGCCGTGTGCTGGCCATCTGCTTGCCTCTGGCCCTCTTTGGGCCCTTCTCCCCATGGCCAAGGAGCCACTGGAGCCCGTCCAGGCTGACGGGCCCCATACCTGTTGCACAGTGGCGAGCAGTACAGCAGGCTCACGGTCACCTCGCTGGGCTCCAAGCAGGCCAGCTGGCAAAGGGTCTTGTTTAGGGTGACCCGGGCCGACAGCTCCCTCACATACTTGACGTTCCTGTAGAGGCACCTTATGATGCGTGGCACCTGGAAGACACAAGGCGGACGGTGAGGCTGCTCCCAGAGAGCAGCCAATACCCCAGCTCCCACTCACTTCTCCTTCCCTCTCCACCACTCCCACCGCTCCTTGCTGCCTTCCAAGGGGCTCCGCTGCCCACGAACACTGGCTCTCGGCGGGGAAACAGCGCCCCAGAGGGTCGAGCCCCACGCACGCCAGCCCCAGGCTCCTTACATCTTCCAGCACAGAGAAAGCGTCCAGCAGGAACATGGTCAGCATGTGGGAAGCCACCTCCGTATTGTAGGTGCTGCAGTTCCTCATGCCCTCGATGGCTGTGACAATGACGTCTGTCCTTTCGGAAGGCTGCAGGTTTTTCACAAACAGCTGGGGCAGAAAGGACCCAGGAGAGAAGAAATGTCACGCTGCGGGCCGCACTACTGCTGCTTAGCTAAGCAGTGGATGTGGCTCTGGAGAGAGGTGCAGGGCAGTGCTGGCACCGTGGCCCAGGAGAGCCAGGAGCACGCGCTGTGCTGGGTAGCAGCAGCATGGGGCATGTGGCCAGAGGGCCACCAGGGCAAGGCAGGATGCTCGGGAGCAGGCTCACAGTGCACTGGCTCTGCAGGCAACCCTAGCTTGCCGGTGGCCAGCAGGCTGCAGCTGCTGCTGGGACTCTTGGAGCCAAGCCTCTGGCTAGTCCCCCCGCTCAGGGACAGCGGGAGACACAGCAGTGAGAGCAGGGCTGCTACCAGGCAGCAACCAGTACTCTAGGTGCCACTCAGAGCTGCTTCCTTCTCCACCACCACCTCTGCATCAACCCCAAGGCCCCCTCAGCCCCACTCGTTAGGCATCCCTTTGCTCATCCACGTCTCCTCAGGACCCCATGGCCAACAGTCCCAGCAAGGGAAGTGCTCCTCACCCTCATGATCACGCTCATGTTGCTCGTCCACGAAAGGCAGAGCTCATTGTCGGCTTCCCTCTCCTTCTGGGGCTCCACATACTCTGGATCATCCTGCAGCATCGCCCGGCCTGAACAGCAGCAGAAAGACACAGCGGTCAGCAGGAGTCATGCAGAGCTGCAGCTGGCAGACTCATGGCATCAGAGAGAAACCAGCCTGGCAGAGACAAAGGGCATGCCAGGAATGGATGGGGAGCAGGATTCCCAGGGAGGGTCGGGGCCTATTCCAGGGCAGAGAAGGGCAACTGCTTCAAAGGGTACCAAAAGCCTCACGGGCTTTCCGGTGCGAAGCCCGACACAAGCCGTAGCCTCTGAGCAGGGGCTGCTGAGCGTTTTCCAGACCAGTGGTATCCAGGACAGGTACTAACAGCCCACTCCCCTGCTCCTACATCAGCCGCGCCTCCTGCTCCTTTGCCTCACTGAGCAGAGGGGCCGAGGCAGTGCGATGCCTTCCCCGGCCTTGCCAGCGTGGCCGCGCGCAGAAGCACACAGCCCAGCACAGCTTCTCTTACGTTTTCGCTGCACGACGAATCTGAAGAGGCAATGAAGAGCATCCAAGGCCCCACCCTTGGTCTCCGCGTCCTCGTAAGCACAGCAAAGGATGAGACAGCCCACCAGCTGTCCCAGCATCGGCACGGGGATCTTCCCATAGCAGGCAGGGCTCTCATCCACTCCTCCAAAGGGATGCCACACCTGGGCAAGGCGGGTGGGACAGGTAGAAGGGCTGACGGGAGGCAGTCGCCACCAAAGCCCTGAAGCCAAGACTCTGCCCAGGCATGGATCCCAGCGGAGCCAAAGCTCTCGAGGGCCCTGCAGGCCTTGCCTCCCAAAGCAGCAGCCCAGCAAAGGCAGCACTGCCAGGCTGCGGCTCACATCATGCTCCGCGCGCACTGCTCCCCTGCACAGGGCTGGGGGCACAGCTGGCTCCTGCGACAAAGGGACTGCAGAGAAAAGCCCATGGAGAGAGGGCCAAAGAGCTTTGCTTCAGGGCAGAGCCTTGCTCAGTGCCTTAACCTGTGCCCACGCTTCCCTCCGAGGGACCCCCTGAGCTGCACTGTGCTCTGGGCTGCTGCAAAGGGCCAAAGCGGGGGCTGCACGGTGCTTGGCTCCTTACCTCCAGCGAGGAATAGTTGGCCAGCAACTTGCTCAGCCTCCCAATCCTCCCCATGGCCCTCTCACGCACAGCTGCTCTCTCCGTCTTGGTGAAGGGCAGCAGCATCTGCAAGGAGAAAGGCTACTGCTCTGCCCGGGGAGCTGACGCCCACTCCAGCAGAAGCAGCTCTGCTAAGCGCCTGCCTGCAGTCCTACAGTGCACCAAGGCTTCCTCGGAGCTAGAGCCAAGCCTGGAATGGCCTTCCTGCCCCTACAGGCCCCAGCCTGCAAGGCCCACCTTGCCCTCAGGCAGCCAGCCACACCTAAGCCCCCTCCCAGCCTCTGCTCCTGGCCATGCACATGGCCCCGGGTGCCCTCTTCAGGATGGCAGGCCTTTCAGGCCACACCTTCCCTAGGGGTCTGCAGTGGGCAGCCTGGCCTCCGGCCTCCTGGCATGGCAGAAGAACCAAGCTTCCGGGCTCGGCTCCCCTTGCAGCACGGGCAGCTCCCAGTGGGTCTCTGCCCCATTCCGATCTGGCAAGGAAAGCACAAGGCACGCGGAGGCAGGGGGGCAGCAGCACCAGCTGCCATCAGTGCAGTGCCTAGAGAAGAAGGGTGCCATTCCTCCCACTGCTTTGGTGCAAGGAGAGCTTTGGGGGCAGAGGTGGCCCAGGAGTGCTCATGGGGGCAAGGTGTTCCCAAGAGCCTGGAGGATGTTTGGGGTGGGAAGGGACTTGGGCTGTAGCCAGGGGGCACTGGGCTCACAGAAGAGCCCAGTGGGGAACCTCCGCTCACCCAAGCGAGAAACGCCCCCTGCCTGCAGCGTGCTGCCTGTACATGGCACTCGGGGGGGGAATGTCCACTCGAGGGTGTCACTTCCCTCTGGGCTGAGGAACAGGCCCAATGCAGCCCACTCTTTGCAAATGCCACACCTGCAAGATCTTCTGCAGCTCCAGGAGGCTGGAAGTGGCCGACTTGAGCACCAGCACCTCCAACATGTTGTCCATGGCATCGAGGGTCTGCAAGGAGGACAGGGGGTTGTGGCATTCCTTCCCCACTGCCTCTGACCCACAGCAGACTCAGTTGAACCCCTGCTGCCCAGCGAGGACACCCGCTGCCCTGCACGGGCCAACGAGAGGCCTCAGGGCAGGAGACCTGCTGTGCACGGACCAGCCCCTGGGCACTGCCCATGGCCCAGCCCACGGGAAGGGCATGAAGGCAGGAGGGTGGGAAAACAAAGCTGAGATCCTGCCCAGCCTTGGAGCTGACAGTCACCTCTCAGCACAGCGGAGCCAGGGGCAAGCCCAGAGGGGCTGGCGGGCTCCCTGTAGCTCACCCAGCACCTACCTTGGAGTAGAGGGACATGTCCACGGTCTCCATGTCTTCTCTTGGAGGAAGCAAGAAGACACTCTTGAAGCAGGCATGGAGAAGGCTGCTCTTTTTGCCCTCCAGAACCGGCTCCACTGCACTGCAAAGAGAGAGCGAGAGAGAGAGAGAGATGCCTGTTGGACACTGGTGCTGGGAGCAGTGCCTGGATGCCCTGGGGAGGTGGCTGTGGGCCGCTGGGGCAGGAGTCCCCCGGCTGCTGCAGAGAGCACGTGAGGGAGCCCTGCAGGGAGGCACCTCCTCCCTCCATGAACTGGCCCAGGGCCAGAGGAGAGCCCAGGCAGCTAGGCCTCCCCCCTTCTCTACCACCTGCCTCCCCTTCTGCACCACAAGCCAAGGGGCCCTGGGGAGCTGCAGCAGGCAACCCTCTGCCCTCCCATCTGCCCTACTGACAAGCCTGGGCCAGGGGAGAGCAGAAGCGCAGCAGACAGCACCGCCAGCCTCCTCCCACCATGGTGCACACCTCCCAGCCAGGGACGGTGCCATCAGGTGCACATGCTGTGCACATGCTGTGCACAGGTCCTGGCCAAACCAGGGGCTCTGCTAGCTACCTCATTGCCGTGATAGCAAGCATGGCTTGCTGGCGCACTGCTGTGCCCAGGCGCTCCAAGGGCTCCTCTTCCAGCAGCACCTGCACAGCACAACCGGCAGTCAGCGCGGCAACTGCCATCACCCAGCACCAGCAGACCCAGGGCCCAGCTGGCCTTGCCCCTGTCCTCACACCTGCTGCCTCTCCCCTCACCTCGATATGCTCGGCCAGCTCGTGTCGGCAGCAGAACACCTCCAGGCCCCAGGACAAGGTCTTGGCGCTGCTGCCTCCACAGAGGGTGCCGATGGACGCTAGAAACTTCAGCTTCTGCGCCTCTTGCTGACAGACGGGGAAGAGAGACAGAGTGAGCGCGAGAGGGGACAGGAAAGGCCAGCAGGACCAGAGCAGCCAGGGGGCTGCAGTGCTGGGCGGGACCCCGGACGGCAGCAGCTCTGCACAGCCAGCACCTCCCCAGCAGCCTGCCAGCAGACATGGGCGGACCCGCAGGGAGACCCAGGCACAGCCCCCATGGAAACGGCTGCACTTACCTGTTCTCGGCCACCCACAAAGGCCTGGATGAAGTCCAAGGCTTCCTCATCCTCTCTGGACAGCTCGGACCAGCTGCTGATGGAAAACCTTGCACCTGAGAAAGGAAGAGAGCCGGGAGCACTGCAGAGATGGAGGGCAGGCAGCAGAGAGCCGCGCAGTGAGCTCTGCCCGCCGGCCAGCCATGGGCCTGCTCCCGGGCACGCAGTCTCCCCCAGGCTGCTCAAGGCTGCACGGTGCCCAGCACATGAGCTGCCCTGCTGCAGCCAGCCAGGCAGGGCAAACCTCAACTGCACCAGGCTGGGGAACGTGCTGCCAGACGGGCAGCATCCCTCCTCCTGCCACGGAGCTGCCGCTCGCTGCCCGTCCCAGGCAGCAGGAGCTGCGTCCATCTGCGCTCTCCCTCCTGGGCGCATGCTGTGCTGGGGCCAGCTCCCAAGCCCCGAGCGGGCCCTGGCATCCGGGCACCGCTGTGCCACCACCCCGGGCACCCCAACACCACGTGCTGGGGAGATGGGAGCCCGGCGCAGAGCAGGGTGCGCTCCCCGGCCCTCACCCCAGCCCGGCCCAGCCCCACGGGGGCTCACTCACCTCTCCGCCACGCCTGGGACTCGAACCCCTCCAAGGGCCTCGAGGCAGAGCTGCTCTCCTCGGCAACCCTGTCCTGCTCCTGGGATGCCCGGCGCGGGCAGCCGTACTCCTGCTCCCAGGCCACCCGCGGGCGGCTGGGGGGTCTCTCCGCCATCCTGCGGCACGGAGCAGAGGCAGGAGGGGGACACTTGTTTAATGCAGAGCTGGGGAGGGTCCCCACGGGGGTGGGGGCAGCGCAGTCAAAGGTCCCCGCGCCCGTCCCGGCCCTGGAGCCAGCTCTCCTGCGCCTCAGCCCCTGCCGCAAGGTCCTGCCCCCGCCACGGCCGAGGGCCCCCGCAGCCCCGTGGCACTGCCGAGCCCGGCCCCGTCGCTCTCACCCGCAGCAGGAGCTGGCAAGGCCTCGGCAAACGCCTCGACTCCGCGGGGCTGCCGGGGCGGCAGGGAAAGACGCGGCTGCGCTCGGGGGCTCCTCCTCGAGCTCCACGCGCTCCTGCCCTCTCCCGTCGCCGTCCGCCCAGACACTGCCCGCACCTGACAGCGCCGCCGGTGTCACAACGGGGGGGGTCACAATGGCCCCGCCGGGGGCGGCTCTGAGGTCACCTCTGCTGCGCGAGCTGCTCCAGCAGCAGCAGCCGGTGCCGCCAGGGGCTCCAGGGCCGCAGCGCGGCCGCCCCGGGCAGGAGGGAGCTGGGGCAGGGCAGGGCGAGGCAGCTCGAGGGGCCGCGCGCGGCTCCGCATGGCCAGCTCCCTCCTCTTTCATCCCCGGCTGCCCACGCCTGGCCGCACTCACCTGCTCACCACTAACCACCAGCACCACCTCAAAACCTGACCCCACCGTACCTCTTGCCCCAATCCCCTCCTCTCATCCCTCACCCCAAACTCTAACCCTCCAGCCACAACCCAGACCTCCAACCCCTTTCCCTAACTCTTGCTCCAGCCCTCACCGGCATCTCCAACCCTCAGCCCTAGACAACAAATGCTAGCCGTCACCCCAGCCCTCACCCCTGCCATAGCCCACTCCCCCACAAAGCTAGCCAACGCTCACAGCAAGCACCAGAAACCCGCAGCACAACCACCAAACCTCGCCCCACGCCTCACCCAACCCCTCACCCCATGCAGCCAGCTCTCGTCCCCAGCCCTGCCCTCAACACCAGCCCCCAAGCACCAACCCCAGGGAGATGCCCGAACCCCCACTGCCAGCCCCAACCCCTTCTCCCGCCCGGCACCTGGCCCCTTCTCTGCACGGCACAGGTTATTGGCCTTGCCAGTTCTGCTGGCACCCGGGGCCGTGGCCGGGCTCCCAAGTGGGCAGAAAACCACACGGACGTCGGGCAAAGAGCTGGTGAGCAGCCTGGACTGCTTCAGGCTGGAGCACATTGTACGGTGTAGAAATTATGCCCTCCACTCCTGCAAGTAGGAGGATGTTGGCCCGTTCAGCTGGCACGGTTGGAGCTGGAAAAGGATGCCTGCCCGTTGTCTAAAAGAAATTGTTGTAAAACCTAAAACCTTTTCCCTGTGTTTTACAAAAGCAAAACAGCTAACCTCGTGTGAACTCAAGGAGCAATTTCTCTGGGAGGACTGTATGAAAACTGAGGGGTTTTTTCTGTTTGTTTTGAGGAGAAAAGCACTCTTTCTTTTCCAAACCCTTGAGTTGGTGTTCTTTGACCTTCATACGTGAGTCGATTTCAGCCTAGAAGGCTCTTTTCCCACCGGTAGGTGTTGATGTTGACAGAGGCACCGCTGTGCTTTCTAGTGTGGCATGCTAGCACCTATTCCAAGAAGTGGAACTCTCTCTGCTTATTGCGTTGTGGCCAAGCAATACATCCGCACAATGGAAGAAGGTTGAGGGCAGAAGCCTGGCTGTGACTGACCACAGGTGTTGCCAAGAAAGCTGGATGAATCTCAGCACAAAGGGCGCCACAGGCTGGCCTTTGTTTTAAGGCATGCCCTGGACTCCTGCAAGCACCTGAAGGCTGGAAGTCCATCCTTCCAGGAGCAGAAACGATGAGCAGTAGAGGGAATGTGCTGCGCAGGTGAGCTGCAGCTGGTGCAGCAAGCATTGCTGGTTTGAAGCGGTGGCTTGCTCCTTTGCCCTTTCCCAGAGAAATGCAATCTGATAATGGATGACATCTGTAAGAACAAAGAACTGCAAAGGTGGAGTTCTTCCCGTGGAGTCCAGTGGACTTTCCACCTACCGTGTCGAGCTCAATGCAATGGGGGAGGAGAAAGATGCAATGGATGAGAGAAAGGACAGCAATGCAAGAGTGACTCTTCTCTCTTAGAATACTTCTAAGTGGGGATTGGATTTGTGGGAAGTCTGAAGTTGGCTACGTAAGTGACACCCTCCCACCATGGGAAGTGTCAGAGAAGGACATTGTATCTGATTTAGCTTCAGCTTAGTCTCAGGGCCTAAAGTAGATGAAGCCTGCGGGCCTCAAGGCCGAACTGTGAATGAACTTGAGAAACATTGCTGGCAATGTAGCTGCAAAACCATTTATGACCAGCTACTAAGGCTACAAAAGGGGCTAATGAGGATGTAAAATAGGATGCAGGAGACAAGATGGGATGCACGTGGGTTGGGGTTGACCTTGGAGGAGATAAGGGCCTGGGCTGTAGGCCAGGAGCTGTCCGAAGGAGAGAGAGAGCAGTCAGAAGGGGAGAGACCAGTGACTCAGAAAAGAAGACTGGAGGAGACTGTCACTGGCAGGTGGGGAAATAAGACTGCAAAGGGTCTGATTAGCCCAGAATGTCTTTGTTCAGGGTCCCTGCGTGGAGGCAGCCAGCTCGAGCTGTTACTTCCTGTACTGTCATTTATTCTTGTAATTCATGTCAAAGAAATAATTAATTCTGCTCCTATATGTGCATGAGACTCTGCTCCTCGGAAACCTAGGGTGGGGCCATGTCTACAACAGGAAGTCCCCTAGATGAGGGGTTTGTGTCAGTAGCTGCACAAATTCCTTTGAAAACACTGTCAAGGTCCTGGAGAATCACCAATCACAGGACGGCTGAGGTTGGAATGGACCTCTGGAGATCATCTAGTCCAACCCCCCTGCTCAAGCAGGGTCCTCCAGAGCACATTGCCCAGGACCCCACCCAGAGGGCTTTTGAGTATCTCCAGGGAAGGAGACTGCACAGCCTCTCTGGGCAACCTGTGCCAGTGCTCCGTCACCCTCCCAGCCCAGAAGTTTTTCCTCCTGTGCACATGGAACTGCCTGTGGTTCAGTTTGTGCCCGTTGCCTCTTGTCCTGTCACTGGGCTCTACTGAGATCCCCTCTCAGTCTTGTCTTCTCCAGGCTCTACAGGCCGAGCTCTCGCAGCCTTTCTTCACAGGAGACATGCTGCAGTCCCCTCATCGTCTTTGTAGCCCTCCGCCGGACTCTCTCCAGTAGGGCCATGTCTCTCTTGTACCCTCTTTCCAGCAGGTCAACCCCCAGCCTGTCCTGGGCCATGGAGTTCTTCCTCCCTAGGTGCAGGACCCTGCACTTGCCTTTGTTGAACTTGAGAAGGTTCCTCTCTGCCCATGAGGTTGTGATTAAGCAAGGTTGTGGCTCTTTTTCTGGATGGTGGACGGGTGGGATGGCAGTAGGACAAGGAGTCATGAGGGGAGGAAGGGGAATTCCATTAACTTCTGCACCTGGGTTAGGTTCTTGGGAGGGTTATTATTGTGGGAAGTGAGGACATATGCAGCGTGAGTGCCCAAGCTGTGCACGAATTCAGCCACAGTCAGGGGTGAATCCTCCTTCGGGAGAAAATCAAGATGTAGGCCGAACTGATGAATGACTAGTTGAGGAGGAATATCCTTGTGCTTGTATTCGATGTGTATGTATGTTTTTGGATGCAATCCCTTTGGCTAGTCAGGGCTGCATAACCAGGAAAGTTGCTGGAAAGCAAGTAACCTTTCTAGTGGCTACAGGGGCTACTTTATCTCTCAAGCCATGGAGCTCAATGACAGTCCTTCCGAGATGGGTGTGTTATAAAGGTCCGCAGGCATTCACCACTAAGGCAGAGTCAGACTCTTATACGATCGTTTGTTTCAGCTGGAGCTGGGTGCCTCCAAAGAGGGACCCAGAACAAAGACATTCTGGGCTAATTATACTCCTTCCAGTCTTATTTCGCCGCCTGCCAGTGACAGTCTCTTCCAGTCTTCTTTCCTGAGTTGCTGGTCTCTTTCCTTGTAAATAGATTGTGTCTACATCCCAGGACGGTTGCTGTGTTCCTGCTTCAAAGTGCCTTATCTTATCCGGAGGCTAACCGTGACCTCTGTCCATTGTGTTCTGTATGTTGGAGGGCTGATTCTGGCTGCTTCTGCAGTTGTTGCGTCAGCAGCAGCCCACAGGTTCGGTAAAAGCTTCGGCCTGCAGGCTTCAGGGCATTATTTTAAATAAAATAATTACTTATTTAAATGATTTTACAGCATAGAAACAGCTCGAAGTGGGTGCCTCTGGAGAAGGACACCGGACAAAGAAATTCTGGGGTAATTAGACCCCTTACAGTTTTATTTTCCCACCGGCCAGTGAAGGCCTCCTCCAATCTTCTTTACTGAGTCAGTGGTCTCTCCCCTTCTGATTGGTGTCTCTCTCCTTCTGACAGCTCCTGGCCTACAGCCCAGGCTGGATGCCATGTCCTTGTTTCTCCCAGGCCCTTATCTCCTCCAAGGTCAAGCCCAACCCACGTGCATCCCATCTTGTCTCCTGCAGTCTACTTTGTAGCCTCATGAGCTAGTTTTGTATCTTTGTCAGCTAGTTTTAACTGGTTTGGCAGTTACAGCACTGGCAAGGTCACATCCTTCGCAAAGTTTCTGGAGTTCAAGGACAGTTCAGCCTTGAGGCCTGCAGGCTTCATCTACTTTAGGCACTGATGCTAAGCAAGAGTGAGACTTATGCGAAGCGGAAGCTAAATCGGCTACAATTTCCTTCTCCAACAGTCCTCCCTTGGTTTCTATGAGCACACCTGCTGGATACATATATTGGGGTAGAGTATTTGTGCACATCATAGAGGAGAATGTGAGGCACTTTTTCTCCCTTTTTTTTTTTTTTGTGAAGTTTACCTTAGACTAAATAATCTAATGAAAAGGCGCCCAGGTGTTGCTGGGTTGTTAAGAAAGCCTTACTGCACGGATTTGGTTTGGAGACTCAAGAACTGAGATGCAGCTGTGCTTTTGCAGCCGGGCACTAATTCGTGAAGCACAAAGTATAGGCATTCCTCTTTTTCGATTGTAATCCCGTTCCCAATAGTGCGTTATGACAAACAAGAAGTTACGTTACCATTTTTAGTTATTGAAGGCAGAACACTGAAGGAGATAAGCCCGCCTTAACTAGGATAATCCTTCTGTTAAGCAAACATGAAGATGGTACTGCTCTTTTGGAAGTTTTTCTGCAGCTCTTGAAAAAGCAGGTATCTCCCTAAGAGAGAGCATCTCGAAGATGTACACAATATGCTAAACATTTCTCTCTCCTCAGAGTTTCTGGATTCCCCTGTCTCTAGTCACTGTGAATACTGTCCACCCTCCCAAGCTGATCCGCTTGCCTGGGGGCTCCTTACTCCTGGGGGCCTTCTTGGACAAAGGAGACATTCTCTCTGCATACGTCCTACATTGCCACAGAAATAACATTCCGGTCCCTCACTGTCTGCCCGTCTTCTCCTGTCCCCTTCTCGTCCTTGCCCTTGGCATTGCCCTAGCCTTCCTCGGGCCTCCTCTGTCTCTTCCTCTACCCCTTCCTCTAATTTGCAAGTTCCGTGCTGAAGCTGCTGCTAAGAGATTAGCCTCTTCTTGGTTTTCCTTTTTCCGTTCCTTTGCTTGCTTCCCTTGCTGTTTCTCCTCTCGCCCGTCATAGACCAATACTGCCACGCTTAAAATCCTTTGTGAAGTTTCTCCTTGCCACCCTGGCATGTGCTCCTTCAACTCTTTTGGGCTATCCGGAGCGGCCTGATGGACAAAGACACTAATGGCTAGTGCATCATTCCAATTCTGGAAAGTCCTTCCCCCATAGTTCAACAAGGCTTGCCCTAGTCGTCCCCCAAAATCCCTGGCCTCTTTGTCCAAGCTCTGTCTACGCTCCTGCACTCTAGTCCAATCCACTCCTAGTTTGCTACATGCTCTAATAGCTTCTACCAAGTTCCGGAGTCCTGTCTGGCAAGCGACTCTGTCCCCTGCGTTATTGTAATCCCAATTTGGATCGTTTGCTGGCTAACGATTTGTGTTTCCCCCAGTCTGTTGTACAAACTTTGCCTCTTTATTAACTATTTTATCATCTCGCTCGTTTGGTCAGAACAACTCTCTCAAGAGCACTTGGGTATCCCGCCAGTTTGGTCAGAACAACTCTCTCAAGAGTACTTGGGTATCCCGCCAGTTTGGATTATACCCAGTGCATATCTATTAGAAAACAGCTGAGCGCTCCTTTCCGCATCCTCCCTCAACCTGGGCATTTTGCTTGCCCACAATGCTCAGTCACTCGGACTCCAGGGTTGGCTAGTAAATACATGCAGTACCACGTGAGGGGGGTTAGCTCCCCCCCCCCCGCCCCCGCTGCACTCGCTTGTAGTGTTGCTGCATTAGGTAAAACATTAGCAACCATAGGATGGAGGCCTGCCACGGGAGGAGGGGAAGTCTGAGTAAGAGGAGGAGAGGGACAGATAGACAGATCTTCAGGAGGCGCCACCGGAGGAGTGTAAGGCGGAGCAGTAGCTCCTGGGGCGTTATTTGGGACACCTATATCTGCTGCAGCAAGAGTAGTTTTACAGAGGGTGCCGTTTGTCCTCCTTGGATCTCGCCGGTCCCACATCCAATTATCCCCACACATACCAATAATCCATTCAGTGAGGCTTTTCATCTTCCAATATAAGCTGTAGCAGAGCTCATTTCTTAGAATCGAAGGATCCTTCCTTGGGTTAACCCCCACATTAATTGTAAGATGGACAATCATCCTGACATAAAGGGACAGCTAACTAGCTAGGGATCGATTTGACTGTAACGGCTTTTTTCTCCTTTTTGTTCCTTTTCCTTTTCTAAATTTGGATGTTTGGAGCCAAGAGGGTGCAATGGTGGTTGGCTACACTGCCATCTGGGGTGCCAAAGTGCTGTGGAAACACTTTGATCCTAGGTTTCCAAGAAGCAGAGCCTCACGCACATCTAGCAGCAAAATTTTATTTCTTGAAATGATGGTGCAGCATAGTAACTGCTGGAGCTGGGTGCCTCCAGGGAGGGACCTTGAACAAAGGAATTCTGGCCTAATTAGACCCTTTACAGTTTTATTTCCCACCTGCCAGGGAAGGTCTCCCCCAATCTTCTTTACTGAGTCTTCTTTACTCTCCTTCTGGTTGGTCTTGGCCTTCAGCCCACACTGGTTGCCATGTCCTTGTTTCCCACAGTCCCTTATCTCCTCCGAGGTCAACCCCAACCCACGTGCATCCCATCTTGTCCCCTGCAGTCTACTTTTTAGCCCCATGAGCGAGCTGTGTATCTTTATTAGCTGCTTTTAATGGGTTTGGCCGTTACATGCTCAGCAATGATTCTGGAGTTCATGGACGGTTCGGCCTTGAGGCCTGCATGCGCAGGGTAGGCAGTGGCGATAGAGACAGAGCTGCATGTCATACCCCAGCTCTGCCCTTCCACCTGAGATGCAAGCCCTGAAGACAGCAGGGGCCTGCTCTTGCCCTGCGGTGACTGGAGAGGGCAGGGGAGGCCAAAGCTTTTCTCCCCCTTTCCCTTGGCTATTGTGGGCCAGCAGAGCAGTTGACGCTTTGCAGCAAAACCAAAGTGTGTCAGGCCGCTCTACGCTGGCCTGGCATATTGGAACGAGTGGACACCCCGTCCCCCCCAGGACAAGCCAGATTCATGCAGGCAGCAAGTTTTGCCCCTTGCCTTTGGCTCCCTAAAAAAAGAACACTCACTCCGGCTGAGGAAACGGGGCTGTATCTTTGCGGGAAGCCCAACAAAGCCATGAAGCGGTAGCACAACAGGGGCTGTGCTTGAGGAGTCGAGCTGTCCTGGGGCTGCGGGAGATGCCAGCAATGAGCCAGACCTTCCAGCACACTTGCGTGTGTGTGTCCGTGGTGTGCAGCACCATGGCATTGGCACAGCTGCGTCAGCTCTGCTCAAACAGAGTCACGTCCTGGCGGGAGGGTGCCACCTCGCCCATGCTCTCGGGAGCCAGGGACACAGTGCTCCGAGGTGGAATCTTGATGTTCTCCTTGGCACCCTCAGGTTCATGATGGTCTGTGACACCAGGCAACGGACTAAAGGTTCCGCATCATTTTCCAGGGGCTGGAGGGCTGCGAGAGAAAGGCACCGAGCTGAGAACAGACTCCCACCTTTGCAGAGATCCCAGGAATCCCCCCCCAGGCAGGGCCAGCCCCACTCAGCTCTTCCCATGCGGAGGAGGCAGCAGGTAGGACAAATGGATCAGCTGGCACTTGCAGGTCGGCCAAGCCCCAGATGCGCCCCAAATACCCCCTGCTCTCCCCCACATAGGGACACAGAGCCTTCCTCACCTGGGGCAGGCCAGTGAACTGCAGCTCACTTCCCAGCCTCCTCCCTCCTCCCTGCCAGGGCTGCCTGACACAGCGCTGCTCTCACTCACCAGTGCACAGCTCCTGCACCTTCTCCTTCCTCCGCTTCTTCACTTGCTGCCCGATGAGCCCTAGGCAAACACCTCCGCTCACCCCTCATACTCCCCAGCAAGCCCCCAGCAGCACAGCTCCCATCTGGCCTTGCCAGCTTGGCCATGCAGCCTGCTCCCCTTGGGCAAGGCTGGCCCCAGCCCCGTCCCCACGGTGCAGGACCCAGGGACGGTGGGAGGGACTGAAGACCCTCCTGTGTGCCCGTCTGGGTGGGCAGGCATGGCCCTGGGCTTGTGGCTCACCAATGAACCTCACAGCTGCCTCCCGCAAGGATGCGTCCGGGTTCTCCAGGTAAGGCAGGCTCTGGCGCAGGTGTTGCTCCGTTCTGCTCCTGTCCCTCAGCAGCTGCAGACAGCACAAGGACAGGGGGTTGGCACCGAGCCTCCCCAGAAGGCCAGGCCTGTCCCTCCTCCCAGCTCCGGCCTCCTCTTCCTTCCTGTCCACGCCTCCCAGCTAGAAGCTGGCTGGTAGCCAGGTTCAGAGGGAGCAGAGGGCAGAGCGGGGCCTGCGGGTGCTGAGATCCCCGCCATGCTTCTGCCAAGGCCCAGCCAGGCCAGGGGCCCCTTCAGCACCCCAGCGGGCACTTAGAGTAGAGGGCTCTGGGCTGCAGCAGTGCGTGAGGGGCACAGCTGTGCACCCTGCCCACTGGCCATGGCGGCAGGCCTCATCCCGCCGCGGCCCCGGGGGCTTTGGCCACGTCCTTACCACGCACTCCCCGATCTTCCATGTCTCCGCTCTTCTGGCCAGCTGCTTGAGCTCCTCCCACTTGAGGAACTGTGCAGCGCTCACCAGGGCTTCCTGAGAGGCCTGCAGAGCAACAGAGACCAGGAGATGCCACCGCAGCCACGGCAGGACACCCTGGGTCCCCCTCGTCTTGGCAAGGCTCCCAGCCTTTCCCAGCCCCAAATGGCACGACGCAGCGTGCCACTAGGTCTGGCCCTCCCTGAAGGCAGAGGCAGCTCTGCCTTGTCCTTCGGCACACAGGAAGCTGCACCTCATGCTGCCATGCGTTCCAAGGCACACTTGGCAGCAGCCCTTGCCTTGCTGCTCACCTCCACCCACGGCATGTCAGCATTGCTTCCCCAAAACACTGCTCCCTACCTGGGCCACTCTCTGCACCTTGTCACTCATGTGGAGGAAGAGCGGCACCAGGCTCCTCTGTGCATGCTGCTTCAGGTTCCGTTTGTTCTTCCCCACCACAATCTCCAGCAGGTCTTTGAAGAGGAGCATGGAGAGCTCTCGCACTCTGCTGTCTTCCTGCAGGCAGGGAGGAGAGCAGGGGAGGCCTCAGCAACGACTCCAGGAACGGGGCCCGACAAGAGCGTTTGCCGTGGCAAGGCCTCGTCCTCTCCGGGCACAACTGTCCCCCAGCCCGGCCAGAGGTCGGAGCTGAGGACAAGCCTCTGCTGAGGCAGCCTGGACAATGAGGGTTGTCGGCAGCAGCACGACAAGCCTCCCTGGGCTCTGTCTCCCTCTCCCTCTGGAGGGAGCTTCTTGGATTTCCCGAGGCCTCCATCAGGGCCCCCGCACACAACAAGAGGACAGAAAGGGACAGCCCCGCGGCACGGCCTCTCCCTCGCTCTCTAGCCTGCTCCTACCTCTCTGCTCATCGCTGCCCCAGGCCACGGCAAGCGCCGCACGCAGTCAAGCACGAGACGCAGCAGCCGAGAGCAGACAGGGGGCTGGTTTGCTCTACTCCCACAGCCCTGGACACCAAGGCCAGCACAGGGCATGGGCTGAGAACCACAGGGCAAAAGGTTTCCTGACATACAGCAGGGCCTGTGCGGGGACGTGCCAACAGGCACGTATGCAGAGGGGCACACAGCACCCAGACCACGCATACGGACCCCCGGACACACCAGCAGAGCCCCGGCTCTCCCATCAGCCTTACGTCATCAAAGCGAGGCAGAAGCTTCTCGGCCAGCTGCAGAACAATCGGGTTGGAGCCCTTCTGTTCCAGGTAGCTGAGGATGTTTCTCAGCAGCATCAGGCTTCCTACACGCACTTCCCTGCAAGCATCCTGCAGCCACTCCATGCTGTCTGGGAGCAGGCTCTGCATTCTCCTTTTCTGTGGGAAACACACAACTTTCTTTGTGGGAAGCAAGGCCAGACCCCCCCCCGCCCCGCCCGCCCAAAAGTGCTCTGCCTGCTCTTTTCCCATCAGGGCTCAGTGGCCAGGGCCAGGGCTCTGCACACACGCAGGCCTTGGGCACAGAGGCTGCAGTGCAGGGCACAGATCTCCAAGGGGGCCCTCAGCATGCACTGGCCTCTGTAGGGAGCAAAGCTGCTGCCTCAAGGCCCAGGAGCAGCTGGCTGCCTTAGCCCGGCCCTGTGCTCCAGCTCATTGTCCCTCTCCCAGATCTTCCCGCTGGGCACTGGTGCCTTTCTCCTTGTGCAGCACGGCCAAGGGCCTGGCATGACACTCGGGGCAGATGAATGGGGCAGCGGAGACTTGGGAGCAGCTACCACACCTCCGGATTGCCAGCCAAGTCCAAGCCACTCTCTGACCCAGTGTCTCCTGTCAAGCCCCAGGCTGCCAGCATGGCTTCACCCGCCTGCCCCCCTCCTCACCATCTTGGGTCTATTCAACAGGGCCACGAGGCCTCTGAACGCCAGTCTGCGCATCTCCAGGCTCTCACTCTGCGCATAACCCTGGACGAGTGGCAGGACCTCCTCATCCATGTCGGCAAGGTCAGGGCATTCCAGCAGCTGAAATGGACACAGCACTGAAAGACTGGCACAGCCGGCAGCACTGCCCGCAGCGTGCAGCTCTCCATCCCACCCACCATCCAGGGCAAGGGCACCAGGCCCTCACAAAGCTCAGCCCAAACACAGCAGGCATTGTGCAGACACCCCTGGGCCCTGCTCACAGCCCCGCGCCTCACGGCACACTGCACACACTGCTCGCCTCCTCCTCCCGTCCCCTGAACCCTCCGCAGCCTCTTGTTCTCATCCCTTGGAGGAGCAATTGAACACAGAGAGCTGCCACAAAGCAGGCACGAAATACAAGTGCTTACGAGTGGTCGCCCAGCAGAAACGAGCCAAGGCCGGGGCTACTAACAGGAGCGTATGCATTGCCCCAGCTCCATTCACCAGCATCACCCCACACGCATGTGCACAAGCGAGCACAGCATTTAGAGGCCCCTCCAGAGAGGCACTGCTTGCCATGAGGCCCACCTCGACAAAGAAAGCCATGACGGGCAGCTGATGAAACTGGTCCTCCCTCCTCAGCAGCCTTGCCAGCTGGCGGAAGATCCAGCGACGCAGGTGACTGGCAGCCCCTCTCATTGCTCTGTCAGAGGCAAGAAGGCAGTGTTGGGCCTCAGCCGAGCAGGCAAACCTCCTCTGGCATCGCTCTGCTTGGCACGCAGCTCCTGCAGCCAGCGGCATTTGCTCATGGAGCACTGCTCTTGCCCTACCACACCTTGCCATTAGAAAGTCAGCGTCAGGCATCATTACGTTCCTTTTGGTGGGAGACCGGAGAAACAGCCTTCCTGCCCAGGCGGCATGGCCTGCCCACACATCCCCTCTCCTGCCCGCTTTGGATTCCTGTGCCCCTGGGCCCTCCCCAGGTTCTCCTGCGCACGACCCTCTCCCACAGCTCCTAACACCACCTGCTCCCCCAGCAGCTCTCCAAGCTGGGCAGCATGGCAGCTCCCAGGGCCCTTCTGCTGGGTGAGCCCTTGCCACAAGGGCTGAGGCTGCAGCCTCTTTCTTGGAGAAGTGGCGTTCCCCCTCCCCCACCAAGAAGCACATGGGGAGGCACACCCCACAGCCAGGGAAGAGGTGCTGGGCCAGAGCAGGCCGGAAAGGGCTCTACCTGGCCAGCACCACCACTCCCTTCTGCGAGGTGTCCGCATGCAGAAATAGGTCCCAGCCGCCCTTCCTCTCAACAGTCACGGCTACGGTCTCATAGTGGGTGCAGCGCAGCAGACTTTTCATGGCCTGCACGGCGCACCTGCATGCAGAGCAAAGCCCAGGTCACACTGGCAGCCCGGCCCTGCCTCCAGGTGCAGCGCAGAGACAGGGCGAGCGGGATCGAGCACCTGACGTGGCTGGTGGGACGGGACTCATCCCGTTGGCATTCCCTCAAGAAGATATTTGCTTCCTGGTGGCTGAACTCTGCTGTGAAGACCATCTGCAAGAGCAGCGCCAGGAAGAGCTGGGGGAAAAACGCCTTCACCGCCTCTGGGCAGACGGGCTCCCGGATGATCTCACACAGTGCCCTCGTTGCCTGCAGAAAACACTCAGTCACACCTCTCACTCCCGAGCAGTCCCCGGCATGCTTCCACAGCCCTCCAGGTGGGAGGCTCGAGCACAGCCTTGGAGCATGGGAAATGCAGCTGGAGGCCTCAGCCTGGCTGCCTGACCAGGGCCAGCGCCCGCAGGCTCTTGGGCCTCAGCTCCTGGTTGTACACAGTGAGCCTTCCTGCCTCAGCATGACCATCACCTCGGCAGGCTTCGTGTAGCGTGCACGCTCGGCCAGGCTCCCTGTCCCAGGCCGTGCTGCCTGCCCAGGTTTTGCAGGAGCCCTACTCCTGCCCCTCACCTTGCCCCCAACCCGACCCTGGCTTTCCAGCCTGCTGAGCAAGGTCGGCGGATGCAGGGACAGCGTCGGATGGAGATTTCCTGGGCATGGCCAGCCTGGCTGTTGGTGTGCAGAGAGGCCAGGCAGCACTTGGCAGCCCTGTGCACTGGCACAGTCGGAGGCCTGGCGCTGGCCATGTTGTAGCCATGGGCCCAGGAGAGGTCCCTGCTTGGGGGCACACGGGCAGCGGAGAGGGGGAGGGGGCCCAGAGAGGCAGGCACCAGCCTGGGGGCACGGGAGGCCTCGTCCCCTAACTCACGGCCAGCGGAAGGATGCAGTTGTTGTCCCTGTCGGAGCTGGACTGCTTGCGCAGTGGCCGCTCCTCCAGCAAGCTCAGCAGCTCCCGCAGCATGTCCGGCGCAAGCATCGGCTTATCCATCAGCACCTTCCACATGCTCACGGCAGTGCTGCAGGCCCAGAGCGCCTTGTCAGTGGCACTTCCTTGGCCGCAGCACCGTAGCCTGGGCCAGCCCTGGAGGTCCCCAGCTGTGTGCCAGCCCTGCCCCTGCCCACCCCCTCCTCCCTGGCAGCCCCAAGAGGGTCCTGCCCAGGCAGGCAGCACATGACCAAGCTGAAGCCCCTTGCGCGGCAGGGAGCGTGCAGAGCCGCTGCGCTCTGCGGCTCAAGGCAGGGACACTTGCTCAGCTCTGGCTCCTCAAGGCCTGCTTGAGGCACCAGGGCTGGGAAACGGTGGGCCCTGCCCCTCAGCCGTGTGCTGGCCATCTGCTTGCCTCTGGCCCTCTTTGGGCCCTTCTCCCCATGGCCAAGGAGCCACTGGAGCCCGTCCAGGCTGACGGGCCCCATACCTGTTGCACAGTGGCGAGCAGTACAGCAGGCTCACGGTCACCTCGCTGGGCTCCAAGCAGGCCAGCTGGCAAAGGGTCTTGTTTAGGGTGACCCGGGCCGACAGCTCCCTCACATACTTGACGTTCCTGTAGAGGCACCTTATGATGCGTGGCACCTGGAAGACACAAGGCGGACGGTGAGGCTGCTCCCAGAGAGCAGCCAATACCCCAGCTCCCACTCACTTCTCCTTCCCTCTCCACCACTCCCACCGCTCCTTGCTGCCTTCCAAGGGGCTCCGCTGCCCACGAACACTGGCTCTCGGCGGGGAAACAGCGCCCCAGAGGGTCGAGCCCCACGCACGCCAGCCCCAGGCTCCTTACATCTTCCAGCACAGAGAAAGCGTCCAGCAGGAACATGGTCAGCATGTGGGAAGCCACCTCCGTATTGTAGGTGCTGCAGTTCCTCATGCCCTCGATGGCTGTGACAATGACGTCTGTCCTTTCGGAAGGCTGCAGGTTTTTCACAAACAGCTGGGGCAGAAAGGACCCAGGAGAGAAGAAATGTCACGCTGCGGGCCGCACTACTGCTGCTTAGCTAAGCAGTGGATGTGGCTCTGGAGAGAGGTGCGGGGCAGTGCTGGCACCGTGGCCCAGGAGAGCCAGGAGCACGCGCTGTGCTGGGTAGCAGCAGCATGGGGCATGTGGCCAGAGGGCCACCAGGGCAAGGCAGGATGCTCGGGAGCAGGCTCACAGTGCACTGGCTCTGCAGGCAACCCTAGCTTGCCGGTGGCCAGCAGGCTGCAGCTGCTGCTGGGACTCTTGGAGCCAAGCCTCTGGCTAGTCCCCCCGCTCAGGGACAGCGGGAGACACAGCAGTGAGAGCAGGGCTGCTACCAGGCAGCAACCAGTACTCTAGGTGCCACTCAGAGCTGCTTCCTTCTCCACCACCACCTCTGCATCAACCCCAAGGCCCCCTCAGCCCCACTCGTTAGGCATCCCTTTGCTCATCCACGTCTCCTCAGGACCCCATGGCCAACAGTCCCAGCAAGGGAAGTGCTCCTCACCCTCATGATCACGCTCATGTTGCTCGTCCACGAAAGGCAGAGCTCATTGTCGGCTTCCCTCTCCTTCTGGGGCTCCACATACTCTGGATCATCCTGCAGCATCGCCCGGCCTGAACAGCAGCAGAAAGACACAGCGGTCAGCAGGAGTCATGCAGAGCTGCAGCTGGCAGACTCATGGCGTCAGAGAGAAACCAGCCTGGCAGAGACAAAGGGCATGCCAGGAATGGATGGGGAGCAGGATTCCCAGGGAGGGTCGGGGCCTATTCCAGGGCAGAGAAGGGCAACTGCTTCAAAGGGTACCAAAAGCCTCACGGGCTTTCCGGTGCGAAGCCCGACACAAGCCGTAGCCTCTGAGCAGGGGCTGCTGAGTGTTTTCCAGGCCAGTGGTATCCAGGACAGGTACTAACAGCCCGCTCCCCTGCTCCTACATCAGCTGCGCCTCCTGCTCCTTTGCCTCACTGAGCAGAGGGGCCGAGGCAGTGCGATGCCTTCCCCGGCCTTGCCAGCGTGGCCGCGTGCAGAAGCACACAGCCCAGCATAGCTTCTCTTACGTTTTCGCTGCACGACGAATCTGAAGAGGCAATGAAGAGCATCCAAGGCCCCACCCTTGGTCTCCGCGTCCTCGTAAGCACAGCAAAGGATGAGACAGCCCACCAGCTGTCCCAGCATCGGCACGGGGATCTTCCCATAGCAGGCAGGGCTCTCATCCACTCCTCCAAAGGGGTGCCACACCTGGGCAAGGCGGGTGGGACAGGTAGAAGGGCTGACGGGAGGCAGTCGCCACCAAAGCCCTGAAGCCAAGACTCTGCCCAGGCATGGATCCCAGCGGAGCCAAAGCTCTCGAGGGCCCTGCAGGCCTTGCCTCCCAAAGCAGCAGCCCAGCAAAGGCAGCACTGCCAGGCTGCGGCTCACATCATGCTCCGCGCGCACTGCTCCCCTGCACAGGGCTGGGGGCACAGCTGGCTCCTGCGACAAAGGGACTGCAGAGAAAAGCCCATGGAGAGAGGGCCAAAGAGCTTTGCTTCAGGGCAGAGCCTTGCTCAGTGCCTTAACCTGTGCCCACGCTTCCCTCCGAGGGACCCCCTGAGCTGCACTGTGCTCTGGGCTGCTGCAAAGGGCCAAAGCGGGGGCTGCACGGTGCTTGGCTCCTTACCTCCAGCGAGGAATAGTTGGCCAGCAACTTGCTCAGCCTCCCAATCCTCCCCATGGCCCTCTCACGCACAGCTGCTCTCTCCGTCTTGGTGAAGGGCAGCAGCATCTGCAAGGAGAAAGGCTACTGCTCTGCCCGGGGAGCTGACGCCCACTCCAGCAGAAGCAGCTCTGCTAAGCGCCTGCCTGCAGTCCTACAGTGCACCAAGGCTTCCTCGGAGCTAGAGCCAAGCCTGGAATGGCCTTCCTGCCCCTACAGGCCCCAGCCTGCAAGGCCCACCTTGCCCTCAGGCAGCCAGCCACACCTAAGCCCCCTCCCAGCCTCTGCTCCTGGCCATGCACATGGCCCCGGGTGCCCTCTTCAGGATGGCAGGCCTTTCAGGCCACACCTTCCCTAGGGGTCTGCAGTGGGCAGCCTGGCCTCCGGCCTCCTGGCATGGCAGAAGAACCAAGCTTCCGGGCTCGGCTCCCCTTGCAGCACGGGCAGCTCCCAGTGGGTCTCTGCCCCATTCCGATCTGGCAAGGAAAGCACAAGGCACGCGGAGGCAGGGGGGCAGCAGCACCAGCTGCCATCAGTGCAGTGCCTAGAGAAGAAGGGTGACATTCCTCCCACTGCTTTGGTGCAAGGAGAGCTTTGGGGGCAGAGGTGGCCCAGGAGTGCTCATGGGGGCAAGGTGTTCCCAAGAGCCTGGAGGATGTTTGGGGTGGGAAGGGACTTGGGCTGTAGCCAGGGGGCACTGGGCTCACAGAAGAGCCCAGTGGGGAACCTCCGCTCACCCAAGCGAGAAACGCCCCCTGCCTGCAGCGTGCTGCCTGTACATGGCACTCGGGGGGGGAATGTCCACTCGAGGGTGTCACTTCCCTCTGGGCTGAGGAACAGGCCCAATGCAGCCCACTCTTTGCAAATGCCACACCTGCAAGATCTTCTGCAGCTCCAGGAGGCTGGAAGTGGCCGACTTGAGCACCAGCACCTCCAACATGTTGTCCATGGCATCGAGGGTCTGCAAGGAGGACAGGGGGCTGTGGCATTCCTTCCCCACTGCCTCTGACCCACAGCAGACTCAGTTGAACCCCTGCTGCCCAGCGAGGACACCCGCTGCCCTGCACGGGCCAACGAGAGGCCTCAGGGCAGGAGACCTGCTGTGCACGCACCAGCCCCTGGGCACTGCCCATGGCCCAGCCCACGGGAAGGGCATGAAGGCAGGAGGGTGGGAAAACAAAGCTGAGATCCTGCCCAGCCTTGGAGCTGACAGTCACCTCTCAGCACAGCGGAGCCAGGGGCAAGCCCAGAGGGGCTGGCGGGCTCCCTGTAGCTCACCCAGCACCTACCTTGGAGTAGAGGGACATGTCCACGGTCTCCATGTCTTCTCTTGGAGGAAGCAAGAAGACACTCTTGAAGCAGGCATGGAGAAGGCTGCTCTTTTTGCCCTCCAGAACCGGCTCCACTGCACTGCAAAGAGAGAGCGAGAGAGAGAGAGAGATGCCTGTTGGACACTGGTGCTGGGAGCAGTGCCTGGATGCCCTGGGGAGGTGGCTGTGGGCCGCTGGGGCAGGAGTCCCCCGGCTGCTACAGAGAGCACGTGAGGGAGCCCTGCAGGGAGGCACCTCCTCCCTCCATGAACTGGCCCAGGGCCAGAGGAGAGCCCAGGCAGCTAGGCCTCCCCCCTTCTCTACCACCTGCCTCCCCTTCTGCACTACAAGCCAAGGGGCCCTGGGGAGCTGCAGCAGGCAACCCTCTGCCCTCCCATCTGCCCTACTGACAAGCCTGGGCCAGGGGAGAGCAGAAGCGCAGCAGACAGCACCGCCAGCCTCCTCCCACCATGGTGCACACCTCCCAGCCAGGGACGGTGCCATCAGGCACATGCTGTGCACAGGTCCTGGCCAAACCAGGGGCTCTGCTAGCTACCTCATTGCCGTGATAGCAAGCATGGCTTGCTGGCGCACCGCTGTGCCCAGGCGCTCCAAGGGCTCCTCTTCCAGCAGCACCTGCACAGCACAACCGGCAGTCAGCGCGGCAACTGCCATCACCCAGCACCAGCAGACCCAGGGCCCAGCTGGCCTTGCCCCTGTCCTCACACCTGCTGCCTCTCCCCTCACCTCGATATGCTCGGCCAGCTCGTGTCGGCAGCAGAACACCTCCAGGCCCCAGGACAAGGTCTTGGCGCTGCTGCCTCCACAGAGGGTGCCGATGGACGCTAGAAACTTCAGCTTCTGCGCCTCTTGCTGACAGACGGGGAAGAGAGACAGAGTGAGCGCGAGAGGAGACAGGAAAGGCCAGCAGGACCAGAGCAGCCAGGGGGCTGCAGTGCTGGGCGGGACCCCGGACGGCAGCAGCTCTGCACAGCCAGCACCTCCCCAGCAGCCTGCCAGCAGACATGGGCGGACCCGCAGGGAGACCCAGGCACAGCCCCCATGGAAACGGCTGCACTTACCTGTTCTCGGCCACCCACAAAGGCCTGGATGAAGTCCAAGGCTTCCTCATCCTCTCTGGACAGCTCGGACCAGCTGCTGATGGAAAACCTTGCACCTGAGAAAGGAAGAGAGCCGGGAGCACTGCAGAGATGGAGGGCAGGCAGCAGAGAGCCGCGCAGTGAGCTCTGCCCGCCGGCCAGCCATGGGCCTGCTCCCGGGCACGCAGTCTCCCCCAGGCTGCTCAAGGCTGCACGGTGCCCAGCACATGGGCTGCCCTGCTGCAGCCAGCCAGGCAGGGCAAACCTCAACTGCACCAGGCTGGGGAACGTGCTGCCAGACGGGCAGCATCCCTCCTCCTGCCACGGAGCTGCCGCTCGCTGCCCGTCCCAGGCAGCAGGAGCTGCGTCCATCTGCGCTCTCCCTCCTGGGCGCGTGCTGCGCTGGGGCCAGCTCCCAAGCCCCGAGCGGGCCCTGGCATCCGGGCACCGCTGTGCCACCACCCCGGGCACCCCGACACCACGTGCTGGGGAGATGGGAGCCCGGCGCAGAGCAGGGTGCGCTCCCCGGCCCTCACCCCAGCCCGGCCCAGCCCCACGGGGGCTCACTCACCTCTCCGCCACGCCTGGGACTCGAACCCCTCCAAGGGCCTCGAGGCAGAGCTGCTCTCCTCGGCAACCCTGTCCTGCTCCTGGGATGCCTGGCGCGGGCAGCCGTACTCCTGCTCCCAGGCCACCCGCGGGCGGCTGGGGGGTCTCTCCGCCATCCTGCGGCACGGAGCAGAGGCAGGAGGGGGACACTTGTTTAATGCAGAGCTGGGGAGGGTCCCCACGGGGGTGGGGGCAGCGCAGTCAAAGGTCCCCGCGCCCGTCCCGGCCCTGGAGCCAGCTCTCCTGCGCCTCAGCCCCTGCCGCAAGGTCCTGCCCCCGCCACGGCCGAGGGCCCCCGCAGCCCCGTGGCACTGCCGAGCCCGGCCCCGTCGCTCTCACCCGCAGCAGGAGCTGGCAAGGCCTCGGCAAGCGCCTCGACTCCGCGGGGCTGCCGGGGCGGCAGGGAAAGACGCGGCTGCGCTCGGGGGCTCCTCCTCGAGCTCCACGCGCTCCTGCCCTCTCCCGTCGCCGTCCGCCCGGACACTGCCCGCACCTGACAGCGCCGCCGGTGTCACAACGGGGGGGGTCACAATGGCCCCGCCGGGGGCGGCTCTGAGGTCACCTCTGCTGCGCGAGCTGCTCCAGCAGCAGCAGCCGGCGCCGCCAGGGGCTCCAGGGCCGCAGCGCGGCCGCCCCGGGCAGGAGGGAGCTGGGGCAGGGCAGGGCGAGGCAGCTCGAGGGGCCGCGCGCGGCTCCCCATGGCCAGCTCCCTCCTCTTTCATCCCCGGCTGCCCACGCCTGGCCGCACTCACCTGCTCACCACTAACCACCAGCACCACCTCAAAACCTGACCCCACCGTACCTCTTGCCCCAATCCCCTCCTCTCATCCCTCACCCCAAACTCTAACCCTCCAGCCACAACCCAGACCTCCAACCCCTTTCCCTAACTCTTGCTCCAGCCCTCACCGGCATCTCCAACCCTCAGCCCTAGACAACAAATGCTAGCCGTCACCCCAGCCCTCACCCCTGCCATAGCCCACTCCCCCACAAAGCTAGCCAACGCTCACAGCAAGCACCGGAAACCCGCAGCACAACCACCAAACCTCGCCCCACGCCTCACCCAACCCCTCACCCCATGCAGCCAGCTCTCGTCCCCAGCCCTGCCCTCAACACCAGCCCCCAAGCACCAACCCCAGGGAGATGCCCGAACCCCCACTGCCAGCCCCAACCCCTTCCCCAGCCGCCCTCCCCCTCGCACCAGCCCCCTACCCTGCAGCCCCGCCGCTCACCCTCACGCTCCCGCCGGGCCCCCTCGCGCCCCACCCCGGCAGGCAGAGGAAGGGCAGGACCGGGCCGTGCTGGGGCAGCTGAGCGTGGCAGGCACCGCTGCAGATGCTCTGCTCCAGCCCTGCTCCAGCAGGGGCACCTACAGCACGTTGCCCCACACCAGCACAGGCGGCTTTGCAGCACAGGTTATTGGCCTTGCCAGTTCTGCTGGCCCCCGGGGCCGTGGCCGGGCTCCCAAGTGGGCGGAAAACCACACGGACATCGGGCAAAGAGCTGGTGAGCAGCCTGGACTGCTTCAGGCTGGAGCACGTTATACGGTGTAGAAATTATGCCCTCCACTCCTGCAAGTAGGAGGATGTTGGCCCGTTCAGCTGGCACGGTTGGAGCTGGAAAAGGATGCCTGCCCGTTGTCTAAAAGAAATTGTTGTAAAACCTAAAACCTTTTCCCTGTGTTTTACAAAAGCAAAACAGCTAACCTCGTGTGAACTCAAGGAGCAATTTCTCTGGGAGGACTGTATGAAAACTGAGGGGTTTTTTTTGTTTGTTTTGAGGAGAAAAGCACTCTTTCTTTTCCAAACCCTTGAGTTGGTGTTCTTTGACCTTCATACGTGAGTCGATTTCAGCCTAGAAGGCTCTTTTCCCACCGGTAGGTGTTGATGTTGACAGAGGCACCGCTGTGCTTTCTAGTGTGGCATGCTAGCACCTATTCCAAGAAGTGGAACTCTCTCTGCTTATTGCGTTGTGGCCAAGCAATACATCCGCACAATGGAAGAAGGTTGAGGGCAGAAGCCTGGCTGTGACTGACCACAGGTGTTGCCAAGAAAGCTGGATGAATCTCAGCACAAAGGGCGCCACAGGCTGGCCTTTGTTTTAAGGCATGCCCTGGACTCCTGCAAGCACCTGAAGGCTGGAAATCCATCCTTCCAGGAGCAGAAACGATGAGCAGTAGAGGGAATGTGCTGCGCAGGTGAGCTGCAGCTGGTGCAGCAAGCATTGCTGGTTTGAAGCGGTGGCTTGCTCCTTTGCCCTTTCCCAGAGAAATGCAATCTGATAATGGATGACATCTGTAAGAACAAAGAACTGCAAAGGTGGAGTTCTTCCCGTGGAGTCCAGTGGACTTTCCACCTACCGTGTCGAGCTCAATGCAATGGGGGAGGAGAAAGATGCAATGGATGAGAGAAAGGACAGCAATGCAAGAGTGACTCTTCTCTCTTAGAATACTTCTAAGTGGGGATTGGATTTGTGGGAAGTCTGAAGTTGGCTACGTAAGTGACACCCTCCCACCATGGGAAGTGTCAGAGAAGGACATTGTATCTGATTTAGCTTCAGCTTAGTCTCAGGGCCTAAAGTAGATGAAGCCTGCGGGCCTCAAGGCCGAACTGTGAATGAACTTGAGAAACATTGCTGGCAATGTAGCTGCAAAACCATTTATGACCAGCTACTAAGGCTACAAAAGGGGCTAATGAGGATGTAAAATAGGATGCAGGAGACAAGATGGGATGCACGTGGGTTGGGGTTGACCTTGGAGGAGATAAGGGCCTGGGCTGTAGGCCAGGAGCTGTCCGAAGGAGAGAGAGAGCAGTCAGAAGGGGAGAGACCAGTGACTCAGAAAAGAAGACTGGAGGAGACTGTCACTGGCAGGTGGGGAAATAAGACTGCAAAGGGTCTGATTAGCCCAGAATGTCTTTGTTCAGGGTCCCTGCGTGGAGGCAGCCAGCTCGAGCTGTTACTTCCTGTACTGTCATTTATTCTTGTAATTCATGTCAAAGAAATAATTAATTCTGCTCCTATATGTGCATGAGACTCTGCTCCTCGGAAACCTAGGGTGGGGCCATGTCTACAACAGGAAGTCCCCTAGATGAGGGGTTTGTGTCAGTAGCTGCACAAATTCCTTTGAAAACACTGTCAAGGTCCTGGAGAATCACCGATCACAGGACGGCTGAGGTTGGAATGGACCTCTGGAGATCATCTAGTCCAACCCCCCTGCTCAAGCAGGGTCCTCCAGAGCACATTGCCCAGGACCCCACCCAGAGGGCTTTTGAGTATCTCCAGGGAAGGAGACTGCACAGCCTCTCTGGGCAACCTGTGCCAGTGCTCCGTCACCCTCCCAGCCCAGAAGTTTTTCCTCCTGTGCACATGGAACTGCCTGTGGTTCAGTTTGTGCCCGTTGCCTCTTGTCCTGTCACTGGGCTCTACTGAGATCCCCTCTCAGTCTTGTCTTCTCCAGGCTCTACAGGCCGAGCTCTCGCAGCCTTTCTTCACAGGAGACATGCTGCAGTCCCCTCATCATCTTTGTAGCCCTCCGCCGGACTCTCTCCAGTAGGGCCATGTCTCTCTTGTACCCTCTTTCCAGCAGGTCAACCCCCAGCCTGTCCTGGGCCATGGAGTTCTTCCTCCCTAGGTGCAGGACCCTGCACTTGCCTTTGTTGAACTTGAGAAGGTTCCTCTCTGCCCATGAGGCTGTGATTAAACAAGGTTGTGGCTCTTTTTCTGGATGGTGGACGGGTGGGATGGCAGCAGGACGAGGAGTCATGAGGGGAGGAAGGGGAATTCCATTAACTTCTGCACCTGGGTTAGGTTCTTGGGAGGGTTATTATTGTGGGAAGTGAGGACATATGCAGCGTGAGTGCCCAAGCTGTGCACGAATTCAGCCACAGTCAGGGGTGAATCCTCCTTTGGGAGAAAATCAAGATGTAGGCCGAACTGATGAATGACTAGTTGAGGAGGAATATCCTTGTGCTTGTATTCGATGTGTATGTATGTTTTTGTCTACTTTGTAGCCTCATGAGCTAGTTTTGTATCTTTGTCAGCTAGTTTTAACTGGTTTGGCAGTTACAACATTGGCAAGGTCACATCCTTCGCAAAGTTTCTGGAGTTCAAGGACAGTTCAGCCTTGAGGCCTGCAGGCCTCATCTACTTTAGGCACTGATGCTAAGCAAGAGTGAGACTTATGCGAAGCGGAAGCTAAATCGGCTACAATTTCCTTCTCCAACAGTCCTCCCTTGGTTTCTATGAGCACACCTGCTGGATACATATATTGGGGTAGAGTATTTGTGCACATCATAGAGGAGAATGTGAGGCACTTTTTCTCCCTTTTTTTTTTTTTTGTGAAGTTTACCTTAGATTAAATAATCTAATGAAAAGGCGCCCAGGTGTTGCTGGGTTGTTAAGAAAGCCTTACTGCACGGATTTGGTTTGGAGACTCAAGAACTGAGATGCAGCTGTGCTTTTGCAGCCGGGCACTAATTCGTGAAGCACAAAGTATAGGCATTCCTCTTTTTCGATTGTAATCCCGTTCCCAATAGTGCGTTATGACAAACAAGAAG
The DNA here is from genome assembly GCF_040807025.1 of Struthio camelus. Classification (NCBI taxonomy): domain Eukaryota; kingdom Metazoa; phylum Chordata; class Aves; order Struthioniformes; family Struthionidae; genus Struthio; species Struthio camelus. The sequence continues at coordinate 6,188,886 of NC_090957.1, read as the reverse complement.
TTACGTTACCATTTTTAGTTATTGAAGGCAGAACACTGAAGGAGATAAGCCCGCCTTAACTAGGATAATCCTTCTGTTAAGCAAACATGAAGATGGTACTGCTCTTTTGGAAGTTTTTCTGCAGCTCTTGAAAAAGCAGGTATCTCCCTAAGAGAGAGCATCTCGAAGATGTACACAATATGCTAAACATTTCTCTCTCCTCAGAGTTTCTGGATTCCCCTGTCTCTAGTCACTGTGAATACTGTCCACCCTCCCAAGCTGATCCGCTTGCCTGGGGGCTCCTTACTCCTGGGGGCCTTCTTGGACAAAGGAGACATTCTCTCTGCATACGTCCTACATTGCCACAGAAATAACATTCCGGTCCCTCACTGTCTGCCCGTCTTCTCCTGTCCCCTTCTCGTCCTTGCCCTTGGCATTGCCCTAGCCTTCCTCGGCCTCCTCTGTCTCTTCCTCTACCCCTTCCTCTAATTTGCAAGTTCCGTGCTGAAGCTGCTGCTAAGAGATTAGCCTCTTCTTGGTTTTCCTTTTTCCGTTCCTTTGCTTGCTTCCCTTGCTGTTTCTCCTCTCGCCCGTCATAGACCAATACTGCCACGCTTAAAATCCTTTGTGAAGTTTCTCCTTGCCACCCTGGCATGTGCTCCTTCAACTCTTTTGGGCTATCCGGAGCGGCCTGATGGACAAAGACACTAATGGCTAGTGCATCATTCCAATTCTGGAAAGTCCTTCCCCCATAGTTCAACAAGGCTTGCCCTAGTCGTCCCCCAAAATCCCTGGCCTCTTTGTCCAAGCTCTGTCTACGCTCCTGCACTCTAGTCCAATCCACTCCTAGTTTGCTACATGCTCTAATAGCTTCTACCGAGTTCCGGAGTCCTGTCTGGCAAGCGACTCTGTCCCCTGCGTTATTGTAATCCCAATTTGGATCGTTTGCTGGCTAACGATTTGTGTTTCCCCCAGTCTGTTGTACAAACTTTGCCTCTTTATTAACTATTTTATCATCTCGCTCGTTTGGTCAGAACAACTCTCTCAAGAGTACTTGGGTATCCCGCCAGTTTGGATTATACCCAGTGCATATCTATTAGAAAACAGCTGAGCGCTCCTTTCCGCATCCTCCCTCAACCTGGGCATTTTGCTTGCCCACAATGCTCAATCATTCGGACTCCAGGGTTGGCTAGTAAATACATGCAGTACCACGTGAGGGGGGTTAGCTCCCCCCCCCCGCCCCCGCTGCACTCGCTTGTAATGCTGCTGCATTAGGTAAAACATTAGCAACCATAGGATGGAGGCCTGCCACGGGAGGAGGGGAAGTCTGAGTAAGAGGAGGAGAGGGACAGATAGACAGATCTTCAGGAGGCGCCACCGGAGGAGTGTAAGGCGGAGCAGTAGCTCCTGGGGCGTTATTTGGGACACCTATATCTGCTGCAGCAAGAGTAGTTTTACAGAGGGTGCCGTTTGTCCTCCTTGGATCTCGCCGGTCCCACATCCAATTATCCCCACACATACCAATAATCCATTCAGTGAGGCTTTTCATCTTCCAATATAAGCTGTAGCAGAGCTCATTTCTTAGAATCGAAGGATCCTTCCTTGGGTTAACCCCCACATTAATTGTAAGATGGACAATCATCCTGACATAAAGGGACAGCTAACTAGCTAGGGATCGATTTGACTGTAACGGCTTTTTTCTCCTTTTTGTTCCTTTTCCTTTTCTAAATTTGGATGTTTGGAGCCAAGAGGGTGCAATGGTGGTTGGCTACACTGCCATCTGGGGTGCCAAAGTGCTGTGGAAACACTTTGATCCTAGGTTTCCAAGAAGCAGAGCCTCACGCACATCTAGCAGCAAAATTTTATTTCTTGAAATGATGGTGCAGCATAGTAACTGCTGGAGCTGGGTGCCTCCAGGGAGGGACCTTGAACAAAGGAATTCTGGCCTAATTAGACCCTTTACAGTTTTATTTCCCACCTGCCAGGGAAGGTCTCCCCCAATCTTCTTTACTGAGTCTTCTTTACTCTCCTTCTGGTTGGTCTTGGCCTTCAGCCCACACTGGTTGCCATGTCCTTGTTTCCCACAGTCCCTTATCTCCTCCGAGGTCAACCCCAACCCAGGTGCATCCCATCTTGTCCCCTGCAGTCTACTTTTTAGCCCCATGAGCGAGCTGTGTATCTTTATTAGCTGCTTTTAATGGGTTTGGCCGTTACATGCTCAGCAATGATTCTGGAGTTCATGGACGGTTCGGCCTTGAGGCCTGCATGCGCAGGGTAGGCAGTGGCGATAGAAACAGAGCTGCATGTCATACCCCAGCTCTGCCCTTCCACCTGAGATGCAAGCCCTGAAGACAGCAGGGGCCTGCTCTTGCCCTGCGGTGACTGGAGAGGGCAGGGGAGGCCAAAGCTTTTCTCCCCCTTTCCCTTGGCTATTGTGGGCCAGCAGAGCAGTTGACGCTTTGCAGCAAAACCAAAGTGTGTCAGGCTGCTCTACGCTGGCCTGGCATATTGGAACGAGTGGACACCCCGTCCCCCCCAGGACAAGCCAGATTCATGCAGGCAGCAAGTTTTGCCCCTTGCCTTTGGCTCCCTAAAAAAAGAACACTCACTCCGGCTGAGGAAACGGGGCTGTATCTTTGCGGGAAGCCCAACAAAGCCATGAAGCGGTAGCACAACAGGGGCTGTGCTTGAGGAGTCGAGCTGTCCTGGGGCTGCGGGAGATGCCAGCAATGAGCCAGACCTTCCAGCACACTTGCGTGTGTGCGTGGTGTGCAGCACCATGGCATTGGCACAGCTGCGTCAGCTCTGCTCAAACAGAGTCACGTCCTGGCGGGAGGGTGCCACCTCGCCCATGCTCTCGGGAGCCAGGGACACAGTGCTCCGAGGTGGAATCTTGATGTTCTCCTTGGCACCCTCAGGTTCATGATGGTCTGTGACACCAGGCAACGGACTAAAGGTTCTGCATCATTTTCCAGGGGCTGGAGGGCTGCGAGAGAAAGGCACCGAGCTGAGAACAGACTCCCACCTTTGCAGAGATCCCAGGAATCCCCCCCCAGGCAGGGCCAGCCCCACTCAGCTCTTCCCATGCGGAGGAGGCAGCAGGTAGGACAAATGGATCAGCTGGCACTTGCAGGTCGGCCAAGCCCCAGATGCGCCCCAAATACCCCCTGCTCTCCCCCACATAGGGACACAGAGCCTTCCTCACCTGGGGCAGGCCAGTGAACTGCAGCTCACTTCCCAGCCTCCTCCCTCCTCCCTGCCAGGGCTGCCTGACACAGCGCTGCTCTCACTCACCAGTGCACAGCTCCTGCACCTTCTCCTTCCTCCGCTTCTTCACTTGCTGCCCGATGAGCCCTAGGCAAACACCTCCGCTCACCCCTCATACTCCCCAGCAAGCCCCCAGCAGCACAGCTCCCATCTGGCCTTGCCAGCTTGGCCATGCAGCCTGCTCCCCTTGGGCAAGGCTGGCCCCAGCCCCGTCCCCACGGTGCAGGACCCAGGGACAGTGGGAGGGACTGAAGACCCTCCTGTGTGCCCGTCTGGGTGGGCAGGCATGGCCCTGGGCTTGTGGCTCACCAATGAACCTCACAGCTGCCTCCCGCAAGGATGCGTCCGGGTTCTCCAGGTAAGGCAGGCTCTGGCGCAGGTGTTGCTCCGCTCTGCTCCTGTCCCTCAGCAGCTGCAGACAGCACAAGGACAGGGGGTTGGCACCGAGCCTCCCCAGAAGGCCAGGCCTGTCCCTCCTCCCAGCTCCGGCCTCCTCTTCCTTCCTGTTCACGCCTCCCAGCTAGAAGCTGGCTGGTAGCCAGGTTCAGAGGGAGCAGAGGGCAGAGCGGGGCCTGCGGGTGCTGAGATCCCCGCCATGCTTCTGCCAAGGCCCAGCCAGGCCAGGGGCCCCTTCAGCACCCCAGCGGGCACTTAGAGTAGAGGGCTCTGGGCTGCAGCAGTGCGTGAGGGGCACAGCTGTGCACCCTGCCCACTGGCCATGGCGGCAGGCCTCATCCCGCCGCGGCCCCGGGGGCTTTGGCCACGTCCTTACCACGCACTCCCCGATCTTCCATGTCTCCGCTCTTCTGGCCAGCTGCTTGAGCTCCTCCCACTTGAGGAACTGTGCAGCGCTCACCAGGGCTTCCTGAGAGGCCTGCAGAGCAACAGAGACCAGGAGATGCCACCGCAGCCACGGCAGGACACCCTGGGTCCCCCTCGTCTTGGCAAGGCTCCCAGCCTTTCCCAGCCCCAAATGGCACGACGCAGCGTGCCACTAGGTCTGGCCCTCCCTGAAGGCAGAGGCAGCTCTGCCTTGTCCTTCGGCACACAGGAAGCTGCACCTCATGCTGCCATGCGTTCCAAGGCACACTTGGCAGCAGCCCTTGCCTTGCTGCTCACCTCCACCCACGGCATGTCAGCATTGCTTCCCCAAAACACTGCTCCCTACCTGGGCCACTCTCTGCACCTTGTCACTCATGTGGAGGAAGAGCGGCACCAGGCTCCTCTGTGCATGCTGCTTCAGGTTCCGTTTGTTCTTCCCCACCACAATCTCCAGCAGGTCTTTGAAGAGGAGCATGGAGAGCTCTCGCACTCTGCTGTCTTCCTGCAGGCAGGGAGGAGAGCAGGGGAGGCCTCAGCAACGACTCCAGGAACGGGGCCCGACAAGAGCGTTTGCCGTGGCAAGGCCTCGTCCTCTCCGGGCACAACTGTCCCCCAGCCCGGCCAGAGGTCGGAGCTGAGGACAAGCCTCTGCTGAGGCAGCCTGGACAATGAGGGTTGTCGGCAGCAGCACGACAAGCCTCCCTGGGCTCTGTCTCCCTCTCCCTCTGGAGGGAGCTTCTTGGATTTCCCGAGGCCTCCATCAGGGCCCCCGCACACAACAAGAGGACAGAAAGGGACAGCCCTGCGGCACGGCCTCTCCCTCGCTCTCTAACCTGCTCCTACCTCTCTGCTCATCGCTGCCCCAGGCCACGGCAAGCGCCGCACGCAGTCAAGCACGAGACGCAGCAGCCGAGAGCAGACAGGGGGCTGGTTTGCTCTACTCCCACAGCCCTGGACACCAAGGCCAGCACAGGGCATGGGCTGAGAACCACAGGGCAAAAGGTTTCCTGACATACAGCAGGGCCTGTGCGGGGACGTGCCAACAGGCACGTATGCAGAGGGGCACACAGCACCCAGACCACGCATACGGACCCCCGGACACACCAGCAGAGCCCCGGCTCTCCCATCAGCCTTACGTCATCAAAGCGAGGCAGAAGCTTCTCGGCCAGCTGCAGAACAATCGGGTTGGAGCCCTTCTGTTCCAGGTAGCTGAGGATGTTTCTCAGCAGCATCAGGCTTCCCACACGCACTTCCCTGCAAGCATCCTGCAGCCACTCCATGCTGTCTGGGAGCAGGCTCTGCATTCTCCTTTTCTGTGGGAAACACACAACTTTCTTTGTGGGAAGCAAGGCCAGACCCCCCCCCCCGCCCCGCCCAAAAGTGCTCTGCCTGCTCTTTTCCCATCAGGGCTCAGTGGCCAGGGCCAGGGCTCTGCACACACGCAGGCCTTGGGCACAGAGGCTGCAGTGCAGGGCACAGATCTCCAAGGGGGCCCTCAGCATGCACTGGCCTCTGTAGGGAGCAAAGCTGCTGCCTCAAGGCCCAGGAGCAGCTGGCTGCCTTAGCCCGGCCCTGTGCTCCAGCTCATTGTCCCTCTCCCAGATCTTCCCGCTGGGCACTGGTGCCTTTCTCCTTGTGCAGCACGGCCAAGGGCCTGGCATGACACTCGGGGCAGATGAATGGGGCAGCGGAGACTTGGGAGCAGCTACCACGCCTCCGGATTGCCAGCCAAGTCCAAGCCACTCTCTGACCCAGTGTCTCCTGTCAAGCCCCAGGCTGCCAGCATGGCTTCACCCGCCTGCCCCCCTCCTCACCATCTTGGGTCTATTCAACAGGGCCACGAGGCCTCTGAACGCCAGTCTGCGCATCTCCAGGCTCTCACTCTGCGCATAACCCTGGACGAGTGGCAGGACCTCCTCATCCATGTCGGCAAGCTCAGGGCATTCCAGCAGCTGAAATGGACACAGCCCTGAAAGACTGGCACAGCCGGCAGCACTGCCCGCAGCGTGCAGCTCTCCATCCCACCCACCATCCAGGGCAAGGGCACCAGGCCCTCACAAAGCTCAGCCCAAACACAGCAGGCATTGTGCAGACACCCCTGGGCCCTGCTCACAGCCCCGCGCCTCACGGCACACTGCACACACTGCTCGCCTCCTCCTCCCGTCCCCTGAACCCTCCGCAGCCTCTTGTTCTCATCCCTTGGAGGAGCAATTGAACACAGAGAGCTGCCACAAAGCAGGCACGAAATACAAGTGCTTACGAGTGGTCGCCCAGCAGAAACGAGCCAAGGCCGGGGCTACTAACAGGAGCGTATGCATTGCCCCAGCTCCATTCACCAGCATCACCCCACACGCATGTGCACAAGCGAGCACAGCATTTAGAGGCCCCTCCAGAGAGGCACTGCTTGCCATGAGGCCCACCTCGACAAAGAAAGCCATGACGGGCAGCTGATGAAACTGGTCCTCCCTCCTCAGCAGCCTTGCCAGCTGGCGGAAGATCCAGCGACGCAGGTGACTGGCAGCCCCCCTCATTGCTCTGTCAGAGGCAAGAAGGCAGTGTTGGGCCTCAGCCGAGCAGGCAAACCTCCTCTGGCATCGCTCTGCTTGGCACACAGCTCCTGCAGCCAGCGGCATTTGCTCATGGAGCACTGCTCTTGCCCTACCACACCTTGCCATTAGAAAGTCAGCGTCAGGCATCATTACGTTCCTTTTGGTGGGAGACCGGAGAAACAGCCTTCCTGCCCAGGCGGCATGGCCTGCCCACACATCCCCTCTCCTGCCCGCTTTGGATTCCTGTGCCCCTGGGCCCTCCCCAGGTTCTCCTGCGCACGACCCTCTCCCACAGCTCCTAACACCACCTGCTCCCCCAGCAGCTCTCCAAGCTGGGCAGCATGGCAGCTCCCAGGGCCCTTCTGCTGGGTGAGCCCTTGCCACAAGGGCTGAGGCTGCAGCCTCTTTCTTGGAGAAGTGGCGTTCCCCCTCCCCCACCAAGAAGCACATGGGGAGGCACACCCCACAGCCAGGGAAGAGGTGCTGGGCCAGAGCAGGCCGGAAAGGGCTCTACCTGGCCAGCACCACCACTCCCTTCTGCGAGGTGTCCGCATGCAGAAATAGGTCCCAGCCGCCCTTCCTCTCAACAGCCACGGCTACGGTCTCATAGTGGGCGCAGCGCAGCAGACTTTTCATGGCCTGCACGGCACACCTGCATGCAGAGCAAAGCCCAGGTCACACTGGCAGCCTGGCCCTGCCTCCAGGTGCAGTGCAGAGACAGGGCAAGCGGGATCGAGCACCTGACGTGGCTGGTGGGACGGGACTCATCCCGTTGGCATTCCCTCAAGAAGATATTTGCTTCCTGGTGGCTGAACTCTGCTGTGAAGACCATCTGCAAGAGCAGCGCCAGGAAGAGCTGGGGGAAAAACGCCTTCACCGCCTCTGGGCAGACGGGCTCCCGGATGATCTCACACAGTGCCCTCGTTGCCTGCAGAAAACACTCAGTCACACCTCTCACTCCCGAGCAGTCCCCGGCATGCTTCCACAGCCCTCCAGGTGGGAGGCTCGAGCACAGCCTTGGAGCATGGGAAGTGCAGCTGGAGGCCTCAGCCTGGCTGCCTGACCAGGGCCAGCGCCCGCAGGCTCTTGGGCCTCAGCTCCTGGTTGTACACAGTGAGCCTTCCTGCCTCAGCATGACCATCACCTCGGCAGGCTTCGTGTAGCGTGCACGCTCGGCCAGGCTCCCTGTCCCAGGCCGTGCTGCCTGCCCAGGTTTTGCAGGAGCCCTACTCCCGCCCCTCACCTTGCCCCCAACCCGACCCTGGCTTTCCAGCCTGCTGAGCGAGGTCGGCGGATGCAGGGACAGCGTCGGATGGAGATTTCCTGGGCATGGCCAGCCTGGCTGTTGGTGTGCAGAGAGGCCAGGCAGCACTTGGCAGCCCTGTGCACTGGCACAGTCGGAGGCCTGGCGCTGGCCATGTTGTAGCCATGGGCCCAGGAGAGGTCCCTGCTTGGGGGCACACGGGCAGCGGAGAGGGGGAGGGGGCCCAGGGAGGCAGGCACCAGCCTGGGGGCACGGGAGGCCTCGTCCCCTAACTCACGGCCAGCGGAAGGATGCAGTTGTTGTCCCTGTCGGAGCTGGACTGCTTGCGCAGTGGCCGCTCCTCCAGCAAGCTCAGCAGCTCCCGCAGCATGTCCGGCGCAAGCATCGGCTTATCCATCAGCACCTTCCACATGCTCACGGCAGTGCTGCAGGCCCAGAGCGCCTTGTCAGTGGCACTTCCTTGGCCGCAGCACCGTAGCCTGGGCCAGCCCTGGAGGTCCCCAGCTGTGTGCCAGCCCTGCCCCTGCCCACCCCCTCCTCCCTGGCAGCCCCAAGAGGGTCCTGCCCAGGCAGGCAGCACATGACCAAGCTGAAGCCCCTTGCGCGGCAGGGAGCGTGCAGAGCCGCTGCGCTCTGCGGCTCAAGGCAGGGACACTTGCTCAGCTCTGGCTCCTCAAGGCCTGCTTGAGGCACCAGGGCTGGGAAACGGTGGGCGAGACACAGGGCCCTGCCCCTCAGCCGTGTGCTGGCCATCTGCTTGCCTCTGGCCCTCTTTGGGCCCTTCTCCCCATGGCCAAGGAGCCACTGGAGCCCGTCCAGGCTGACGGGCCCCATACCTGTTGCACAGTGGCGAGCAGTACAGCAGGCTCACGGTCACCTCGCTGGGCTCCAAGCAGGCCAGCTGGCAAAGGGTCTTGTTTAGGGTGACCCGGGCCGACAGCTCCCTCACATACTTGACGTTCCTGTAGAGGCACCTTATGATGCGTGGCACCTGGAAGACACAAGGCGGACGGTGAGGCTGCTCCCAGAGAGCAGCCAATACCCCAGCTCCCACTCACTTCTCCTTCCCTCTCCACCACTCCCACCGCTCCTTGCTGCCTTCCAAGGGGCTCCGCTGCCCACGAACACTGGCTCTCGGCGGGGAAACAGCGCCCCAGAGGGTCGAGCCCCACGCACGCCAGCCCCAGGCTCCTTACATCTTCCAGCACAGAGAAAGCGTCCAGCAGGAACATGGTCAGCATGTGGGAAGCCACCTCCGTATTGTAGGTGCTGCAGTTCCTCATGCCCTCGATGGCTGTGACAATGACGTCTGTCCTTTCGGAAGGCTGCAGGTTTTTCACAAACAGCTGGGGCAGAAAGGACCCAGGAGAGAAGAAATGTCACGCTGCGGGCCGCACTACTGCTGCTTAGCTAAGCAGTGGATGTGGCTCTGGAGAGAGGTGCGGGGCAGTGCTGGCACCGTGGCCCAGGAGAGCCAGGAGCACGCGCTGTGCTGGGTAGCAGCAGCATGGGGCATGTGGCCAGAGGGCCACCAGGGCAAGGCAGGATGCTCGGGAGCAGGCTCACAGTGCACTGGCTCTGCAGGCAACCCTAGCTTGCCGGTGGCCAGCAGGCTGCAGCTGCTGCTGGGACTCTTGGAGCCAAGCCTCTGGCTAGTCCCCCCGCTCAGGGACAGCGGGAGACACAGCAGTGAGAGCAGGGCTGCTACCAGGCAGCAACCAGTACTCTAGGTGCCACTCAGAGCTGCTTCCTTCTCCACCACCACCTCTGCATCAACCCCAAGGCCCCCTCAGCCCCACTCGTTAGGCATCCCTTTGCTCATCCACGTCTCCTCAGGACCCCATGGCCAACAGTCCCAGCAAGGGAAGTGCTCCTCACCCTCATGATCACGCTCATGTTGCTCGTCCACGAAAGGCAGAGCTCATTGTCGGCTTCCCTCTCCTTCTGGGGCTCCACATACTCTGGATCATCCTGCAGCATCGCCCGGCCTGAACAGCAGCAGAAAGACACAGCGGTCAGCAGGAGTCATGCAGAGCTGCAGCTGGCAGACTCATGGCATCAGAGAGAAACCAGCCTGGCAGAGACAAAGGGCATGCCACGAATGGATGGGGAGCAGGATTCCCAGGGAGGGTCGGGGCCTATTCCAGGGCAGAGAAGGGCAACTGCTTCAAAGGGTACCAAAAGCCTCACGGGCTTTCCGGTGCGAAGCCCGACACAAGCCGTAGCCTCTGAGCAGGGGCTGCTGAGCGTTTTCCAGGCCAGTGGTATCCAGGACAGGTACTAAGAGCCCACTCCCCTGCTCCTACATCAGCCGCGCCTCCTGCTCCTTTGCCTCACTGAGCAGAGGGGCCGAGGCAGTGCGATGCCTTCCCCGGCCTTGCCAGCGTGGCCGCGTGCAGAAGCACACAGCCCAGCACAGCTTCTCTTACGTTTTCGCTGCACGACGAATCTGAAGAGGCAATGAAGAGCATCCAAGGCCCCGCCCTTGGTCTCCGCGTCCTCGTAAGCACAGCAAAGGATGAGACAGCCCACCAGCTGTCCCAGCATCGGCACGGGGATCTTCCCATAGCAGGCAGGGCTCTCATCCACTCCTCCAAAGGGGTGCCACACCTGGGCAAGGCGGGTGGGACAGGTAGAAGGGCTGACGGGAGGCAGTCGCCACCAAAGCCCTGAAGCCAAGACTCTGCCCAGGCATGGATCCCAGCGGAGCCAAAGCTCTCGAGGGCCCTGCAGGCCTTGCCTCCCAAAGCAGCAGCCCAGCAAAGGCAGCACTGCCAGGCTGCGGCTCACATCATGCTCCGCGCGCACTGCTCCCCTGCACAGGGCTGGGGGCACAGCTGGCTCCTGCGACAAAGGGACTGCAGAGAAAAGCCCATGGAGAGAGGGCCAAAGAGCTTTGCTTCAGGGCAGAGCCTTGCTCAGTGCCTTAACCTGTGCCCACGCTTCCCTCCGAGGGACCCCCTGAGCTGCACTGTGCTCTGGGCTGCTGCAAAGGGCCAAAGCGGGGGCTGCACGGTGCTTGGCTCCTTACCTCCAGCGAGGAATAGTTGGCCAGCAACTTGCTCAGCCTCCCAATCCTCCCCACGGCCCTCTCACGCACAGCTGCTCTCTCCGTCTTGGTGAAGGGCAGCAGCATCTGCAAGGAGAAAGGCTACTGCTCTGCCCGGGGAGCTGACGCCCACTCCAGCAGAAGCAGCTCTGCTAAGCGCCTGCCTGCAGTCCTACAGTGCACCAAGGCTTCCTCGGAGCTAGAGCCAAGCCTGGAATGGCCTTCCTGCCCCTACAGGCCCCAGCCTGCAAGGCCCACCTTGCCCTCAGGCAGCCAGCCACACCCAAGCCCCCTCCCAGCCTCTGCTCCTGGCCATGCACATGGCCCCGGGTGCCCTCTTCAGGAAGGCAGGCCTTTCAGGCCACACCTTCCCTAGGGGTCTGCAGTGGGCAGCCTGGCCTCCGGCCTCCTGGCATGGCAGAAGAACCAAGCTTCCGGCCTCGGCTCCCCTTGCAGCACGGGCAGCTCCCAGTGGGTCTCTGCCCCATTCCGATCTGGCAAGGAAAGCACAAGGCACGCGGAGGCAGGGGGGCAGCAGCACCAGCTGCCATCAGTGCAGTGCCTAGAGAAGAAGGGTGCCATTCCTCCCACTGCTTTGGTGCAAGGAGAGCTTTGGGGGCAGAGGTGGCCCAGGAGTGCTCATGGGGGCAAGGTGTTCCCAAGAGCCTGGAGGATGTTTGGGGTGGGAAGGGACTTGGGCTGTAGCCAGGGGGCACTGGGCTCACAGAAGAGCCCAGTGGGGAACCTCCGCTCACCCAAGCGAGAAACGCCCCCTGCCTGCAGCGTGCTGCCTGTACATGGCACTCAGGGGGGGAATGTCCACTCGAGGGTGTCACTTCCCTCTGGGCTGAGGAACAGGCCCAATGCAGCCCACTCTTTGCAAATGCCACACCTGCAAGATCTTCTGCAGCTCCAGGAGGCTGGAAGTGGCCGACTTGAGCACCAGCACCTCCAACATGTTGTCCATGGCATCGAGGGTCTGCAAGGAGGACAGGGGGCTGTGGCATTCCTTCCCCACTGCCTCTGACCCACAGCAGACTCAGTTGAACCCCTGCTGCCCAGCGAGGACACCCGCTGCCCTGCACGGGCCAACGAGAGGCCTCAGGGCAGGAGACCTGCTGTGCACGCACCAGCCCCTGGGCACTGCCCATGGCCCAGCCCACGGGAAGGGCATGAAGGCAGGAGGGTGGGAAAACAAAGCTGAGATCCTGCCCAGCCTTGGAGCTGACAGTCACCTCTCAGCACAGCGGAGCCAGGGGCAAGCCCAGAGGGGCTGGCGGGCTCCCTGTAGCTCACCCAGCACCTACCTTGGAGTAGAGGGACATGTCCACGGTCTCCATGTCTTCTCTTGGAGGAAGCAAGAAGACACTCTTGAAGCAGGCATGGAGAAGGCTGCTCTTTTTGCCCTCCAGAACCGGCTCCACTGCACTGCAAAGAGAGAGCGAGAGAGAGAGAGAGATGCCTGTTGGACACTGGTGCTGGGAGCAGTGCCTGGATGCCCTGGGGAGGTGGCTGTGGGCCGCTGGGGCAGGAGTCCCCCGGCTGCTACAGAGAGCACGTGAGGGAGCCCTGCAGGGAGGCACCTCCTCCCTCCATGAACTGGCCCAGGGCCAGAGGAGAGCCCAGGCAGCTAGGCCTCCCCCCTTCTCTACCACCTGCCTCCCCTTCTGCACTACAAGCCAAGGGGCCCTGGGGAGCTGCAGCAGGCAACCCTCTGCCCTCCCATCTGCCCTACTGACAAGCCTGGGCCAGGGGAGAGCAGAAGCGCAGCAGACAGCACCGCCAGCCTCCTCCCACCATGGTGCACACCTCCCAGCCAGGGACGGTGCCATCAGGCACATGCTGTGCACAGGTCCTGGCCAAACCAGGGGCTCTGCTAGCTACCTCATTGCCGTGATAGCAAGCATGGCTTGCTGGCGCACTGCTGTGCCCAGGCGCTCCAAGGGCTCCTCTTCCAGCAGCACCTGCACAGCACAACCGGCAGTCAGCGCGGCAACTGCCATCACCCAGCACCAGCAGACCCAGGGCCCAGCTGGCCTTGCCCCTGTCCTCACACCTGCTGCCTCTCCCCTCACCTCGATATGCTCGGCCAGCTCGTGTCGGCAGCAGAACACCTCCAGGCCCCAGGACAAGGTCTTGGCGCTGCTGCCTCCACAGAGGGTGCCGATGGACGCTAGAAACTTCAGCTTCTGCGCCTCTTGCTGACAGACGGGGAAGAGAGACAGAGTGAGCGCGAGAGGGGACAGGAAAGGCCAGCAGGACCAGAGCAGCCAGGGGGCTGCAGTGCTGGGCGGGACCCCGGACGGCAGCAGCTCTGCACAGCCAGCACCTCCCCAGCAGCCTGCCAGCAGACATGGGCGGACCCGCAGGGAGACCCAGGCACAGCCCCCATGGAAACGGCTGCACTTACCTGTTCTCGGCCACCCACAAAGGCCTGGATGAAGTCCAAGGCTTCCTCATCCTCTCTGGACAGCTCGGACCAGCTGCTGATGGAAAACCTTGCACCTGAGAAAGGAAGAGAGCCGGGAGCACTGCAGAGATGGAGGGCAGGCAGCAGAGAGCCGCGCAGTGAGCTCTGCCCGCCGGCCAGCCATGGGCCTGCTCCCGGGCACGCAGTCTCCCCCAGGCTGCTCAAGGCTGCACGGTGCCCAGCACATGGGCTGCCCTGCTGCAGCCAGCCAGGCAGGGCAAACCTCAACTGCACCAGGCTGGGGAACGTGCTGCCAGACGGGCAGCATCCCTCCTCCTGCCACGGAGCTGCCGCTCGCTGCCCGTCCCAGGCAGCAGGAGCTGCGTCCATCTGCGCTCTCCCTCCTGGGCGCGTGCTGCGCTGGGGCCAGCTCCCAAGCCCCGAGCGGGCCCTGGCATCCGGGCACCGCTGTGCCACCACCCCGGGCACCCCGACACCACGTGCTGGGGAGATGGGAGCCCGGCGCAGAGCAGGGTGCGCTCCCCGGCCCTCACCCCAGCCCGGCCCAGCCCCACGGGGGCTCACTCACCTCTCCGCCACGCCTGGGACTCGAACCCCTCCAAGGGCCTCGAGGCAGAGCTGCTCTCCTCGGCAACCCTGTCCTGCTCCTGGGATGCCCGGCGCGGGCAGCCGTACTCCTGCTCCCAGGCCACCCGTGGGCGGCTGGGGGGTCTCTCCGCCATCCTGCGGCACGGAGCAGAGGCAGGAGGGGGACACTTGTTTAATGCAGAGCTGGGGAGGGTCCCCACGGGGGTGGGGGCAGCGCAGTCAAAGGTCCCCGCACCCGTCCCGGCCCTGGAGCCAGCTCTCCTGCGCCTCAGCCCCTGCCGCAAGGTCCTGCCCCCGCCACGGCCGAGGGCCCCCGCAGCCCCGTGGCACTGCCGAGCCCGGCCCCGTCGCTCTCACCCGCAGCAGGAGCTGGCAAGGCCTCGGCAAACGCCTCGACTCCGCGGGGCTGCCGGGGCGGCAGGGAAAGACGCGGCTGCGCTCGGGGGCTCCTCCTCGAGCTCCACGCGCTCCTGCCCTCTCCCGTCGCCGTCCGCCCGGACACTGCCCGCACCTGACAGCGCCGCCGGTGTCACAACGGGGGGGGTCACAATGGCCCCGCCGGGGGCGGCTCTGAGGTCACCTCTGCTGCGCGAGCTGCTCCAGCAGCAGCAGCCGGTGCCGCCAGGGGCTCCAGGGCCGCAGCGTGGCCGCCCCGGGCAGGAGGGAGCTGGGGCAGGGCAGGGCGAGGCAGCTCGAGGGGCCGCGCGCGGCTCCGCATGGCCAGCTCCCTCCTCTTTCATCCCCGGCTGCCCACGCCTGGCCGCACTCACCTGCTCACCACTAACCACCAGCACCACCTCAAAACCTGACCCCACCGTACCTCTTGCCCCAATCCCCTCCTCTCATCCCTCACCCCAAACTCTAACCCTCCAGCCACAACCCAGACCTCCAACCCCTTTCCCTAACTCTTGCTCCAGCCCTCACCGGCATCTCCAACCCTCAGCCCTAGACAACAAATGCTAGCCGTCACCCCAGCCCTCACCCCTGCCATAGCCCACTCCCCCACAAAGCTAGCCAACGCTCACAGCAAGCACCGGAAACCCGCAGCACAACCACCAAACCTCGCCCCACGCCTCACCCAACCCCTCACCCCATGCAGCCAGCTCTCGTCCCCAGCCCTGCCCTCAACACCAGCCCCCAAGCACCAACCCCAGGGAGATGCCCGAACCCCCACTGCCAGCCCCAACCCCTTCCCCAGCCGCCCTCCCCCTCGCACCAGCCCCCTACCCTGCAGCCCCGCCGCTCACCCTCACGCTCCCGCCGGGCCCCCTCGCGCCCCACCCCGGCAGGCAGAGGAAGGGCAGGACCGGGCCGTGCTGGGGCAGCTGAGCGTGGCAGGCACCGCTGCAGATGCTCTGCTCCAGCCCTGCTCCAGCAGGGGCACCTACAGCACGTTGCCCCACACCAGCACAGGCGGCTTTGCAGCACAGGTTATTGGCCTTGCCAGTTCTGCTGGCCCCCGGGGCCGTGGCCGGGCTCCCAAGTGGGCGGAAAACCACACGGACGTCGGGCAAAGAGCTGGTGAGCAGCCTGGACTGCTTCAGGCTGGAGCACGTTATACGGCGTAGAAATTATGCCCTCCACTCCTGCAAGTAGGAGGATGTTGGCCCGTTCAGCTGGCACGGTTGGAGCTGGAAAAGGATGCCTGCCCGTTGTCTAAAAGAAATTGTTGTAAAACCTAAAACCTTTTCCCTGTGTTTTACAAAAGCAAAACAGCTAACCTCGTGTGAACTCAAGGAGCAATTTCTCTGGGAGGACTGTATGAAAACTGAGGGGTTTTTTTTGTTTGTTTTGAGGAGAAAAGCACTCTTTCTTTTCCAAACCCTTGAGTTGGTGTTCTTTGACCTTCATACGTGAGTCGATTTCAGCCTAGAAGGCTCTTTTCCCACCGGTAGGTGTTGATGTTGACAGAGGCACCGCTGTGCTTTCTAGTGTGGCATGCTAGCACCTATTCCAAGAAGTGGAACTCTCTCTGCTTATTGCGTTGTGGCCAAGCAATACATCCGCACAATGGAAGAAGGTTGAGGGCAGAAGCCTGGCTGTGACTGACCACAGGTGTTGCCAAGAAAGCTGGATGAATCTCAGCACAAAGGGCGCCACAGGCTGGCCTTTGTTTTAAGGCATGCCCTGGACTCCTGCAAGCACCTGAAGGCTGGAAATCCATCCTTCCAGGAGCAGAAACGATGAGCAGTAGAGGGAATGTGCTGCGCAGGTGAGCTGCAGCTGGTGCAGCAAGCATTGCTGGTTTGAAGCGGTGGCTTGCTCCTTTGCCCTTTCCCAGAGAAATGCAATCTGATAATGGATGACATCTGTAAGAACAAAGAACTGCAAAGGTGGAGTTCTTCCCGTGGAGTCCAGTGGACTTTCCACCTACCGTGTCGAGCTCAATGCAATGGGGGAGGAGAAAGATGCAATGGATGAGAGAAAGGACAGCAATGCAAGAGTGACTCTTCTCTCTTAGAATACTTCTAAGTGGGAATTGGATTTGTGGGAAGTCTGAAGTTGGCTACGTAAGTGACACCCTCCCACCATGGGAAGTGTCAGAGAAGGACATTGTATCTGATTTAGCTTCAGCTTAGTCTCAGGGCCTAAAGTAGATGAAGCCTGCGGGCCTCAAGGCCGAACTGTGAATGAACTTGAGAAACATTGCTGGCAATGTAGCTGCAAAACCATTTATGACCAGCTACTAAGGCTACAAAAGGGGCTAATGAGGATGTAAAATAGGATGCAGGAGACAAGATGGGATGCACGTGGGTTGGGGTTGACCTTGGAGGAGATAAGGGCCTGGGCTGTAGGCCAGGAGCTGTCCGAAGGAGAGAGAGAGCAGTCAGAAGGGGAGAGAGCAGTGACTCAGAAAAGAAGACTGGAGGAGACTGTCACTGGCAGGTGGGGAAATAAGACTGCAAAGGGTCTGATTAGCCCAGAATGTCTTTGTTCAGGGTCCCTGCGTGGAGGCAGCCAGCTCGAGCTGTTACTTCCTGTACTGTCATTTATTCTTGTAATTCATGTCAAAGAAATAATTAATTCTGCTCCTATATGTGCATGAGACTCTGCTCCTCGGAAACCTAGGGTGGGGCCATGTCTACAACAGGAAGTCCCCTAGATGAGGGGTTTGTGTCAGTAGCTGCACAAATTCCTTTGAAAACACTGTCAAGGTCCTGGAGAATCACCGATCACAGGACGGCTGAGGTTGGAATGGACCTCTGGAGATCATCTAGTCCAACCCCCCTGCTCAAGCAGGGTCCTCCAGAGCACATTGCCCAGGACCCCACCCAGAGGGCTTTTGAGTATCTCCAGGGAAGGAGACTGCACAGCCTCTCTGGGCAACCTGTGCCAGTGCTCCGTCACCCTCCCAGCCCAGAAGTTTTTCCTCCTGTGCACATGGAACTGCCTGTGGTTCAGTTTGTGCCCGTTGCCTCTTGTCCTGTCACTGGGCTCTACTGAGATCCCCTCTCAGTCTTGTCTTCTCCAGGCTCTACAGGCCGAGCTCTCGCAGCCTTTCTTCACAGGAGACATGCTGCAGTCCCCTCATCATCTTTGTAGCCCTCCGCCGGACTCTCTCCAGTAGGGCCATGTCTCTCTTGTACCCTCTTTCCAGCAGGTCAACCCCCAGCCTGTCCTGGGCCATGGAGTTCTTCCTCCCTAGGTGCAGGACCCTGCACTTGCCTTTGTTGAACTTGAGAAGGTTCCTCTCTGCCCATGAGGTTGTGATTAAGCAAGGTTGTGGCTCTTTTTCTGGATGGTGGACGGGTGGGATGGCAGCAGGACGAGGAGTCATGAGGGGAGGAAGGGGAATTCCATTAACTTCTGCACCTGGGTTAGGTTCTTGGGAGGGTTATTATTGTGGGAAGTGAGGACATATGCAGCGTGAGTGCCCAAGCTGTGCACGAATTCAGCCACAGTCAGGGGTGAATCCTCCTTTGGGAGAAAATCAAGATGTAGGCCGAACTGATGAATGACTAGTTGAGGAGGAATATCCTTGTGCTTGTATTCGATGTGTATGTATGTTTTTGTCTACTTTGTAGCCTCATGAGCTAGTTTTGTATCTTTGTCAGCTAGTTTTAACTGGTTTGGCAGTTACAACATTGGCAAGGTCACATCCTTCGCAAAGTTTCTGGAGTTCAAGGACAGTTCAGCCTTGAGGCCTGCAGGCTTCATCTACTTTAGGCACTGATGCTAAGCAAGAGTGAGACTTAAGCGAAGCGGAAGCTAAATCGGCTACAATTTCCTTCTCCAACAGTCCTCCCTTGGTTTCTATGAGCACACCTGCTGGATACATATATTGGGGTAGAGTATTTGTGCACATCATAGAGGAGAATGTGAGGCACTTTTTCTCCTTTTTTTTTTTTTTTTTTGTGAAGTTTACCTTAGATTAAATAATCTAATGAAAAGGCGCCCAGGTGTTGCTGGGTTGTTAAGAAAGCCTTACTGCACGGATTTGGTTTGGAGACTCAAGAACTGAGATGCAGCTGTGCTTTTGCAGCCGGGCACTAATTCGTGAAGCACAAAGTATAGGCATTCCTCTTTTTCGATTGTAATCCCGTTCCCAATAGTGCGTTATGACAAACAAGAAGTTATGTTACCATTTTTAGTTATTGAAGGCAGAACACTGAAGGAGATAAGCCCGCCTTAACTAGGATAATCCTTCTGTTAAGCAAACATGAAGATGGTACTGCTCTTTTGGAAGTTTGTCTGCAGCTCTTGAAAAAAAAGCAGGTATCTCCGTAAGAGACAGCATCTCGAAGATGTACACAATATGCTAAACATTTCTCTCTCCTCAGAGTTTCTGGATTCCCCTGTCTCTAGTCACTGTGAATACTGTCCACCCTCCCAAGCTGATCCGCTTGCCTGGGGGCTCCTTACTCCTGGGGGCCTTCTTGGACAAAGGAGACATTCTCTCTGCATACGTCCTACATTGCCACAGAAATAACATTCCGGTCCCTCACTGTCTGCCCGTCTTCTCCTGTCCCCTTCTCGTCCTTGCCCTTGGCATTGCCCTAGCCTTCCTCGGCCTCCTCTGTCTCTTCCTCTACCCCTTCCTCTAATTTGCAAGTTCCGTGCTGAAGCTGCTGCTAAGAGATTAGCCTCTTCTTGGTTTTCCTTTTTCCGTTCCTTTGCTTGCTTCCCTTGCTGTTTCTCCTCTCGCCCGTCATAGACCAATACTGCCACGCTTAAAATCCTTTGTGAAGTTTCTCCTTGCCACCCTGGCATGTGCTCCTTCAACTCTTTTGGGCTATCCGGAGCGGCCTGATGGACAAAGACACTAATGGCTAGTGCATCATTCCAATTCTGGAAAGTCCTTCCCCCATAGTTCAACAAGGCTTGCCCTAGTCGTCCCCCAAAATCCCTGGCCTCTTTGTCCAAGCTCTGTCTACGCTCCTGCACTCTAGTCCAATCCACTCCTAGTTTGCTACATGCTCTAATAGCTTCTACCGAGTTCCGGAGTCCTGTCTGGCAAGCGACTCTGTCCCCTGCGTTATTGTAATCCCAATCTGGATCGTTTGCTGGCTAACGATTTGTGTTTCCCCCAGTCTGTTGTACAAACTTTGCCTCTTTATTAACTATTTTATCATCTCGCTCGTTTGGTCAGAACAACTCTCTCAAGAGTACTTGGGTATCCCGCCAGTTTGGATTATACCCAGTGCATATCTATTAGAAAACAGCTGAGCGCTCCTTTCCGCATCCTCCCTCAACCTGGGCATTTTGCTTGCCCACAATGCTCAGTCACTCGGACTCCAGGGTTGGCTAGTAAATACATGCAGTACCACGTGAGGGGGGTTAGCTCCCCCCCCCGCCCCCGCTGCACTCGCTTGTAATGCTGCTGCATTAGGTAAAACATTAGCAACCATAGGATGGAGGCCTGCCACGGGAGGAGGGGAAGTCTGAGTAAGAGGAGGAGAGGGACAGATAGACAGATCTTCAGGAGGCGCCACCGGAGGAGTGTAAGGCGGAGCAGTAGCTCCTGGGGTTATTTGGGACACCTATATCTGCTGCAGCAAGAGTAGTTTTACAGAGGGTGCCGTTTGTCCTCCTTGGATCTCGCCGGTCCCACATCCAATTATCCCCACACATACCAATAATCCATTCAGTGAGGCTTTTCATCTTCCAATATAAGCTGTAGCAGAGCTCATTTCTTAGAATCGAAGGATCCTTCCTTGGGTTAACCCCCACATTAATTGTAAGATGGACAATCATCCTGACATAAAGGGACAGCTAACTAGCTAGGGATCGATTTGACTGTAACGGCTTTTTTCTCCTTTTTGTTCCTTTTCCTTTTCTAAATTTGGATGTTTGGAGCCAAGAGGGTGCAATGGTGGTTGGCTACACTGCCATCTGGGGTGCCAAAGTGCTGTGGAAACACTTTGATCCTAGGTTTCCAAGAAGCAGAGCCTCACGCACATCTAGCAGCAAAATTTTATTTCTTGAAATGATGGTGCAGCATAGTAACTGCTGGAGCTGGGTGCCTCCAGGGAGGGACCTTGAACAAAGGAATTCTGGCCTAATTAGACCCTTTACAGTTTTATTTCCCACCTGCCAGGGAAGGTCTCCCCCAATCTTCTTTACTGAGTCTTCTTTACTCTCCTTCTGGTTGGTCTTGGCCTTCAGCCCACACTGGTTGCCATGTCCTTGTTTCCCACAGTCCCTTATCTCCTCCGAGGTCAACCCCAACCCACGTGCATCCCATCTTGTCCCCTGCAGTCTACTTTTTAGCCCCATGAGCTAGCTGTGTATCTTTATTAGCTGCTTTTAATGGGTTTGGCCGTTACATGCTCAGCAATGATTCTGGAGTTCATGGACGGTTCGGCCTTGAGGCCTGCATGCGCAGGGTAGGCAGTGGCGATAGAAACAGAGCTGCATGTCATACCCCAGCTCTGCCCTTCCACCTGAGATGCAAGCCCTGAAGACAGCAGGGGCCTGCTCTTGCCCTGCGGTGACTGGAGAGGGCAGGGGAGGCCAAAGCTTTTCTCCCCCTTTCCCTTGGCTATTGTGGGCCAGCAGAGCAGTTGACGCTTTGCAGCAAAACCAAAGTGTGTCAGGCCGCTCTACGCTGGCCTGGCATATTGGAACGAGTGGACACCCCGTCCCCCCCAGGACAAGCCAGATTCATGCAGGCAGCAAGTTTTGCCCCTTGCCTTTGGCTCCCTAAAAAAAGAACACTCACTCCGGCTGAGGAAACGGGGCTGTATCTTTGCGGGAAGCCCAACAAAGCCATGAAGCAGTAGCACAACAGGGGCTGTGCTTGAGGAGTCGAGCTGTCCTGGGGCTGCGGGAGATGCCAGCAATGAGCCAGACCTTCCAGCACACTTGCGTGTGTGCGTGGTGTGCAGCACCATGGCATTGGCACAGCTGCGTCAGCTCTGCTCAAACAGAGTCACGTCCTGGCGGGAGGGTGCCACCTCGCCCATGCTCTCGGGAGCCAGGGACACAGTGCTCCGAGGTGGAATCTTGATGTTCTCCTTGGCACCCTCAGGTTCATGATGGTCTGTGACACCAGGCAACGGACTAAAGGTTCTGCATCATTTTCCAGGGGCTGGAGGGCTGCGAGAGAAAGGCACCGAGCTGAGAACAGACTCCCACCTTTGCAGAGATCCCAGGAATCCCCCCCCAGGCAGGGCCAGCCCCACTCAGCTCTTCCCATGCGGAGGAGGCAGCAGGTAGGACAAATGGATCAGCTGGCACTTGCAGGTCGGCCAAGCCCCAGATGCGCCCCAAATACCCCCTGCTCTCCCCCACATAGGGACACAGAGCCTTCCTCACCTGGGGCAGGCCAGTGAACTGCAGCTCACTTCCCAGCCTCCTCCCTCCTCCCTGCCAGGGCTGCCTGACACAGCGCTGCTCTCACTCACCAGTGCACAGCTCCTGCACCTTCTCCTTCCTCCGCTTCTTCACTTGCTGCCCGATGAGCCCTAGGCAAACACCTCCGCTCACCCCTCATACTCCCCAGCAAGCCCCCAGCAGCACAGCTCCCATCTGGCCTTGCCAGCTTGGCCATGCAGCCTGCTCCCCTTGGGCAAGGCTGGCCCCAGCCCCATCCCCACGGTGCAGGACCCAGGGACGGTGGGAGGGACTGAAGACCCTCCTGTGTGCCCGTCTGGGTGGGCAGGCATGGCCCTGGGCTTGTGGCTCACCAATGAACCTCACAGCTGCCTCCCGCAAGGATGCGTCCGGGTTCTCCAGGTAAGGCAGGCTCTGGCGCAGGTGTTGCTCCGCTCTGCTCCTGTCCCTCAGCAGCTGCAGACAGCACAAGGACAGGGGGTTGGCACCGAGCCTCCCCAGAAGGCCAGGCCTGTCCCTCCTCCCAGCTCCGGCCTCCTCTTCCTTCCTGTCCACGCCTCCCAGCTAGAAGCTGGCTGGTAGCCAGGTTCAGAGGGAGCAGAGGGCAGAGCGGGGCCTGCGGGTGCTGAGATCCCCGCCATGCTTCTGCCAAGGCCCAGCCAGGCCAGGGGCCCCTTCAGCACCCCAGCGGGCACTTAGAGTAGAGGGCTCTGGGCTGCAGCAGTGCGTGAGGGGCACAGCTGTGCACCCTGCCCACTGGCCATGGCGGCAGGCCTCATCCCGCCGCGGCCCCGGGGGCTTTGGCCACGTCCTTACCACGCACTCCCCGATCTTCCATGTCTCCGCTCTTCTGGCCAGCTGCTTGAGCTCCTCCCACTTGAGGAACTGTGCAGCACTCACCAGGGCTTCCTGAGAGGCCTGCAGAGCAACAGAGACCAGGAGATGCCACCGCAGCCACGGCAGGACACCCTGGGTCCCCCTCGTCTTGGCAAGGCTCCCAGCCTTTCCCAGCCCCAAATGGCACGACGCAGCGTGCCACTAGGTCTGGCCCTCCCTGAAGGCAGAGGCAGCTCTGCCTTGTCCTTCGGCACACAGGAAGCTGCACCTCATGCTGCCATGCGTTCCAAGGCACACTTGGCAGCAGCCCTTGCCTTGCTGCTCACCTCCACCCACGGCATGTCAGCATTGCTTCCCCAAAACACTGCTCCCTACCTGGGCCACTCTCTGCACCTTGTCACTCATGTGGAGGAAGAGCGGCACCAGGCTCCTCTGTGCATGCTGCTTCAGGTTCCGTTTGTTCTTCCCCACCACAATCTCCAGCAGGTCTTTGAAGAGGAGCATGGAGAGCTCTCGCACTCTGCTGTCTTCCTGCAGGCAGGGAGGAGAGCAGGGGAGGCCTCAGCAACGACTCCAGGAACAGGGCCCGACAAGAGCGTTTGCCGTGGCAAGGCCTCGTCCTCTCCGGGCACAACTGTCCCCCAGCCCGGCCAGAGGTCGGAGCTGAGGACAAGCCTCTGCTGAGGCAGCCTGGACAATGAGGGTTGTCGGCAGCAGCACGACAAGCCTCCCTGGGCTCTGTCTCCCTCTCCCTCTGGAGGGAGCTTCTTGGATTTCCCGAGGCCTCCATCAGGGCCCCCGCACACAACAAGAGGACAGAAAGGGACAGCCCTGCGGCACGGCCTCTCCCTCGCTCTCTAGCCTGCTCCTACCTCTCTGCTCATCGCTGCCCCAGGCCACGGCAAGCGCCGCACGCAGTCAAGCACGAGACGCAGCAGCCGAGAGCAGACAGGGGGCTGGTTTGCTCTACTCCCACAGCCCTGGACACCAAGGCCAGCACAGGGCATGGGCTGAGAACCACAGGGCAAAAGGTTTCCTGACATACAGCAGGGCCTGTGCGGGGACGTGCCAACAGGCACGTATGCAGAGGGGCACACAGCACCCAGACCACGCATACGGACCCCCGGACACACCAGCAGAGCCCCGGCTCTCCCATCAGCCTTACGTCATCAAAGCGAGGCAGAAGCTTCTCGGCCAGCTGCAGAACAATCGGGTTGGAGCCCTTCTGTTCCAGGTAGCTGAGGATGTTTCTCAGCAGCATCAGGCTTCCCACACGCACTTCCCTGCAAGCATCCTGCAGCCACTCCATGCTGTCTGGGAGCAGGCTCTGCATTCTCCTTTTCTGTGGGAAACACACAACTTTCTTTGTGGGAAGCAAGGCCAGACCCCCCCCCGCCCCGCCCAAAAGTGCTCTGCCTGCTCTTTTCCCATCAGGGCTCAGTGGCCAGGGCCAGGGCTCTGCACACACGCAGGCCTTGGGCACAGAGGCTGCAGTGCAGGGCACAGATCTCCAAGGGGGCCCTCAGCATGCACTGGCCTCTGTAGGGAGCAAAGCTGCTGCCTCAAGGCCCAGGAGCAGCTGGCTGCCTTAGCCCGGCCCTGTGCTCCAGCTCATTGTCCCTCTCCCAGATCTTCCCGCTGGGCACTGGTGCCTTTCTCCTTGTGCAGCACGGCCAAGGGCCTGGCATGACACTCGGGGCAGATGAATGGGGCAGCGGAGACTTGGGAGCAGCTACCACACCTCCGGATTGCCAGCCAAGTCCAAGCCACTCTCTGACCCAGTGTCTCCTGTCAAGCCCCAGGCTGCCAGCATGGCTTCACCCGCCTGCCCCCCTCCTCACCATCTTGGGTCTATTCAACAGGGCCACGAGGCCTCTGAACGCCAGTCTGCGCATCTCCAGGCTCTCACTCTGCGCATAACCCTGGACGAGTGGCAGGACCTCCTCATCCATGTCGGCAAGCTCAGGGCATTCCAGCAGCTGAAATGGACACAGCCCTGAAAGACTGGCACAGCCGGCAGCACTGCCCGCAGCGTGCAGCTCTCCATCCCACCCACCATCCAGGGCAAGGGCACCAGGCCCTCACAAAGCTCAGCCCAAACACAGCAGGCATTGTGCAGACACCCCTGGGCCCTGCTCACAGCCCCGCGCCTCACGGCACACTGCACACACTGCTCGCCTCCTCCTCCCGTCCCCTGAACCCTCCGCAGCCTCTTGTTCTCATCCCTTGGAGGAGCAATTGAACACAGAGAGCTGCCACAAAGCAGGCACGAAATACAAGTGCTTACGAGTGGTCGCCCAGCAGAAACGAGCCAAGGCCGGGGCTACTACCAGGAGCGTATGCATTGCCCCAGCTCCATTCACCAGCATCACCCCACACGCATGTGCACAAGCGAGCACAGCATTTAGAGGCCCCTCCAGAGAGGCACTGCTTGCCATGAGGCCCACCTCGACAAAGAAAGCCATGACGGGCAGCTGATGAAACTGGTCCTCCCTCCTCAGCAGCCTTGCCAGCTGGCGGAAGATCCAGCGACGCAGGTGACTGGCAGCCCCCCTCATTGCTCTGTCAGAGGCAAGAAGGCAGTGTTGGGCCTCAGCCGAGCAGGCAAACCTCCTCTGGCATCGCTCTGCTTGGCACGCAGCTCCTGCAGCCAGCGGCATTTGCTCATGGAGCACTGCTCTTGCCCTACCACACCTTGCCATTAGAAAGTCAGCGTCAGGCATCATTACGTTCCTCTTGGTGGGAGACCGGAGAAACAGCCTTCCTGCCCAGGCGGCATGGCCTGCCCACACATCCCCTCTCCTGCCCGCTTTGGATTCCTGTGCCCCTGGGCCCTCCCCAGGTTCTCCTGCGCGCGACCCTCTCCCACAGCTCCTAACACCACCTGCTCCCCCAGCAGCTCTCCAAGCTGCGCAGCATGGCAGCTCCCAGGGCCCTTCTGCTGGGCGAGCCCTTGCCACAAGGGCTGAGGCTGCAGCCTCTTTCTTGGAGAAGTGGCGTTCCCCCTCCCCCACCAAGAAGCACATGGGGAGGCACACCCCACAGCCAGGGAAGAGGTGCTGGGCCAGAGCAGGCCGGAAAGGGCTCTACCTGGCCAGCACCACCACTCCCTTCTGCGAGGTGTCCGCATGCAGAAATAGGTCCCAGCCGCCCTTCCTCTCAACAGTCACGGCTACGGTCTCATAGTGGGCGCAGCGCAGCAGACTTTTCATGGCCTGCACGGCGCACCTGCATGCAGAGCAAAGCCCAGGTCACACTGGCAGCCCGGCCCTGCCTCCAGGTGCAGCGCAGAGACAGGGCGAACGGGATCGAGCACCTGACGTGGCTGGTGGGACGGGACTCATCCCGTTGGCATTCCCTCAAGAAGATATTTGCTTCCTGGTGGCTGAACTCTGCTGTGAAGACCATCTGCAAGAGCAGCGCCAGGAAGAGCTGGGGGAAAAACGCCTTCACCGCCTCTGGGCAGACGGGCTCCCGGATGATCTCACACAGTGCCCTCGTTGCCTGCAGAAAACACCCAGTCACACCTCTCACTCCCGAGCAGTCCCCGGCATGCTTCCACAGCCCTCCAGGTGGGAGGCTCGAGCACAGCCTTGGAGCATGGGAAGTGCAGCTGGAGGCCTCAGCCTGGCTGCCTGACCAGGGCCAGCGCCCGCAGGCTCTTGGGCCTCAGCTCCTGGTTGTACACAGTGAGCCTTCCTGCCTCAGCATGACCATCACCTCGGCAGGCTTCGTGTAGCGTGCACGCTCGGCCAGGCTCCCTGTCCCAGGCCGTGCTGCCTGCCCAGGTTTTGCAGGAGCCCTACTCCTGCCCCTCACCTTGCCCCTAACCCGACCCTGGCTTTCCAGCCTGCTGAGCGAGGTCGGCGGATGCAGGGACAGCGTCGGATGGAGATTTCCTGGGCATGGCCAGCCTGGCTGTTGGTGTGCAGAGAGGCCAGGCAGCACTTGGCAGCCCTGTGCGCTGGCACAGTCGGAGGCCTGGCGCTGGCCATGTTGTAGCCATGGGCCCAGGAGAGGTCCCTGCTTGGGGGCACACGGGCAGCGGAGAGGGGGAGGGGGCCCAGGGAGGCAGGCACCAGCCTGGGGGCACGGGAGGCCTCGTCCCCTAACTCACGGCCAGCGGAAGGATGCAGTTGTTGTCCCTGTCGGAGCTGGACTGCTTGCGCAGTGGCCGCTCCTCCAGCAAGCTCAGCAGCTCCCGCAGCATGTCCGGCGCAAGCATCGGCTTATCCATCAGCACCTTCCACATGCTCACGGCAGTGCTGCAGGCCCAGAGCGCTCTGAAGTGAAAGCCCCCTGCCCCTCCATGGGGAAGTGTTAGGGATGGACATTGTATCTGAATTAGCTTCAGCTTAGCATCAGGGCCTAAAGTAGATGAAGCCTGCTTGAGGCTTCAAGGCTGAACTGTATGAACTTGAGAAACATTGCTGGCAATGTAACTGCAAAACCATTTATGACCAGCTACTAAGGCTACAAAACCAGCTAATGAGGATGTAAAATAGGATGCAGGATACAAGATGGGATGCACTGGATGGGTAGCTGGACATGGTTTTGGCAATTGAGTGCAATGGGTACTACAGCCACAAAAGGCAGCATTTGCTGTTGTAATGTGACATGTGTTTTTGACCAAATTGCCGTGCAGACGTACTCGTTAACTTCTCCTATGCCTGAAGAAACAATGGCTAATTTTTGCACTGTTTCTTACATCAGGAACACTTGGAGGCAGCACAACGACACCGATCACTCTGTATCTCCCCTGATCTTGTGTCCAAGACATCCCCCTCCTGGTCTGTCGACAGCCCCTCCATGCGTACCCCGCTGCCCAGGACACCATGAGAGTGCTGGCCCTGCAGCCCCTCGAGCAGCTCCTGCTGCCCTAGGGGCAGAGCAGCCTGCTCTGAGCTGGTGCCCAGAGAAACCTGTTTGTTGTTTCCATTTTCTATGTCTGAATGCTGCCCTGCTTTTCTCCTGGGATGTCCCTGCTGCCCAGAGAGCCTTTCCTTGTCGGAGAACAACGGGAGACAAGCACATCCGATGATGATCAACAAGTCTCAGTTTATTCAGAATTATCTTATGACTTATAGAACAGAGTTAATTAGCTCATACATATTGCAAAAGCCAAGCTCCTTATAGGTGGCTACAGTAGAAGGCATTGTTATCTATTAAATGGATACAGTAGAAGGCTATGCATCTTTTCCCAAGACACTAGTAGCAAGTCATGTACCTTTCCCAAGACACTAGTAGCAAGTCATGTACCTTTCCCAGGACACTAGTAGCAAGTCATGTACTTTTCTCAAGACACTGGTATCTACATTATTTTCTAGTTTCTAAACCAAGGTCCTGCATTCCGTGTCTAGCTACATTTAAGCAGGTCTTGTGATCTTGTTGTCATGCCCCTTGTCACGGAGCCACTATTCAATAATATCTTCCACATTTCCCCCGTCTTCTTTTAATAAAAACAAATTATTTTGTGTTTTATGGACCATGCGTATAACTATATTCTGTAGATAGGCTACAAAACAGGGTAAAAACAATATAATCAACAAAACCATCAATCCTATACCTATTGCATACATAATCATGGTCTTAAGCCAGGGACCAATACCGAGAGATGATAGCCAGGTATCAAGCGGCTTAGTTGCAACAGCAATATCCTTAGTGTGATTCTTAAGCCATTGCAATTGCTTGTGAATTGATTCTGAATTAGAGGAGAGATTAAAACAACACATGCCCTCAAAATCTTCACAACCATGCCCATGAGCCAATAATAAAAAATCAATAGCAGCTCTGTTTTCAAGTATCTGATGTCTGAGATTTTCCATGTCCTGTGCTAGTTCACTCAATATCTGTGTTGTTACGTTTGATTGCTTAACCATCCAGCATGCTAGTGTATTTATAGTACGAAGCGCATGAGCAGCACCTACCCCTGGAACAATTGACGCAAAAAAGTTAGCCGTGGGTCCCCAGAGTTCTACTTGATCACTACAGTCGGGTGTGAGGGTTGCTACAGCTCGCTTATCACGATGTGTCTTATTAAAAAGGAATTGTGATATTACAGTAACATTTGGTGCGAAAAGAGTCAATTTTCCCAGATAACATGGACCACCACGAGCATGCCTAGGTATTCCTTGCCATGCTCGATCACCGCAAATCAAATAGGTGTTGCCAGGCAATGCCTTTGCACTGTCATTAGCCCAAATCTTTGTGTCATTTTTCCCCCCAACCATAGGTTCTATAATCGCCACACATATATGTTTCGTTCCAAAAGGGATAGCTCCTGGGTGTAAGCCATAATGCAGGATCATTGACATTTTGCTTATAATCACCCAGTTCAACACATCCTGATTCATTTGCTGAACTATTCAACATTCTGCTACCTAAAAAGCCCGATTTCTTGAGGATCCCAGGGTAATGTTTTGTTCAATGCAGCTAATAATTTGGCTGTCCATTTACTGCTGTCATCTAACCTATTGCATGTGGCAGTGGATAGCTTTGAAAAATCAGTTGTATTATATCCGGGTATTCCAACCAAACATGTACGAAAAGGATCAGTAGCAGAAGCCAATGCTAAGCAAAAGGAAGTAGTATGCGTTTTGTTAGCCCATGTTACCCATAAGTTTGGTGGAGACTTGAGATACATAGCAAAAACGGTATTATACACAAATAAGATGCAGTAGATCCAGGACCACACGATCGCAGTAATATTGGATCAGCTCTTCTTCAATCACCGTGCCTTTCTGTTGACTCCGTGGAACTTTGGGGATCAAGTACAGGTCTTGCCCATCTTGCAGGTATCCAAAGAGGTCCTGTAGGGGCAGAAACACAAAGATAGCCCCTCCCCCAAAATAAGACCTTTGCAGGTGTTTGCCGTACTCCTGTCTTAGGGTCCTTATTCCGTACCCATATGGTACTAGTATCTTGACATTCAGATGAAGAGCTAGTATGTACAACTACGGGTGGATACTTTGCATCTCCAAAAACACACAAATGGTTAATTACGAATAAGGTTTTCAACAATCTTGAATGCGGATCAGCGATCTCTGCATGATGTGCCAAATGCTGTTTTAGGGTACCATGTGCCCGTTCCACTATAGCTTGTCCTGTGGGGGAGTGAGGAATTCCCGTGACATGTCTTACTCCCCATGTCTTCAAAAATCTATCCATCCTGTGGCTAGTATAAGCGGGACCATTGTCCGTCTTTAACTGCTTTGGGACTCCCATGACAGCAAAACAACTAAGCACATGTCTTTCGACATGCAATACTTTCTCTCCAGCTTGTGCCGTTGCCCAAATAAATTTACTATATGTATCAATAGATACATGCACATATTTTAAACGTCCAAAAGAAGAGACATGAGTAACATCCATCTGCCAAAGGTCATTTGAGACAAGCCCTCTGGGATTAACTCCCACTCCTAATCCGCAACCTCCATTATGGTTACTACAGATTGGGCAAGCTCCAACAATACTACACGCCTCCGCCATGGAGATCCCAAATTCGACATGCAGGCCTTTGGCATTTTGGTGGAAAACCGAATGGGCCTCTCTGGCTAAAACAGTTTTTGCAATGGGAACAGCAGTGAAAACAGAGGCCAGCCTATCCGCCCTATCATTACCCTCTCCAAGTCCAATATTCCCTTTATGACTTCGTATGTGGATTATAGAATAGGGATTTTTCTCTAAGCTTCACTGCCTTTCTGAGTTGGATAAAAAGCTCATGTAACCTCTTATTTTGGACGTCTTTGATAAATGCATCCTCGATTCGCTCAACAATGCCCGTTACATAAAGTGAATCAGTTACAATATTTAGAGGCCCCATCAAGTTCATCATGGCCCATACGACGGCAGTCAGTTCCATGGTCTGTAAAGTATCCTCCTGTCTTGCGTGTAACAATTCCTGTTTCCATGAACCGTTGTCTTGCCATGTAACGGCAGCCCGTCGCGATTTACGTCCTGCATCAGTATATGCTGTTACCGCGTCTTTTATAGGGTTCTTTTCTCTTTTCGGGCATGTCATCCAGTTCCATTGCCCGATCCATCGTAATAATGGGGACTCAAAGCTATTAGTCTCAATCACACAACCAGCACCAAGCAACGCCTCTTGCAAATGTTCACTGTTCTGTAGATACCATTGTAAAGAGTCTTTTCTTTGCATGGGTAAATATATTGTGGAAGGCTGGCAGCCTTGAACTTGTAAAATTCTTTCCCGTCCTCGTTTTATCAAATCCGCCAAATTTTCCACTTGTTGTACCAAGGTTTTAGCCTGCTGTAAAGCAGGGGATACCCATTCAAGAATACCCAATTCCCCGGTTTTCTTTAATTGCATGAGAGCTCCAATCAGGTACCGATGCCCTAACCACACAGCAAGATCAATCGGAACAGTAGCATCGAGTCGATGTACATGTCCTGTAATAGCGCGTTCTACAATTTGCTGTATGAGAGTTTTCTGATAAGGGGTAACTCTAAGTTCTTTCGTAGGGTCCGTACCTAGCAATTCATTTGGTATACCCACTATGGGCCGTAGCCACTGCAAGTCTCCTAAAAATCTTTGTGCATCATTAAGAGTCCGTAGTCGCGACTGCAACTGTAATTTCTGAGGGGACACAGTTTTGTCAGTAAGCACCCATCCTAAATATTTCCATGGTGACGACTGTTGAACCTTATCTGAAGAAATTACCAGATTAGAACATTGTAACACTCGTTGGATGTGTTCAATCTGCTTGTCAGAAAAGGGGCGCAGCTTGAGCTATATCAGATTGAGATATATCAATCATGTAGATTGAGATATATCATCCATGTAATGATAAATTATAACATGTTTCCATTGTTCTCGTAAGGGCTGTAGTGCAGCAGCTACATATAATTGACACAAGGTGGGGCTATTACGCATACCCTGTGGTAATACTGTCCATTCAAATCGTTGATCTGGGCCCTCTCTGTTAAGGGAGGGTAAGGTAAAAGCAAACCGTTTTTGATCCTGAGGATGTAAATCAATTGTAAAAAAGCAATCCTTTAAATCAATACTTAGCAGAGACCAACACTCTGGAATCATGGCTGGATTAGGTAGCCCTGGCTGTAAAGCACCCGTCGGTTCCATCTGATTATTAATCTCTCTCAGATCATGTAACAATCGATATTTACCTGACTTCTTTTTTATGACAAATATTGGAGAATTCCATGGACTAGTGGACAAACATAAATGACCTTGTTGAAATTGCTCTTTGACCAATTGATGAGCATGAAATAGACTTTCCCGTTTTAATGGCCATTGCTTAACCCATACCGGTGTGTTGGTAGTTCAGGTAATGGGAATTGGGAAAGTCCAAGCAATGGCTAATAGGCCAAAGGGTGCTCATTCGTAAGTACAACCGCCAACTGTGAGAGTATATCTCTGCTGATTAGGCACTGCACAGTTGGTGGTAGTTGTACCACAGAAAACACAGCAGAAACTTGACGACCCTCCAGTTTTACTTTCAACGTAGGTGTTCTCTGAGCAAATGTCATACCCCCAACTCCAGAAACCGTAGTACCTGATGGAAACAGGGGCCATCCTTGGGGCCACTGTGATGGAGTAATTATACTAGAATCTGCCCCAGTGTCCAAAAGGGCCATAAGGATCAGTTCTTGATTGTCATAACCAATCTCAACCTTGTGTCTAGGTCGATCATTTAATGTCAAGGTTAAAAGAGTCAGTCCCCCTGAAGAGCCGAATCCTTCATCACCTCGATCCTTATCAGTTAACGACGGCATTCCCTTTGTAAGTTGTTCCAATGGGATCAACTGAGCGATACGTTGTCCATTGGTTATCCGTATGGGAGGAAAAGGGGTATATAACATTATCATTATTTCTCCGGTGTAGTCAGCGTCAATAACGCCAGGTAAAACAAAGAGTCCCAGCATTGATGCCGATGACCTGCCGAGCAATAATGCTCCCACAAACTTATTTTGAATCACCACAGGACCATACACTCCAGTGGGAATTCGATGTGGCTGAGTATTTAGGAGACTAATGTCTACAGCGGATGCCAGGTCAAGTCCGAGACTCCCTCTGGTGCTGGTCTGAGGCGGGAGACGCTACCTGCTGTGCAGCAGCTACTTGTGTCTGCACGCGGCTGCTCCGATTTGCGCTCCCAACGGAGTTTCCCGAACGACGGTGGCAAGCTCCAGAGTTATGAGTGTCCGAACGGCACTTTACACACCAAACTCCGGAAGCGGTGCACTCTTTTCGGACGTGACCCAAAATTCCGCATCGAAAGCATCTAACTCGAGCAGTTCCTTGATATGTTTTCTGTCGAGTAACGACCGACGCTTGGAGGGGTGCAAGAGCTGCTGACACTTGAGTCTGAGATGCCTTAGCTTGTTCTTGTAACCCAACCCCCAACTGCTTTATAGCCTCTACTACTAAAGCTTGAGGTCCAGTGGGCACCTGAGCCATCCTTTCTAATGCTTCCTCTATTGTCCAATTGGCACCAAGAGTGCTCAAAATATTACGAGTAGTAGTATTACAATTTTGTAAGGCACACTGTTTTAACAAGGTTCCTCGCATATGTTCAGGAACCCCAGCTCTCTCTGTAGCTGCAGCAGCCTTGTCTATGAATGCCCCAAACGTTTCGTCCCTGCCTTGTTTTATACCCATATAAACTGGAACGCCCCCCGGTTCTTTCACTCGATCAATAGCTCTCCTTACTAGTTGCATTGCCTCTCTCAACTTATCTGCACCTATCATTGCTTGTGCTTCAGTGCGTAAAAACGGTCCAAGTCCCATAAGTTCCTCTACGGTCGCTCCCTGCAACGGATCCCCAGGCTGTCTCTGAATTGCAACTGATTCATGCACTAAACTCTGCCAATGAGCATTAAACAACAATTGCTGATGCTGGGTAAATATCAGTCGAATTATCCCTCGGCAGTCAGCAGGTAATAAAATTTGTGTACTCCAGATATAATCTAACATTTGTTTCGCTGGCTCGCTATGGACTCCAAATTGACTGACCGTGGCGCGCAATTGGGACAATAATTTCCAATCCAAGGCTGAAACTGTCGCTTGCACACCGCCTCCCGGAATTGCTGGAATGTGACAGGACAGGCTAGCTGTGCAGCCACTTGCAATACCTCTCCATCCCCCCGCTCCAGCCCTTCCCGAGCTAGCGCAGCCCAAGCTTCTCTACATTCCTTTGCCATAGCCTCAGCCAGGTCCGCTTCCGCCCCTGGAGTTGGCTCCGACAGAAACGGATTAGTAGGGCTGCTTGATGTGTCCTTGGGAGCAAACTCGCTCTCGGGGGCTGAGGGTACAGAAGGAGGAGGTTTAAATCCATCAGTAGAAGGAGGAGGCAATGGAGGCAAGTATACGGTAGACACACTTGGGGGTAAGGGGGCACCTTGCGGCCAGTCAATCCCGTACGTCTTATTCTTTTCATGAGCAGCAGATGCCTGTTCAGCCGCCCTCTGTTCTGCCTGATATCGTAGTAACTCATTATGTACAGCCCTCCATGGTTTTCCAAATTTTTTGGCTGACTTATCCCCATCAATTGCAGCCTCCCATAACCTATCACCCAATTTACACCACTCAGATAATTCGTGAACAGTATGCGGGTTCTGAAAACAGCCCTGGGAGTGCCCATAAGCTAACAACCCAGGAAGATCCTTTTGTAAATCGATCTCCCTAATTTGTCTCTTTTGTAAGAGACATGTACATAAATCATATGCTGCTTGCCTCTGCATACCTGAATATCGTCAGCGCGCGCTGTTGCAGCTCTCCAAGGTCTCGGCAGCACGTTTCAGCCGGGTACGCCGATGCGAACGCCCGGGGCTCGACACAGTTTTCTTCGCTGTGTTTTAGCCGTCCTCGCTGCAAAGGACCTGACCACTCGTTGCTCCGTCGTGGATCACGTCGGGGTCACCATTTGTCGGAGAACGACGGGAGACAAGCACATCCGATGATGATCAACAAGTCTCAGTTTATTCAGAATTATCTTATGACTTATATAACAGAGTTAATTAGCTCATACATATTGCAAAAGCCAAGCTCCTTATAGGTGGCTACAGTAGAAGGCATTGTTATCTATTAAATGGATACAGTAGAAGGCTATGCATCTTTTCCCAAGACACTAGTAGCAAGTCATGTACCTTTCCCAGGACACTAGTAGCAAGTCATGTACCTTTCCCAAGACACTAGTAGCAAGTCATGTACTTTTCTCAAGACACTGGTATCTACATTATTTTCTACTTTCTAAACCAAGGTCCTGCATTCCGTGTCTAGCTACATTTAAGCAGGTCTTGTGATCTTGTTGTCATGCCCCTTGTCACGGAGCCACTATTCAATAATATCTTCCACATTTCCCCCGTCTTCTTTTAATAAAAACAAATTATTTTGTGTTTTATGGACCATGCGTATAACTATATTCTGTAGATAGGCTACAAAACAGGGTAAAAACAATATAATCAACAAAACCATCAATCCTATACCTATTGCATACATAATCATGGTCTTAAGCCAGGGACCAATACCGAGAGATGATAGCCAGGTATCAAGGGGCTTAGTTACAACAGTAATATCCTTAGTGTGATTCTTAAGCCATTGCAATTGCTTGTGAATTGATTCTGAATTAGAGGAGAGATTAAAACAACACATGCCCTCAAAATCTTTACAACCATGCCCATGAGCCAATAATAAAAAATCAATAGCAGCTCTATTTTCAAGTATCTGATGTCTGAGATTTTCCATGTCCTGTGCTAGTTCACTCAATATCTGTGTTGTTACGTTTGATTGCTTAACCATCCAGCATGCTAGTGTATTTATAGTACGAAGCGCATGAGCAGCACCTACCCCTGGAACAATTGACGCAAAAAAGTTAGCCGTGGGTCCCCAGAGTTCTACTTGATCACTACAGTCGGGTGTGAGGGTTGCTACAGCTCGCTTATCACGATGTGTCTTATTAAAAAGGAATTGTGATATTACAGTAACATTTGGTGCGAAAAGAGTCAATTTTCCCAGATAACATGGACCACCACGAGCATGCCTAGGTATTCCTTGCCATGCTCGATCACCGCAAATCAAATAGGTGTTGCCAGGCAATGCCTTTGCACTGTCATTAGCCCAAATCTTTGTGTCATTTTTTCCCCAACCATAGGTTCTATAATCGCCACACATATATGTTTCGTTCCAAAAGGGATAGCTCCTGGGTGTAAGCCATAATGCAGGATCATTGACATTTTGCTTATAATCACCCAGTTCAACACATCCTGATTCATTTGCTGAACTATTCAACATTCTGCTACCTAAAAAGCCCGATTTCTTGAGGATCCCAGGGTAATGTTTTGTTCAATGCAGCTAATAATTTGGCTGTCCATTTACTGCTGTCATCTAACCTATTGCATGTGGCAGTGGATAGCTTTGAAAAATCAGTTGTATTATATCCGGGTATTCCAACCAAACATGTACGAAAAGGATCAGTAGCAGAAGCCAATGCTAAGCAAAAGGAAGTAGTATGCGTTTTGTTAGCCCATGTTACCCATAAGTTTGGTGGAGACTTGAGATACATAGCAAAAACGGTATTATACACAAATAAGATGCAGTAGATCCAGGACCACACGATCGCAGTAATCTTGGATCAGCTCTTCTTCAATCACCGTGCCTTTCTGTTGACTCCGTGGAACTTTGGGGATCAAGTACAGGTCTTGCCCGTCTTGCAGGTATCCAAAGAGGTCCTGTAGGGGCAGAAACACAAAGATAGCCCCTCCCCCAAAATAAGACCTTTGCAGGTGTTTGCCGTACTCCTGTCTTAGGGTCCTTATTCCGTACCCATATGGTACTAGTATCTTGACATTCAGATGAAG
Organism: Struthio camelus; assembly: GCF_040807025.1. NCBI lineage: Eukaryota > Metazoa > Chordata > Aves > Struthioniformes > Struthionidae > Struthio > Struthio camelus. The sequence goes on along the minus strand of NC_090957.1, from coordinate 6,152,488 downwards.
AGCTAGTATGTACAACTACGGGTGGATACTTTGCATCTCCAAAAACACACAAATGGTTAATTACGAATAAGGTTTTCAACAATCTTGAATGCGGATCAGCGATCTCTGCATGATGTGCCAAATGCTGTTTTAGGGTACCATGTGCCCGTTCCACTATAGCTTGTCCTGTGGGGGAGTGAGGAATTCCCGTGACATGTCTTACTCCCCATGTCTTCAAAAATCTATCCATCCTGTGGCTAGTATAAGCGGGACCATTGTCCGTCTTTAACTGCTTTGGGACTCCCATGACAGCAAAACAACTAAGCACATGTCTTTCGACATGCAATACTTTCTCTCCAGCTTGTGCCGTTGCCCAAATAAATTTACTATATGTATCAATAGATACATGCACATATTTTAAACGTCCAAAAGAAGAGACATGAGTAACATCCATCTGCCAAAGGTCATTTGAGACAAGCCCTCTGGGATTAACTCCCACTCCTAATCCGCAACCTCCATTATGGTTACTACAGATTGGGCAAGCTCCAACAATACTACACGCCTCCGCCATGGAGATCCCAAATTCGACATGCAGGCCTTTGGCATTTTGGTGGAAAACCGAATGGGCCTCTCTGGCTAAAACAGTTTTTGCAATGGGAACAGCAGTGAAAACAGAGACCAGCCTATCCGCCCTATCATTACCCTCTCCAAGTCCAATATTCCATTTATGACTTCGTATGTGGATTATAGAATAGGGATTTTCTCTAAGCTTCACTGCCTTTCTGAGTTGGATAAAAAGCTCATGTAACCTCTTATTTTGGACGTCTTTGATAAATGCATCCTCGATTCGCTCAACAATGCCCGTTACATAAAGTGAATCAGTTACAATATTTAGAGGCCCCATCAAGTTCATCATGGCCCATACGGCGATGATGACGGCCCATACGCCCATATGACGGCGGCCAGCTCCATTGTTTGCAAGGTATCCCCTTCTTTTGCATATAACAATTCCTGTTTCCATGAACCATTGTCTTGCCATGTAACGGCAGCCCGTCGCGATTTACGTCCTGCATCAGTATATGCTGTTACCGCGTCTTTTATAGGGTTCTTTTCTCTTTTCGGGCATGTCATCCAGTTCCATTGCCCGATCCATCGTAATAATGGGGACTCAAAGCTATTAGTCTCAATCACACAACCAGCACCAAGCAACGCCTCTTGCAAATGTTCACTATTCTGTAGATACCATTGTAAAGAGTCTTTTCTTTGCATGGGTAAATATATTGTGGAAGGCTGGCAGCCTTGAACTTGTAAAATTCTTTCCCGTCCTCGTTTTATCAAATCCGCCAAATTTTCCACTTGTTGTACCAAGGTTTTAGCCTGCTGTAAAGCAGGGGATACCCATTCAAGAATACCCAATTCCCCGGTTTTCTTTAATTGCATGAGAGCTCCAATCAGGTACCGATGCCCTAACCACACAGCAAGGTCAATCGGAACAGTAGCATCGAGCCGATGTACATGTCCTGTAATAGCGCGTTCTACAATTTGCTGTATGAGAGTTTTCTGATAAGGGGTAACTCTAAGTTCTTTCGTAGGGTCCGTACCTAGCAATTCATTTGGTATACCCACTATGGGCTGTAGCCACTGCAAGTCTCCTAAAAATCTTTGTGCATCATTAAGAGTCCGTAGTCGCGACTGCAACTGTAATTTCTGAGGGGACACAGTTTTGTCAGTAAGCACCCATCCTAAATATTTCCATGGTGACGACTGTTGAACCTTATCTGAAGAAATTACCAGATTAGAACATTGTAACACTCGTTGGATGTGTTCAATCTGCTTGTCAGAAAAGGGGCGCAGCTTGAGCTATATCAGATTGAGATATATCAATCATGTAGATTGAGATATATCATCCATGTAATGATAAATTATAACATGTTTCCATTGTTCTCGTAAGGGCTGTAGTGCAGCAGCTACATATAATTGACACAAGGTGGGGCTATTACGCATACCCTGTGGTAATACTGTCCATTCAAATCGTTGATCTGGGCCCTCTCTGTTAAGGGAGGGTAAGGTAAAAGCAAACCGTTTTTGATCCTGAGGATGTAAATCAATTGTAAAAAAGCAATCCTTTAAATCAATACTTAGCAGAGACCAACACTCTGGAATCATGGCTGGATTAGGTAGCCCTGGCTGTAAAGCACCCGTCGGTTCCATCTGATTATTAATCTCTCTCAGATCATGTAACAATCGATATTTACCTGACTTCTTTTTTATGACAAATATTGGAGAATTCCATGGACTAGTGGACAAACGTAAATGACCTTGTTGAAATTGCTCTTTGACCAATTGATGAGCATGAAATAGACTTTCCCGTTTTAATGGCCATTGCTTAACCCATACCGGTGTGTTGGTAGTTCAGGTAATGGGAATTGGGAAAGTCCAAGCAATGGCTAATAGGCCAAAGGGTGCTCATTCGTAAGTACAACCCCCAACTGTGAGAGTATATCCCTTCCAATTAGACACTGCACAGTTGGTGGTAGTTGTACCACAGAAAACACAGCAGAAACTTGACGACCCTCCAGTTTTACTTTCAACGTGGGCGTTCTTTGAGCAAATGTCATACCCCCAACTCCAGAAACCGTAGTACCTGATGGAAACAGGGGCCATCCTTGGGGCCACTGTGATGGAGTAATTATACTAGAATCTGCCCCAGTGTCCAAAAGGGCTATAAGGATCAGTTTTTGATTGTCATAACCAATCTCAACCTTGTGTCTAGGTCGATCATTTAATGTCAAGGTTAAAAGAGTCAGTCCCCCTGAAGAGCCGAATCCTTCATCACCTCGATCCTTATCAGTTAACGACGGCATTCCCTTTGTAAGTTGTTCCAATGGGATCAACTGAGCGATACGTTGTCCATTGGTTATCCGTATGGGAGGAAAAGGGGTATATAACATTATCATTATTTCTCCGGTGTAGTCAGCGTCAACAACGCCAGGTAAAACAAAGAGTCCCAGCATTGATGCCGATGACCTGCCGAGCAATAATGCTCCCACAAACTTATTTTGAATCACCACAGGACCATACACTCCAGTGGGAATTCGATGTGGCTGAGTATTTAGGAGACTAATGTCTACAGCGGATGCCAGGTCAAGTCCGAGACTCCCTCTGGTGCTGGTCTGAGGCAGGAGACGCTACCTGCTGTGCAGCAGCTACTTGTGTCTGCACGCGGCTGCTCCGATTTGCGCTCCCAACGGAGTTTCCCGAACGACGGTGGCAAGCTCCAGAGTTATGAGTGTCCGAACGGCACTTTACACACCAAACTCCGGAAGCGGTGCACTCTTTTCGGACGTGACCCAAAATTCCGCATCGAAAGCATCTAACTCGAGCAGTTCCTTGATATGTTTTCTGTCGAGTAACGACCGACGCTTGGAGGGGTGCAAGAGCTGCTGACACTTGAGTCTGAGATGCCTTAGCTTGTTCTTGTAACCCAACCCCCAACTGCTTTATAGCCTCTACTACTAAAGCTTGAGGTCCAGTGGGCACCTGAGCCATCCTTTCTAATGCTTCCTCTATTGTCCAATTGGCACCAAGAGTGCTCAAAATATTACGAGTAGTAGTATTACAATTTTGTAAGGCACACTGTTTTAACAAGGTTCCTCGCATATGTTCAGGAACCCCAGCTCTCTCTGTAGCTGCAGCAGCCTTGTCTATGAATGCCCCAAACGTTTCGTCCCTGCCTTGTTTTATACCCATATAAACTGGAACGCCCCCCGGTTCTTTCACTCGATCAATAGCTCTCCTTACTAGTTGCATTGCCTCTCTCAACTTATCTGCACCTATCATTGCTTGTGCTTCAGTGCGTAAAAACGGTCCAAGTCCCATAAGTTCCTCTACGGTCACTCCCTGCAACGGATCCCCAGGCTGTCTCTGAATTGCAACTGATTCATGCACTAAACTCTGCCAATGAGCATTAAACAACAATTGCTGATGCTGGGTAAATATCAGTCGAATTATCCCTCGGCAGTCAGCAGGTAATAAAATTTGTGTACTCCAGATATAATCTAACATTTGTTTCGCTGGCTCGCTATGGACTCCAAATTGACTGACCGTGGCGCGCAATTGGGACAATAATTTCCAATCCAAGGCTGAAACTGTCGCTTGCACACCGCCTCCCGGAATTGCTGGAATGTGACAGGACAGGCTAGCTGTGCAGCCACTTGCAATACCTCTCCATCCCCCCGCTCCAGCCCTTCCCGAGCTAGCGCAGCCCAAGCTTCTCTACATTCCTTTGCCATAGCCTCAGCCAGGTCCGCTTCCGCCCCTGGAGTTGGCTCCGACAGAAACGGATTAGTAGGGCTGCTTGATGTGTCCTTGGGAGCAAACTCGCTCTCGGGGGCTGAGGGTACAGAAGGAGGAGGTTTAAATCCATCAGTAGAAGGAGGAGGCAATGGAGGCAAGTATACGGTAGACACACTTGGGGGTAAGGGGGCACCTTGCGGCCAGTCAATCCCGTACGTCTTATTCTTTTCATGAGCAGCAGATGCCTGTTCAGCCGCCCTCTGTTCTGCCTGATATCGTAGTAACTCATTATGTACAGCCCTCCATGGTTTTCCAAATTTTTTGGCTGACTTATCCCCATCAATTGCAGCCTCCCATAACCTATCACCCAATTTACACCACTCAGATAATTCGTGAACAGTATGCGGGTTCTGAAAACAGCCCTGGGAGTGCCCATAAGCTAACAACCCAGGAAGATCCTTTTGTAAATCGATCTCCCTAATTTGTCTCTTTTGTAAGAGACATGTACATAAATCATATGCTGCTTGCCTCTGCATACCTGAATATCGTCAGCGCGCGCTGTTGCAGCTCTCCAAGGTCTCGGCAGCACGTTTCAGCCGGGTACGCCGATGCGAACGCCCGGGGCTCGACACAGTTTTCTTCGCTGTGTTTTAGCCGTCCTCGCTGCAAAGGACCTGACCACTCGTTGCTCCGTCGTGGATCACGTCGGGGTCACCATTTGTCGGAGAACGACGGGAGACAAGCACATCCGATGATGATCAACAAGTCTCAGTTTATTCAGAATTATCTTATGACTTATATAACAGAGTTAATTAGCTCATACATATTGCAAAAGCCAAGCTCCTTATAGGTGGCTACAGTAGAAGGCATTGTTATCTATTAAATGGATACAGTAGAAGGCTATGCATCTTTTCCCAAGACACTAGTAGCAAGTCATGTACCTTTCCCAGGACACTAGTAGCAAGTCATGTACCTTTCCCAAGACACTAGTAGCAAGTCATGTACTTTTCTCAAGACACTGGTATCTACATTATTTTCTAGTTTCTAAACCAAGGTCCTGCATTCCGTGTCTAGCTACATTTAAGCAGGTCTTGTGATCTTGTTGTCATGCCCCTTGTCACGTAGACACTATTCAATAATATCTTCCACATTTCCTCAGGTGAATGTGTGTGTGCTGGGCTAGCTGGCTGTTGCTGCACCCCTCCCAGGTGCTCCCTGCAGGGCCCCAGGCTGGCGGTGCTGCTCTGCAGAGCGAGTGGGCTGTGGGGCCCCAGGGCCACAGGGTGACTCCTGACTCAGCTCTGGCCCGTGCTGGTCAGGGCAGGAAGCAGACCCAGGCAGACATGGCTCAACATCCCTGATGCTGCTGGCACGTGTCTGTGCTCATGGATGGTGCTCAGAGTGACCCCAGGGTGTTTGCAGTGGCACACGATGTGTTCATGTGTGCACTAGCTCCAGCCTGTGGTGTTTTTTTGAGGGTGCATGAGTCACTCTCCAGTCCCCCTTCCCTGTGCTTCCTGAGTCCCCACTGCCTCTGCTGGGAATGCAGAGAAACTCTGGCTTCCCTATGCGTACCTGGACTTAGCATTTTACCTTTGGGTGACTGCATCATGGGCTGTCCCTCACTTTGTGAAGCTCCGCTCACTGCCCATCCCCAGGCACACGCTGTCTCTGGAGATCCCCTGAGCTCTCCTGGTGGCTCAGGTTCCGCTCCAGAAGGATGGGCATCTGTCATCAGCACTGTCACCTGTGCGACAGCCCCAAGCAGGCGGTTCACCATCTCCACTAGCACTGGTCACTGAGAAATGAGTCGTGAATCCAGCCATTGGTCCCTACCACATCACACTGGGACTCTGAGCTTGTCCCCTGGAGGCCATGGAGTACACAGGCAGAGCAGCGGGCCCTTTTCTGGTGCAATTGCTGGGGCATATTTTTGACTCCCTCTTCTGAAGAAAAGCCAGACTTGAGGCACATCTCTGAGGATATCCCCTTTTATTTTTACCTGGTCAGCTGGTACTCACAGGAACACCCACGGGAACACAACCCTACAACCACCATGCGGAGAGAACTCTTGGGCTATATACACGCACACTAGAGCACAGCAGGACAGTGGGGAAATGAGGAGACCAACCCCCAAAAGAGAAAGTCCTTCTGCTGTAGGTGGGCATGTCTCCAGAAAAGCTGCAGCCCTCACACAAAGGTTGTAGTGAGGAAATGGCTGCTGTGGCAATGGGAGAACGGTCCTGAGGAGCACAGGGTCTGTCCCCACAGGCTGCTCCCACTCTGCTTTGAGCATTGGAGCACAGTAGAGGGAAGGGACGAGGCCGTGGTGAATCCTGGCCGCCACCCTCACAGGAGAGGGGTGCGAGATAACACCCTGATTGTGGCCAAGGCAGCTGAATTGCCCTAATGCACATGGGACACAAGGCCTCACCCTGTCTGTGCTCATCTGAGCCTGACTCTGTTGCCATGGGCACCCTTGGTGGCAGTGCCAAAAGAGGGGCTGCAAAGGGAAACACTTACACTCCTTACACTGAGGGCATCCGAGGGAGCTCAGGCTAGCAGGTTCTGAAGTTCCCCCATCTCTGCTGATGAAGGGAGAAGCCTGGCTTCCTGCTTCAACAGGGTCTCTGGGTCAGACTTGGAAGAGCGCTTCCTAAGGATAAGTGCATTTTTTCTTTTGCAAGAGTGTAACAGAGAAAAGTGAGACAGGAAGAAATGAACAGCACTCATCTTTGATGCCAAATAGCCTTGGAGTGAGGAGTAGATGCACGTTGGACAGTTACTGGTGCTGGCATTGTAGCCAGTGAAGCAGTTTCCTGAGGGCATCCTTGGGCCCCTTGTTCCGCAAGCTGTAGCTGAGGAGGTTCACTGCTGGAGGCACCACCGCCTACAGAAGAGGCAGCACCAGATCCAGAGCTGGGGAGGAGGTGGAGGGGGGCTTCAGGTAGGCAAGCACTGTAGTGCTGAGAGAAAGGGAGACCAGGGCCAGGTGCGGGAGGCACATGGAAAAGGCTTTGTGCTGGCCCTGCTCAGAGGGGATCCTCTGCACAGCAGTGGAGATCTGCATGTAGGACGGCACAGTGGAAACAAAGCACTCAAAGCCCAAACAAACACTAGCCGCAATAACCCCAGCTTCCCTGAGGGAGGATTCTGAGCAGGAGAGCCCGAGAAGCTGGGGAATTTCACAGAAGAACTGGCGCAGGACATTGCTTTGGCAGCTGCTGCCACTTTGACACAAGCTCTGCTGCCCAGGAGGGTCCCGTAGTACAGGGGTCTGCAGATGGCAGGGAAGTGGTTATGGGCCATGACAGTGAGAAGAGAACACTCTGGTGATAACAAGAACAGGAGCAGAAAGAGCTGGGCAGCACATCCTGAATAGGAAATAGGCCTGGTGTCCCCGAGGGAATTGGCCATGGATTTGGGGACAGTGATGGAGATGGAGTCAAGGTCAAGGAGGCAGAAGCTGAGGAGGAGGAAGTACCTGGGGGTCTGGAGGTGCTGGTCGCAGGCTACAGCTGTGATGCTGAGGCGGTTGCCCAGGAGGGCAGGCAGGTAGATGCCCAGGAAGAGTGTGAAGTGCAAGAGCTGCAGCTCCCGTGTGTCTGCGAACGCCAGGAGGAGGAACTCGTTGAGGGAGCTGCTGTTGCCTAGATGTTCTCTCAGGGGGACTGCTGGAGAAGGAAGAGATGTTGACAAGTTAGGACAGACTTCTATGAATAAAACTTTCTCCTAACCGTCTCGCCTGATCCCAAAATATACACACCTCTCTGCATGTAAGAAAACTCCTGTTATTTCCCTTGGCATAACCTTGATTAAACTACTCCAAGCCTCAGTAGTGAAGCCTGCAGGCCTAAGCTTGAACTTTAACCAAACCTGTGGGCTACTGCTGACACAACAACTGCAGAAGCAGCCAGAATCAGCCCTCCAACATACAGAACACAATGGACAGAGGTCACGGTTAACCTTTGAGAAGATACAGAACACAACGGACAGAGGTCTCGGTTAACCTCCGGATAAGATAAGGCACTTTGAAGCAGGAACACAGCAACCGTCCTGGGATGTAGACATGAACCGTTTAAAAAGAAAGAGACCAGCAACTCAGGAAAGAAGACTGGAAGAGACTGTCACTGGCAGGCGGGGAAATAAGACTGGAAGGAGTATAATTAGCCCAGAATGTCTTTGTTCTTTGGAGGCACCCAGCTCGAGCTGAAACAAACGATCGTATAAGAGTCTGACTCTGACTTAGTGGTGAATGCCTGCGGACCTTTATACCAGTTTGGCGACCCAGATGGGACCGAGGCTTCTCTGTTTGGTGTGACTCTGTGGAGCAACCGCTGGCAGCATATGTGTGAGTTCACCTTATGGATTGCTCCTCAGGGTCGCACTGATCAGGGATACCAAATTTCCACCACTAAGTATTTTATTTGGGGCTCGAGTCCCTTGAAAAAGGAAAAAAAGCAGGTTATCTGGGGTTCAAGTTCCTTGAAAGGAGGGGGAAAAAAGAAGAAGAAAAAAGGGGTTGGGGGTTTGAAAAAGGGAAGAGGGAAAAAAAAGTGGGTTCAAGTCCCATAGTGTGCACACTGAAAGGGGTTGAGTGAAGGGGTTTGAGTTCTCCTCAAAAAAAAGGCAAAAAAAAAAAAGCTAGAAATTTGAATTTGAGTTCTACCCCACAGATAAAACACCTTCCGGGGAGACTTCCCGAGACTGGGTGAGTACTACATTTTCTATGTTCCTCTAAGCTTTTACAATTAGGTGGAGTGGGAGAGGAGAAGAAAGAAACAGAGAAAAAAAAAAAGAGAAAGGAAAATAGGACCTGGATTAAGTGCCCCAAAGGGGACACCCTTGGCAGAAATTATTACTATTTGGAAACATATTGCAGGGATTGCAGGTATGTCATGGAGACAATGAATAATTTTGTGCCGGGAGGACTGGGCTTTTATTAGTCATGATGGCAATGCAGCCGAATGCTGGCCAGCAAGTGGTAGTTTTGATTCACAAGTATTAACTTTCTTACGGCACCAGCTTGAGGATCATTATCCTGGTCAACTGGATTACTGGTATGTGTGGGACAACTGGGCATATGAACGCCAGAAGGACAGCACAATCTGAACAATGGTGATAAGTAGCAGACAGCCAGTGCATGGTAGTAATGATAATGGCAATGGGAATGCTAAGAAGATTAGAAAGGTGAATGAGAATGGAAGTTATGAAGAATGTGAGGAAGGGAAAAATAATGATGAAGGAGGGGCTGCTTCCCGTTGTCTCCTGCCCTCCCATTACCAACTGCGAATGCTGAAATAATACAAGCCCCCTTATGGGCAGTCCCAAAAGCTGGTGCCCTGTGAGAGGGGGGAGCAGGAGTAGCCCAAGTGTTTACTGCTCGAGTTTATGGACCCTGGGGACAGCAGGATTTGATTCTGTGGGGGCAACAGACCCCTCGGTTGCGGGAGGATCCTGAGAAGGTCATTCGAATTGTGAAAGGCATCTTTCAGGCATATGAAATACGCCTACCTGGGGAGATGTACAGATGTTAGTAGACACTCTGTTTACACCCGATGAGAAACACGCGATTTTAGCTGCCAATCAACATTAGGCAGAACAGGGAGGGGATCCTGAGACTCGTACCCACCCTGGCCCACTATAGATCTTTGGTGGGATTATTGGAATGATGCGGATCACAGGCAGCTTAGACAGGCTCGGAGAGGATTGGAGGAAGCTATTAGGCTTGCAGGTGTTAGACCAGGGAATTGGTCAAGGGTAAGGGAATGTCAACAACAGCCTACTGAACACCCATCCGCATATCTGTTGCGTTTGTTTAAGCAAATGTGACTGTATGGGGGTGGAGTGGACCCAGAAGCTGAGGCTCAGAGATGATTAGTTGTGTCTACTTTTGTTGATCAAGCTGCCCCAGATATAAAAAAGTCTTTTTCTAAACATGTGCCTGATTGGCCAGGAAAGACTGCAGATGAGATTGTCCGCTTGGCAACCTTTGTATATGACAGACGTGATGCTAAGAAATTAGAGGAGGAAAACCATAAATTGAAAAAGGAAGAAGCGACAATTGTGGCTGCAGTCATGTGAGGAGCTATTTACTCCCTGTGAGTGCAGAACTGGGCTTTTTATCGGACCAGGTCATGGATCTTTTCCTGGACGGTGGACGGGTGGGATGGCAGCAGGACGAGGAGTCATGAGGGGAGGAAGGGGAATTCCATTAACTTCTGCACCTGGGTTAGGTTCTTGGGAGGGTTATTATTGTGGGAAGTGAGGACATATGCAGCGTGAGTGCCCAAGCTGTGCACGAATTCAGCCACAGTCAGGGGTGAATCCTCCTTCGGGAGAAAATCAAGATGTAGGCCGAACTGATGAATGACTAGTTGAGGAGGAATATCCTTGTGCTTGTATTCGATGTGTATGTATGTTTCTGGATGTAATCCCTTTGGCTAGTCAGGGCGGCATAACCAGGAAAGTGGCTGGAAAGCAAGTAACCTTTCTAGTGGCTACCGGGGCTACTTTATCTCTTTTGAATTATACAGATAAAGGGTTGTGTTCTGGGGAGGTCTGGAAAATATGGGGTGTGATGGGGGGAGGAGAAAAACCCCTGAGCAAACCATTACTGGCAGTTATAGATGCAAAAGCAATATGGAATCAATGTGTTTTGGTTGAAGAATCCCCTGTGTGTTTCTTAGGGCGGGCTTTGTTACCAGCACTTGCTGTAGAGACATGGGCAAGTGCCAGCGGTATGGATTTGGTAATTATGGGTGTTTCAGAAGTCGGTGCATCAGAAGTGCAAGTTCCGGTGGCAGATGTTCCTCTTGAACTAGGTGTTCAAGCACTCCTCCACTGCTGTGCCTGCTAAACTGTGGAGTGGGAAAGGAACAGGCGTGGGCTTGCTTTTATCTGCAGAGCCTGTATCCATAACAACTCTCCAAGGCCCCATCCAGCTGTAAAACAATATGCTATCCCGCATGAGGCAGAAAATTGTTCCAAAGCAGATGGATACCTATGTAGAACAGGGGATTCTGAAGCCCTGCATTTCTCCTTTCAATACACCCATTTTACCGGTACATAAACATCGCCTGGTCAGTGATGGCGATCCTGAGTATCGATTTGTACAGGATGTACATGCTATTAATCACTATGTTGTCGGTTTTAACTCCAATTCCTGTATGGGCTAAGGGGTCTACAGTAATAGATTTAAGTTCTGCTTTCTTTAGTATACCTGCAGGAGAAGAGAGTCAACTTTTGTTTGCATTTACCTGGAAAGGACAACAACTGACCTGGACACGACTTGCACAAGGATTCACTGGCTCACCAGTGAATTTTTACTCGGTTGCTGCGGAAAGGTTTACATAACATTGTTTTATCCTGTGATTCCGTGTTAATACAGTATGTAGACGATTTATTGCTTGCTAGGAGAACAAAAAATGCTTGTACTTCACATACAATAATTTTGTGTACAGCCTTAGCTGAAAAGGGACATCGTGCATCCCCACCTAAGCGCCAGTTCTGTCAAGAAAGAGTAAAATATTTAGGATTGATTCTAACGGAAGGAAAACGATCTCTCCATCCTGAACGCATTAAAGCAATTGAAGATCTACCTTGACCTGTGACGAAAAAGCAGATTAGAGGTTGTTTTTAGGGGCAGTAGGCTTCTGTAGACCATGGATTCCCGGGTTGGGGGACTTAGTAAACCCATTAGTGGGAGCAACTGAACAGGAAGCAGTAGAACCTATAAAGTGGACAGTCAGAGAGATTTGGCATTTAACAAAATTAAGGAGGCATTAGGTAAATCCCTGGCTTTAGGGCTCCCCCATTATAAAAAACCTTTCCAGCTGTACATTCATGAACAACAAGGGGTTGCCAGTGGAGTGCTGACTCAAATGCCAGGTCCTCAACCCAGAGCAGTCGCGTATTATGCAGTACAATTGTATGCTGTCCTTCTGGGGACTCCTGGATGTATGTGTGCGGGGGCTGCTGCAGGAATCATTGTTGGGAAATGTCGAACCATAGTTCTGGGACTATAGCAGATTGGTGTAAGTTGCAACATCCGTTGCAGTCATCTGTGATGGCATTAGGGAAAAGACAATGGCTAATATCAGACGTGTTACCTTGGTGGGAGGAGATGAATGAGCAAGACCCACCGATTAATAGTAGACCCTTTAGGGGTACGTCAAGGAAATACAAGGCCTTAGTTGCATTCAAGCCCAACTTTGGCTACAAACAGTAGCTGCATCCCTCACAAGGGAAGGAGAGAATGGTATACTTCCCGCAGAAAGCCGAAACTTGATATGGGAAAAGAGTACCATATCTGAAGGGAAATATCCAGCTTGGTGGCAAATGCTTAATTTGCCATTCGATAAGGAGCAAAAAGTGATAACTGCTCTCGTTCTCACTATTCAAGCAGCACAGGTCTCTACAATCTAGCCTATTGTGCCTCTAGGCTGGATCCATGGGGATGTTGCATTACATCCTTTGGAAAACAGGGGATGGGCACAGCACATTCGTGATAAGTGGAACACTATAGATTTAGCCTCCTGGATGGGTTGGGATCAATTAGGATTTGTACGTGAAGGTAATGCCCTACAAACTCAAGACATTTGTTTAGCCACGGAACACAGTGTTTGTCATGTTGGGGTGCAGACCCAAAGTGCAAATGAGAAGGTAACTTTGGTCTCTCCTGGGAAGGGTTGTCTATGTTTGTGGAGTCAGGGCAGCACTGTTATAATTGATGGTGCAATGTTGTATCACAATAATAGTTTAAATTTGTGCATGTGTAACTGTACAATGGTAAAGGGATGTGGCTACAATTATACAAGCCCCGTAACAACTCACCAGTTACTCCAGGGAAATTATTCATGGATTCAAGAATTATCACCAGTACCGATTGGAATGCATCTCAGGTTAGTGAAGGAATTATTACACCATGAGCAGTTGCGGACGTTTCTCCAGAAGGTCAAAGAAACAGGGAAAAGTACCCTGATGACTGCAGAGCATGATACACAACAGAGTCAAGCGATACTTGAAAGAACCAAAAAAAAGTCACAGAGCATAAATGGTGGGAAACTTTAGGTGGTCTCCCACCACTTCTGGCTTGTATAATTGTTTGCTGCATGCTGTAGTGATTCTGTTCTGTCTGATCATTGTGTGCTTTGTGCTCCCCTTGGGATTGTATATAAAATTGTGAAGGCTGGCTGCTCGTCTTGAAAAATGGCTATATTACAAAGACAAACAGCCAGAAAAACAACGGGGGGATTTGTAAGAAAACTACTGTTAATTCCATTGGCCTAACCTTGATTAACTTAGCATCAGTGCCTAAAGTAGATGAAGCCTGCAGGCCTCAAGGCTGAACTGTCCTTGAACTCCAGAAACATTGCGAAGGATGTGACCTTGCCAGTGCTGTAACTGCCAAACCAGTTAAAACTAGCTGACAAAGATACAAAACTAGCTCATGAGGCTACAAAGTAGACTGCAGGAGACAAGATGGGATGCACGTGGGTTGGGCTTGACCTTGGAGGAGATAAGGGCCTGGGAGAAACAAGGACATGGCATCCATCCTCAGTTACACCAAAGCGGCATGGCTCCAGTGTGCACATCAGCAGATGACCGAGTGCTCAGCCCACAGCACTGCTCCTTGGGGTGGGTAACAATAGGCCCATTGACAGGTCGTTCTGTGGGGAATGGCTCCACAGCACCTAGATGTTTACAGTGTGGATCTGTGGTGTGGCTTCTCTTTTGCATGGCCTTGTCAATCATGGGCTGGTTAGAGGGTGTGCCCCTAGGCTTCAGCAACCCCACAGGTGGGGGCTCTGGCCCTAGTGCACTCAGGGTTCCTTCACTCTTGGGGAGCACCCCAGAGCAAACCTCTCTTCTAGCGGCTGCACCACCCGGAGTCCCACGCTTGCCTGGGTGGCGCCTGTCAGGATCACAGATGTGATGGGATAGCTCACACCCAAGGGAACCCAGCAAGGATGGGATTTAGGCTCTTTCAGAAAACAAAACCAGAAGTCAAGAGGAACATGCCGTAGCTCAATTTGTTTCATCAAAAGTTGAAACTACAAACTGACAACAGCAAGATGGTGGTGAGGTGGCCAAGAGGTTACAGGGATGCACTGCTAATCTATTCTGCACCATGCACACAGCCTCCAACCCCACCCTCCTCAAAGACACTCCTGTTTCTGGCTCAAGACCAACCTGGAAGGAGTGTGTTGGGGCAGTGACAGTCCTGCAGCTCCTGTCCCTACAGGCAAGCCTTTTCAAGCTCCTTCTCTAAGCTGGCAGCAGCTTCCTCTCCACCCTGCTCTCATTTGAGTTCAGTCACAACAAAAGCCCAACTTCCCTGGAGGTACATCTCTGGGGAGTCAGCTCTGGGACAGCAGATCTGCTGGTGGCTGGGACATGCATGTCGCTGTGGGATGTCCTTTCTGGACCATGTGGGATGGCCAGAGAAGCTGGAGAAGAGCATGGAGGATGCGCGGGTGTCCTGTTGCCGCTGAGCTGAGCTGAGCTGTGCCATCTCCTTCCCTGATGGGAAGGACAGAAGAGGGAAGAGTGTGTGTCAGTGCTGGGTGGTCGTGTCCGTACATCTCGTTACTGAATGGGGAGAAGGGAGGGTGCAGTGGCATGGGGCAGTGAAAGAGGCTGGCTGAGCCCCCTGCTCCAGCACCTGGGTGGCGACATGAGAGCTATTCAGACATCTGCCTGATGTGCAGACAGCTCTGCCAGAGACCCCCCCCCCCCCCATGGTAAGGTCAGTCCTTCATCCGCCCCGAGCACAACCTCGGGGGAGAGGACAGTGCTCTCAGTCCAGGCTGCGCTCGAGTCTTGGCCTGACTTGTTGGCTGGAGACAGGCTGAGACTGGAGACAGAGTGGGATGTCCTGGGTCACAGTCGCAGCTGAGCTGCTGACGGGAGAGCAGGGTTCAGCAGCAGCAAGAGCTGGCAAGAGGGGCAAGAGGACCAAAACAACTTGGGGGGTTGCAGGAGCAGGCCTTCCCCTTCTGTGCAGGGACAGAGGGCTGCAAGGTGCTGCAGCTGGGCTGGCCAGGACAGTCTGGTGGGTGAGTAGGTTTGGTAAGGGAAGTGGGGAGGACTGAGACATTTGTGCTGTGAGCTGGTACAGAGGGAATAGGGAACACAAAAGCAAAGTCTGTTTGCAGTGTTCAGCACCATGCTCAGCACACACTGAAACACAGGAAGTTCCACCTGAACAGAAGGCAAAAGTTCTGGACTGTGAGGGTGACTGAGCACTGGCACAGGTTGCCCAGAGAGGCTGTGGAGTCTCCCTCCTTGGAGAGATTCAAAAGCCGTCTGGGTGGGGTGCTGGGCTGCAAGCTTTAGGGGAGCCTACTAGAGGAGGTGAGGCTCTTGGAGGCCCCAGGTGGGGCTGGCCAGGGACATAAAGGCCTGTTAGTGCCCTCAGGGCCCTGACAAACTCTGCGGTCATCTGGATCACAGCAACTCCATAGGTCATCAGCAACCAGGCAGCTGGGCAGGCATTGTGATGTCCTCAAGGGCATCAGAACATTGCCCCAGCCAAGGTGACAGATTTGGGGGAGAGAAGAGGGAGGACAGGAGAGAGGACATGGCTGGTGCCTTGACGGTGAGGTCACTCCTGTCTCAGCATTGTGATAAGGCAGCAGCAGGCAGGCAGCAGGGCAGCTGTTGGGAGGTCACCCAAGGCATATGAGAGCAGGCCCGGTCGGATCAAAGATCCCTGACCCCATCCTCCACCACTGCTGCTGGTCCTTCTCCTCCTAGAACCCTTTCCCTAAGCACAGAGGCCCAGAGACCTTTTGGGGAAGACTGAGGCAAAGGTGGCACACAGTAGCTCCGCCTCATTGCTTTGCTCTCATTAATTCAGCCACCCTATTCAGCAAGGTACCAGTATTTTCCAGTTCAGCCTACACACTTAGCAGAGGAAGCTCTTGTTGTCCTCGACGTCCCTCGCAAGCCTCAACTCCAGCTGAGCTTTGGCCTTCTTGACACCATCCCTACACACCCGGGGCTTGTTTCTGTACTCCTCTGCTGTAGCCTGTCCTTGCTTCCACCTCCTCTATGCTCCCTTTTTTGCACTGCAGTTCCATCATGAGTTCCCGGCTCAGCCAAGTCAGTCGCCTGATACCTCTGTTTGTTTGCCTGCATATCAAGGTGCAGCCTTCTTGTGCTTGGAGGGTGCCGTCCTTACACACCTGCCAGGTTTCTTAAGCTCCTTTGCCCTTCAGACCTGCTTCTACGGGACACCCCAATCAGTTCCCTGACAAGGGTGAAGTCTGCTCACATCAAGCCCACGCTCTGCACTCTGCTGCTCTCCTTCCTTGCTCCCCTCAGGCTCTTGAACTCCATTATTTCATGGGCGCTACAACCAAGGCAGCCACGCACTATCATGGCCACTCCCTACCGGTTTTCAGCTTCCATTGCTAGTCCTTGCGATCCACATTATTCCCTTCACACCCCCAAAAGCCAAGTGCTCAGTGCAACAAACCTGCACACGAGAGTTGAGGTCCGTTCCCATCTTGCAGCCAGGACTGGCAGCAGGAGAGGGAGGCCCTGGCTCCACCCCCTTCTGCCTCAGGAGGGCTACACCAGCTCTTCCCACCTCCCTGGAGTGTCCCCTTGTCACCAGGGGATGTGCTGCCAGGCAAGGGCTGACTCCACTCCTCTGACTGGCTCCTGCAAAGAGTAGGAGGGCCCTGAGACATCGTGACCACAGCTGCGGACAAATAGTTATGGCATGACCTTGGGAGAGAGCTGCCCTGGGAGCAGGCACTGACACTCAAGCCCTGACTGCTGAGCTCTTGTTTTGGGGCCCCTCTGGACAGTCACATGCTGCAAATGGCAGAGTTCACACCATGCCAAGGAAATAGCCACAGCCCCTTGGAGCTCTGGTTTAATGCACAGGAAGACAATTCTGTGAGGGCCGGGATGGCTGGCACTCACTGGTACCTCTGCTGTTGGCTCGGCAGGCGGCTCTTCTCTCCAGAGCTAAGGAGCAAGAAAGGAAGAGGCTCAGTGGGATGCACAGGCAGAAAGGCAGAGAAACACTGCCGGCTATTTCAGGCCATATATTTGTGGGTGTGCTTCTGATGGCATTTCCATACTCACTGGGATGTGATACAGGCCCCTGGCTCCACCCAAAGTCCTTGGAGCAGTTGGTCAGCCTGAGGCTGAGCCTGGTGGGGCCAAGACTAGGCGGGAAACCCGTTTCTTGGCTTCAGCATTCAGCATTCAGCATTCAGCATTCAGCATTCCGGGGGAGGTTTGAAAAGGGGCAGACAAACATGCCTTTGTGTTCAGTTGCTCAAGACTTCCATGTCCCACACTGTAATCCTATTTGGAGTGCCCAACAGCTGCCCCTTGGAGGGAAGGCATGTCTGAGGCATCCACCTCCAAGGGAGTGCTGGGCATTTGCTGGGGGCTGCAGAGAGGTGCATGGGATCAAGGTCTAAGCCAGGTCAATCCCAAGTCACAACAACTCCTATTCAAACCAGTGGCTCTGGCACTGGGATTCTGACACCTCGGTGGGTCACTACCCCTGCACGCTCCCAGGCTTTGCCTGGAGCTGCTACACACTTACTCCGTCTGTTGTGCCCCCAGCCTCTCGGCTGCTCTTTTCTGCTCCTCGTCTATTCTCCTCGGGAGAATAAAACATTGATGGTCACGTCCTCATCTGGTGCCAGGCAGTACTGGAGGACATCCTGAAAAGAAGGCTTTTCTTCACGCAGCTTCCCAGCACTCTCCTCCTCTTTCCCAGCTGGAGCTAGGGATGAGCCCGACTGCACCCTTGACTGGGTTTCACTTCTCTGCTGAACCTGCAAGACAAGTCAAGGAAGGTTTTAGCCCCACTTCCAAGCACGCTCAGAGGCTCTCAACAGGCACCAAGAGAGCAGCCAGTGCCTGCAGGATCTCTGCTGTCACCAGACCCCTTGCTCTGGCCTGGCCTCAGGCACCCCATGAAGGCACGCTGCCACTGTAGCTACAGAACTGGCAGGGTCCCTGCAGCATACCCTAGCCATGTCACAGCCTGACCAGGTTTCACTGCTGCTTCCCACTGGCACTTCTCTCTCAAGCTGGGATCTCTCAAGGCAACACAAACGAGGGAAGGGAATTGTGACTTGCAGAGCAGGACACCTGCCCTGCCTTCATCCCAGGCAAAGACTGGGGATGGGGGTTTAGCAGGGCTCGTTCTTCCTACAGGGCACAATTGTCTCACAACTGCCTCCTCTACACTGCTTGACTTGAGCCATCCAGTCAGCAATCTTAAGCTAATATTTGCAATACGAAGCCTCAACTCCCTTAAGCAAACACAGCCCACAACTTCGCACAGGGGCTCTTTTCAACCCATGAAGTGACCTCAACATGCTCTCAAGGGGAAACTGATGTGTCACCAGGGCATCACTGCAATTCCCCATTGGCCCCCCCTCTCCCACCAGGAGCTCACTCCTCACATCATGAATGAGTGGAAGGCATTGCCATTGGTAGAGCAGAACTCCAAAACAAAATCCTCCTACCGGGCTCAGTGGCTCAGAGCACACAGTCCACTCAAATGAGGGGAAGGAATTGCTGTTGGCTCAGCAGGAGCTAGGAATGCAGCCCTGCTGTGGCATTCAGCACGTCACACCAAACAAGCCTGAGCACCCCTGCTGACCTCAGGTTGAACCATCAGCATCAGTGCTCATGGCCTCCCTTGCTGCTTCCCCAACACCCAACAGCCCAGCAATGGGCCTTTCATACCACTGGCACTTCTCTTGGACCACGGAGCCCATTCCTGGGCGTCCTTGGCCTCTTATGGATGCTTCTGCAAAAGAGCTCCAGAGGAAATACGGCGGTCTTCTTCAAACATGCGCCTCTGTCTTCAGTTGCCTTGCTTGCTTTTCAGCCAAACCCACAGGAAAGGAAAATCTTCCTGGGCGTTCAGATTTTAGGAAAGGCAGGACTCCCCTGCCTCGCTCTTCGGCAGCAACAAGGCACCTCCAACCTGGCTCCCTGAGGAACCTGCAAGGCTCCGCTGCCCTGGAGCAGAGGAAAGGCTTTTTCTGTCGGAAGGTTTACAAAGTACCTGGCTCCTCTCTGCCTCTTCCTTTTCTCCCTTGCCTTTCAGGCCTGCCCTTTCTTTCTTCTCTTTTGGCTTAGCTGAGGAGTCCCACAGATCTCTTTGCCCCTGCACAACAGACAGAAAGCCTGCGTGCTGCAGGGCCACAGAAAAGACACAGCAAGGAGCACTACTGCCATCTGTTTCTTTCCAGTGGCGGAAGGTAATTTCTCTCTCTCTCCAGCCCTTTGTCTCGAGCCTTTCTCTCAGCGCTCTTAGGCCCTAAAGCTAGTACTGGCCAGACAGAAAATCCCTGCTTTCTTCTGACCAGGGAGCTAAATAACCACTCAGAGAAACAGAAGGTGGCCACCTTCCATCCCTGAAAGGCTCAGCAGGTACATTTCCACGAGGAACAGGGCCAAAGAGGGGCTTTTGATGTGATTCCGGAGAAGGCAGTAGTGACCAACGCCTAGAGAAAATAGAGCATAGCCTGCGCCTTTTAAAGCAAGCCCCTGAAAAGGTCAATCCAAGGTCTAATGAACACTTAGGAAGGAGGCTTCTATACCCGCTGCCCATAGAACTGCACTTTTCCACAAGCCCAGATGGCACAAGGAGGACCTCAGTCACTATCACATACCTGTCCTGCCCTCTCCTGGCTTTTACTGAGAGGGCTCACAGCTGGGAGTCTGGCTTCAGCACTTTGCTTCCTCCTGCCTTTCTCCACCTTTCTTGAGGAGCTCCCTCGGATGGCTGGCAGCACGCTGAAAACACACATCACGGGGAGGTGGTGTGAGCACAGGGGCAGTTTGCTCCCCAGCCTGCACTCACAAGCTGGGCACCTGCCACTGCAGCACAAGGCAGTTCTGCAGGGGAATGACGTGCGTTCAAATACATGTGTTCCCTTCCACAGAGACAGAGATCACCCCTGGCTGAAACAGCCTGGGCTGCCCAACATGCCCACAGAAATGCTCAGGATGCCCACATCCAGGCTCTCTCTGGATGCAGCCAGGACTTGTGGTGCCACGTCATGTGCAAGGACAGGCTCCGAGAGACACCAGTACGTCCCTTCCTGGCAATTGCATTTATCACTGCTCGGTGGTCCAAAATACTCTGTGTTTGGGGATGGAAAATGTAGTAGTATGGGGACTCAGTGTCAAGAATGGAGCAAGTGATCAGGGGAGGAAAGCACGCCTGCCATTTACCCATCCCTGCCACTCTCTTGGGCCTGCCACAAGACAACTTTTCAGATGAACGAAAAGGCTTAAAGGGAACCAAATCATTAACAGACCCTCCTGCTCTGTATCCTGGGTGGCGGGAGAACTGCAGTTTCACTTTGCCTTGCAAAGCAACGTCCTTTCCATTCAAAGAAAGAGCTCCTCCATGTTTAATCCCTTCTGACTTAGTACTCAGTGGCCATTGCAAACAGCCCAGAGAGTGGCACAGAGCTCAGACAAACACCTCCTCTGTCTAAAAGCCACTCCAAGAGCGGTCAGTCTTTCCCTCACCCTTGGAAAATGTCTGTGCATCCCCAACATTCTTGTCACCAAGAAAGAAAGGCTGCTGCTTACTTACATCTAAAGGGCATGAGAAAAGGGCCCTGGTCTCCCAGAAGCTACGTTTGCACTGAGTTGCCAAAAAGCCCGTACTCTGGAGGCAGAGTCAGGAGAACCATGAAGCGAACCCGGGGCTCTCCCAAGAACTTGCTGTGTGCTGGCCATCCAGCAAGGGAGCAGAGGTCATTGTGGCATGTGGTCAAAGGCCTTCAGAGTTACCACCAACACTGTCTCCAAAGGAAACGTCTCACTCAAACAACAAGAGTACAGGGTCACCCTCAGCCCTTTCTCCAAGTGCCTCACCTGCCAGGAGGAGCTTTGCCCTTGCCTGTGTCTCCCTTTCCTTTGTCCATGTTGAGAGCAGGAATTCTGGGTGGAGGAGGCTGCTCTCTGAAGAGCAGGTGGTTGGCAGGGAGATTTCCTGCAAGCAGGAGGCAAGAAAACACTTCAGGACAGCACTGTGGACTCCTTCTGAGCAGGAATGAGATGCAAATTGGCTCAAGCCTGTGGTAAAACTGTGAGGCCTCCAGCTGATTCCTTTGAAGCTTTGTTTTCTGGGGGGTCTTAGGCCCTTGGGAGTGCTGGCTCCTGTCCAACTTTCCGCTTGTACTGTGCAACAGCATTTTTTTTTTTTGGGCTATTCATTTCCTCATGCTCTGTCCGAGTCACATGATGCAAAAGGGGACTTGCTGGGATGCGCCAGTGACCAGAGTCCCTTGAGAGGTAATCATTGCACACGAGGGAACAGAACCTTGCATCTGCCCACTCCTCTCATACTGCCTACAAGTCCTCTGTTGACAGAGTCAACCCAAAGGCATTGTTTTGGGGATGATGATGAGAAATTAAGAAAGAAAGGTTACTCCTTGCTTTGAAAATGAAAGGAAGCCTTGGCACAGGCTCCTAGACTTGTTACCATCTACTCGGGGTGACTTTTCCCATCAGATGAAAACACATTGGTTCCCTGAGATGGGCCAGCTGTTCTCAGGACCCCCATGGAAATGGGGGCAAGTTTAACTCGGAGGTAGCCACTGCAGGTAGGAGTGCTGGGCTGCCCCAAGGTCTTGTTCCCTCCGGAGATTGCCCATATTGGGACAGCAGTGTCACCTCTAGTGCCTCATGCTACCTGAGGCCACCTGGGCACTGCCACCTGGGCTCCTACGCCCTACCAAGGAGCACAGGAGGAGGAGAAGGCACAAAGCCCTGCCACGAATCAGCTCTTCCACTACCTTGCTTGCCCCTGGAGTCAGCTTTTCTCCTCTCCTCTTCCCATGTGGGCTTCACAGGTGCCACGGGCTTCACGCGGGGTTTTCTAACTACACTCGCAAGCTTGTACCTGGACACAGGAAAAACACAGCAGCGGGAAGGGAGGGCAGCCCGCTTCCTTTGCACCTTGGGCAAAGAATGGGGACACAGTGGCACTGCGGAGCTACTGTGAAGTCCATCCTTTTCCAAAGCAGAAGATGCAGAATATGCCACATCCTGGAGGACTCCATCAGCAAGCTGAGTAACATCAGGAAGTCCTCCAGTGCCTGCAGGGGCATCAGCTTCCCCATCCTCCCTGGCAGAAAGCTCATTTTCACCTCCCTCCCCTGTGCTGCCATGGCAGACCATCTGCCATCTCCTGTGGCAGCCAGGGGCTCGCAAGCAAACATACTCACTCTGGAAAGACAATGGCACGGCCACAAACGGTGAGAGAAGCAGCAGTTTTGGTGCCCGACAGGACTGAATCCCTCAGCTCTGGCATCTGCAAGGTGAGAGACACAGGGGAGATGATGCCAAGAAAACGAGGTCCGTGCTCACAAGGGCAGCACACTTTCCCATGGCTCAGAGAAGAACCTGCCTCTCAGAAATGCTGAAACAAAGCACTCGCTTCCTTACAGCAGCCCCTCAGTGCTACAGCAAAGCAACTGGAGGGAAATAAATGAGAAAGGGCAAGCACACGGTCAGGCTTTTTGCAAGGCTGACAATCCAGAGACTCAGCCCAGGGACCAGGTCTTGCCTCATGCCGAAGGCCATGGAGGCAAGCACAGGGGAAGGCATTTCACTAGCCAGGCTTCCTGGCTGCTGCGGTTTCCCTGCTGGCTTCAGTTGGAGCCTCCTGAGCTGAGAACAAAGGCGTCACACGTGCCGTTAACCCCACAGTCTCTCCTAGCATTCAAATGGCTGCCTCTGCACCCTGGAGGAATAGAGACACTCAGCCCTTCCTTTCCCTTTCCCTTTGCACAGAGGGCCAAGCCTCTGGTGGGTGTTCAAGGAGCAGCTGAGGGCCCTGCTCTGGGACCCACTGCAACAGAGGCTGGAGAACAGCCTTGGCCCAGAGAACAGCCTCAAAGGACACCACGGACTAAGACAGAAGGAAGAGACAGAGCTGGGAAGCAGGGCTCGGCTACAGCACTGAACCATGGCTTTCTGGAAGGAGACAAATCTAAGGGGAAAACACACCACAGACCTGCCCTTTTCTTTGAATTTGTCCCTCACCACATTGGAATGGGATCCTGGGCAGGAAGGAGCTTTGCTTTGACCCAGGACAGAAATCCCCAAGGTCTTCTATGTCACCGAGTCCTCTGAATGCCAGAGAAGAACAGTGCAGGGAGCTGGCATTACTCTAGGCCACGACTATCCACCCGCCCAGAAAGGTCGTGGCAGGCCATCAGAAATCCACTCACTCGTCCTTTGCTAGGATTCCCAAAAGATTAGAAGCAGCAGTGGAGAAAGGGAAACCTTACCCGCAGGTAAGAGCTGCTGTCAGCTCTCCAGTCCCATTTAGCCTTTGCAGAAAGTCTCTGTAAAACCTCATTTTCACCTCTTTTCCTTGAATGACAAGCAGGCCAATGTCCTTCCACACAAAGGCAACATTCTTCCCGCTCTTGAGGCAGCGAGAGAAAAGACACGTGCTCTCTTCTATGCAAGACTCCACTGGTTTCCGAGGAACAGAGATGTGCGAGGCTATGCGAGCATACTTCAGGGGCTCAGCTTGCTTATGACCTAGGAAGCAACACAGCAAGAACACAGTGCCTAACAAAGCAGTTCAGCAGGCTACAACAGAGCATTGGCAGCTTTGAGGTCTTCCCGCAAGACACTGCTACAGAGCTGTCTTCTTTAACCCTGCTGGTAAAGCTCATGGGGGAAGCTGATGCCATCCCTCCCGAGGAGAAGTTCAAAGCACTCTGCAACCAGATGTGCCAAGAGTACAGCAATGCTTTCTTCCCTACACAGGGAGAAAGAAAGGGCCCTAGCCATCTCCTATGAACAAGAGACATGATGGCAGAACAAGGAGAGGAGAAAGGAGGCCACTTCCCATGATGGGGGAGTGGGTGCCACCACGGTACTTGTGCCCGCACTCAGTGCCTTCCAGGTTGGGAGAGATTTAGCTGTGCCATGTCACAGGGATTCAAGGAAGAAGGAAAACCCACGTACTGCGTCGCTCCTCTTTAGATCCTTCCAGTCACCCGCAGCACCCTCAGCAGTGCACAGCAAACATCCCTGCTTTTGGGGTCAGAGGGCTCCTGCTGCCCCACAGGCATCCCCAATGCCCACTACAGCGGCAGTGCTGCTACCACTGACCAGCAATCACAGAACAGCTGCCCTCTCATGGCTTTGCATACACACTATTGTTCCCATCTCCGCTTCAGGGCTCTCTACAGCTGCCTGTGACCTAATTCTAAGGAGCGGGAGAATGGAAGAGCCACCATGAATGCCAGTATTTGCCTTTACAAGCTCCAGGGTGGCATAAACATGAACCAACGGTGTTAACTAAATCTGATGAGAAGCAGCAGCCCCAATACATGTGGCATGTAGCCAGCTGTTAAAGCAAGTCATGCGGAGAGCAAGTGTAATTGTACTCTGCATTAGGATGTCAGGAGTAGTCCAAAAAAAAAAATCTGAAGCTGTTCTCAAGGCCTGGTGAAGGAATTCCAGATTTCTAACAGTCACTGCTGAACAGCACTTATGCACACCCCAAAGCTGTCCCAAGGGGAAGCCAAAGTTTCAGCCTGTCTTCTTTACCAGGAGCATAGGCGTTATCATCGGAGAGGCCCTGGACCTCCGCAATATTCTTTGACAGACGGAACAGGGGTCTGCGCACAGTCAGAAGACCATGCTTCCCACCACCAACATGTTGTTGATGTAACAACATCAAAGGTCCCAAGGCGAATAATTCGGACTCCCTGAAAACAAGAAGGAAGAGAAGAAGGAGGAGGCTCTTAGGTGGACAGGCTGGTGACTTGTCAGGGCATGGGGATGGTGCTCGGTGCCTTTCCCTACTCCTGGAAAGCTTTGGAGAAGCCTTGCAGAAGGTCTTGTGAAGACCTTTCCGGAGGTTTTCACCCCCCTCCCCTTCACCCTCTCAAAAATACAAGTAAAAGCAGAGAAGTCATCCCTTTAATACATAAGTCCCAGAAGAAGGGCTTCCTGGCGAGGCCCAGGAGGGCAGACCCACCTGGTTCAGCATCAGCTGCCGTACAATGTAGTCAGACACACCTTCCCAGACAGCAAGGGTCTCTGGAAAAGAAGGGAAAGACACGTCATGCTCTGGGTGAGCCAGCTCACAACCATTCAGCACATGCCTAACCAAGGAGAGGCGGAGGGCAGGCATCATCAAACAGCACCACCTCCCCAAACTAACCCCATTCCTCACAGGGGCCATCAGGCTAGAACCTGTCCTGTGACCCCAGCCGAGGTCTGGACCTGAAACAGAGCCATTAGGGCATGGAGATCATGCTACCGGACATCCGCAGTGTGTCTCCCAGATCAATGCTTGCTCTGCCAGGCTGGAGGTACAAGGAGATTCAGTGGGAAGGACTAGAGGCAGTGGCTGGGCTCCTGGACAGAAAGCCCCACTGAGCTGAGGAAAAGTGCAAGGGTTCATTTCAAGCACGGCAGTTTCCTGCAGCCTCTCCAGAGCCCAGCAGGAGCTGCAGGACCCCTCAGCCTTCTTCACACAGCTCTCCTTTCCTGACAAATGCAGCTCTCACGCGGTGAGCCCCTCCCTAGGGATATTGGCAATGGATTTCCACCCCAGCGAGAGGATGCTGCTGTGCCCGTGGGAGTCCAGGGGCTCAGGGCATCCCCTGGAGGCTCCCCTGTGGGGCCAGCTTCCCCATACGGCATCCCTGCACACGCAGGCTCTGCACGGCCACCCAAGCAGCTCCACCTCCTTCCCACACCAGGATCTCAGGTGGGTGATCCCCACTGTGAGGCCAGCAGCGACCCTCGGGGCAGGGACTTCTGCCTGGGGTGCCCCAGGACAGCAGGGGCAGCATCAGGGCCAGGAGCCAGAAGTCCTGGTGGCCACACTGGCATCTGAGCCAAAAGGCACCATCAGTCAGACCATCAGACCATCCAGCTTCCCCCTGGCCCCAGGGTTTCCACAGCCATGTTCAGAGTTAATGAGCTCTGCGACAGCTCCTGGGAAGGAGCTCCTGAAGTCTTTACCCTGGGTGGGAGTGTTGGCACCCTCCGCCCACGCCGTGTCCCGTGGCCGGCGTCCCAGAGCTCCATCTTTGTCCTCTTCGCCCTGTGTCAACCTCACAGTAGGAGGTGACAAGAAAACAGCTCCTCTCCTCCTCCTTCTCCTCCACACTTCACCACAGGCCCACGCTGCCTTGGCCTCCCCGCCGCTGAGGCTCAGCGGCTCCTGGCAGCAGAGCGGTGCCGAGAGCAGCCCCAGCGTCTGGGCTCCCTCGGGCTCACCGGGTCATTCCCCTAGGCAGAGAGGGGCTGCGTGGGGCAGGGCTGCTCACAGCTCCCGCTCACCCCCAGAATGCTTCCCCAGAGGATTCTCAGGAGGAAGCTCAAGGCAGGGACAACACCAAAGGCAAGGAGCTTCCCTGAGTCTGTGCTTTCAGCTCCCTGCTGTTGGGCTGGGGGCAAGGGAAAAGGAGCTGCCAAGCCTGGGCAAGAGCCACAGACTCCCAAGGCCACGCAGAGACCAGCAGGTCTGCAAGGAAGCTCAGGAAGTGCCTTCCTGCACTCTCTGCCCACGCACAGCACCAGCAGCACCTCTGCTGGCCCCATCCGGCTCTCTCCCAGCTGCTCCACAGCACCTGCCAACATACAGATAGCCTTTGACGCTGCCCCACTGCCGGGGGGGTGTCCGTGGGGCAAAGCCAAGTGCATGGGGGGGTCTGCGATGGGGGCTGGGAGCCAACGCTCCCCTAGGTAGACGTCACCTGCAGACACTCGACTGTCTCTGTGGAGGGGTCCTGAGGGGCTGCGAGCGCCCTCCAGCCGGGCACAGCCCTCACCACGGGGATGGCGCTGAGGAACGGCCACTGCCGCGGGAGGGGCTGCCAGGAGAAGGGGCGCAAATGCTGGGGGCTCCCGCGGGCCAGAGATGGCCCAGGCCAGGCCAAGCCTTCCTCAGAAGCTGCTGGCATCACAGTGAAGAGTCTGGCCCCGTCCTCTTGACACCCTCCCTTCACATACTTGAACACGTTGATCACAACCCTTCTCAGTCTTCTCTCCTCCAGCCTCTACAGGCCCAGCTCTCGCAGCCTTTCTTCACAGGAGACATGCTCCAGGCAGCCCCTCATCCTCTTTGTAGCCCTCCGCTGGACTCTCTCCAGTAGCGCCATGTCTCTCTTGTCCTGCGGAGCCCAGAATTGGACACAGTACTCCAGGTGAGGCCTCACCAGGGCTGAGGAGAGGGCGAGGATCACCTCCCTCCACCTGCTGGCAACACTCTCCCTAATGCACCCACCCCAGGATCCCATTGGCCTTCTTGGCCACAAGGGCACACTGCTGCCTCATGCTTCACTTGCTGTCCACCAGCACTCCCAGCTCCTTCTCTCCAGAGATCCTTTCCAGCAGGTCAACCCCCAACCTGTCCTGGGCCATGGAGTTCGTCCTCCCTAGGTGCAGGACCCTGCACTTGCCCTTGTTGAACTTCAGGAGGGTCCTCCCCACCCAGCTCTCCAACCTGTCCATGCCCCTCTGAATGGCAGCACAGCCTTCTGCTGTGTCACCACTAGCTACAGGCCTCCCACTAGACTCTGCTCCACTGACCACAACCCTCGGAGCTCGGCCATCCAGCCAGTTCTCAACCCACCTCCCTGGCCACTCGGCCAACCCACACTCCCTGAGTTTACCTAGGAGGAAGGGATGCGAGGCAGTGTCCAAGGCCTTGCTGAAGTCCAGGCAGACAACACCCACTGCTCTGCCCTCATCTCCCCAGCCAGTCATCCCCTCCGAGAAGGCCGTCAGGTTGGTCCAGCATGAGGTCCCTTTGGTGAGTCCACGCTGACTACTCCTGACCACCTCCTCGTCCCCCTCCACGCCAGCGCCCATGCTCTGCCATGGCCCCGCCCCTCCCCTCTCTGCCCCCCCACCCCTCCTCGCCCCCCCCACACTGCGCACGCGCACTGCCGCCCCCTGCCTGTCCCTCCTGCAGGTCCCGCCCCGGGAGGCCCCGCCCCCTCCGGAGCGAATGGGGGAGCGCGGGGTGGGCGGGGCGGGGGCGCTGGAGGCGTCACTTCCGGCGCGGGGGCGGGGCTGTGTGGGCGTGGCCGCCGGCCCTGGTGCCGCTGTGGAGGCCGGGGAGAAGCAGCGGAGCCAAAATGGTTGTTGCCGGCTGCTGCGCCGGGAGCCCCGAGCGCCGCCGCCGCCGCCGCCGCCGCCGCCGCCTGTGGTGCGCTGGCGGTGCGGGAGCTGGCGGGGCGCCGGGGGCTGGGGCGGAGCGGGGAGCGCGGGGGCCCCGCTCTGGCCGGCGGCCCCGGGGCGGCGGGAGTTGTCCTCCGGGGGAGCCTGCGCGGGAGAGGGAGACGCTGCGGCCGGGAGCTGCTGCCGGCTGCCGTGGCCAGGGACGGGCAGGAAAGAGGGCTGTGCAAAGGGCAGGGCCTGAGCGCCTGCCTGCCTGTGCAGGGCTCTAGCGCCTGTTGGACAGCCTCCTTGTTGCGCTGCCCTTGCTAAGGAGGAAAGTCAAAGGTGGGGCACAAACGGGCTCTGCCCTCGCTAGACCGAGGAGAGGGATGCGAGCACCCCCTGGCGTGGAGAGCGTTTTCAGGAGGTTCTCCGGCCGGAGCCCGGGTTTCCTCTTGGTTTCCAATATTCCTCAGCACCAGTGTCCTTGTTCCTTTCTCCCAGGCCCTTGGTTAAACCTCCGGTGTCAAGACCGAGCGTAACCCTCTCCGGGAGGTGTGCATTGCTGTGGGGGGAGCTAAGCATAGATGGATTTTTCCTTGCTTCTGCCTTGCGTCCATGCATGTTCGTGGGCTCTGGCTGCTGTAGAAAGTCCAGTTTTCCCCTTTCCTTCCCCAAATAGTGAAGAGAAAATGGATCTTCCTGTGTCATCAAGGTACTTCTCATCCCCCAAGCGTTTGACAAAGGGCCGAACGAGGCTCTCACGGGCGGTGAGCGCTCTCCAAAAACTGGAGCAGGGTGTGCTTCTGTTCAAGAGCGGGTGTTGTTCCCACAGCCAGGTACTGAAACTCTATTTCTCCCTGCAGGTCACCTGGAGGCGGTTGAATTGTACTTAGCCTCTGCTGGACGGCTGATGCTGGCAAGCAGTGCCTGGAGGCAGCTCGACTGAAACTTGTGTTGTGCTAAAGGTTCAACTGGAGGACACAGCAATGTGTTGCCTGCTTGAGTTTGGCCTTCTGAAAAAAACAGAATACGCAGAATGAGAAGATGTTTTTATGGGAGAAGATTTTTTGTCCAGGGGTGATAGTACAGGCTGGCTTTGGGAGCAAAAGCGTGGAGAAGAAGGGATTTTTGGTGAAGAAAGCCTGACGAAGCCTTCCAGTGTTTCCTTGTCGTTTTGAAAGCAGCTAGAAGAGACCTGAGAAAGCGCTTTCAGTCTGTGCTGCTGTAGCAGAACTCTTTGCCAGACTCCAGCTTTGTTTCAGCTGGCAAAATGTTTCAGCTGACTGTTGCCTTCTGCCTAGTGCGGAAGTGTGCAGCTGAGACTTGTGGAAAGACCTGGTTCCTGAGCCCTGCTTTAGCAGCAGGTGATTAAAGTGGGAGGCTGTGAGTTGCTTTTCTGTCTTTTATTGTGTGTGCTACGTGGACTTTTCTTTTCCTGGAGCTTGCAGTAGGGAGTGAGGTACATGTTTGCTTCTGAGGGTAGATGGCTTAGTACTCTTTAGGCTGTTGCTTTCCTTGAGGAGGAGGCAAGCTTGGCGTCTAGGTGGGGGTACTTTCTTGCCAGTAAAGCCCCCAGCCGTTGGGTGCTAGAAGGGAGTGTTACTGGAAGGCATGTGAGAAAGAGGCCAGAGATGGTGTGGTGGGCGAAGTAGCTGTGTGTGAGCGGTGTGTTGCCCGGGCGAGGTGTGGGGGGTGTTGCTGAGCTGCTGCAGCGGTGGCAGTAGCTGCGCTGGAGGGATCTTCCTGTGTTTCTGTCGGAGGTGATGGGTGAGGTGCTTGGAGGGGAGGACTTTGGGACGCGAAAGGTAACGTTGGGAGTGTGGGCCCTGTGCAGGGAAGTCAGTGTCTGAGAGGCTGCTCTGTGGCTGCCCAAGGCTGTTCTGCCTGTTCTTTCCTCAGCATCGAGGCACGTGTGGAGGAGCCTGGCCAGCCTTGAGCAAGGAAGAGAAAACCCAGAGTTCCACCTTATTCAGGTAATGAATAAGGCGCACCTTATTGTTCTGAGGTGTCACGTACCTTGGAAAACTCTGGTTCTTCTACTGAAGCGTTGTTACTGAAGTTGTGAGGGTTTTCATGCATTCTTTTCTCTTTGGGAGTGTCTGTGTGTCCAGGGGCCTGAGGAGGTATGGTGGGGGCTAGCCCCAGGCAGGACAGTATGTGTGCTGAGTGAATAGGCACTATTTCTCCTGCCAGCAGTAGAGATGCCCAAGTCAGTAGACTCCAGGCATTGTTTTCTGGTTGTGTGCCTCTACCCATGGGCAGCAGCGAGAGCATTTCAGCTGGCAGGCTCAAATCTTTTGGTCGAGGAAGTCTAAATCAGCCAGAGCATTTCTGCTATGTTATGCAGAGAACTGACTTTATCCCCACACAAAGGGGCCAGAGGGTGACCTTTGTGTTCGATAAGTAGCCATAGGCATTAGCTAGACGTGTCACTTGAATTTGGATTTCAGTTCATTGCTGCATCACTCTGCTAAATCAAAAGTCCCGTGTAACATCAAATGTCTTCAAAATAAGCTTTTCTCTTCAACATGACACTCTCCGTATGTGTGGAATATCTGAAAGAACCTGGTCAGTGAGTACTGGACTCTGACGTAAAGGAGCAGCAAGACTCAGGGCACTGCCTGCAGGCGCCAGGATGAGATGAGCGACTCCAAAGTGAAAGACAGTTGGGAATCAGAGGACATCTGAGAGCTGCCAGTGGGGAGGAATCTTGAGAGCCCTTGACACAGTCGGTCTGTGGCTGCAGGGCACTGCTGCGCTGGTTCCCGGAGGGTTCTTCTAAAGGCAGCACCTTGCACAGCTGAGAGGGGCTGTCAGGGTGGCTCTCGGAGCTTCTCCTGTGTGGAGCAGGAGGTGCTTTAGATCAGGGAGGCCCAGCCACACCGTCTCAGGGACAGGGCACGACGGTTACCTTCTGCCGGGGATGGTGCAGGGGTGTGAAGCCAGGGAGTGCGCCCAGGTCTGCACGGGCTGTAATTCAGAGCAGTGTGCCTGCATGCCAGGGTGCTGTGTGCATCAGGACCATGCCTTGCAGGTGGGCAAGGAGCCCTCAGGCTCTTGCCACGCTGTGGGAGAGGCGCTAGCCTCTCAGAGGACTGGGAGGAGGAGGCACAGATCCCTTGCAAAGTGAAGGTGCTGCTGACATGTGCCTGGGGCCAGGGCCATGGAACCTGCTAGGCCCTCTCCCAGCTGCTGGGAAGGCACTACAGAAGCAGACAAATCCCGGGGAAAAAACCTTCCGCATGTTCCTGGGAGTCAATGGAAGGGTCACTTCTGTTTGAGAACATGAGAGGGCAGCAGCAGGGAGGTGGCTGGGGTTTGTGCTTGTGAGAGGACTTCTGCCTGAGTAGCGGACAGGCCAGCAGCAGGAGCAGCATCAGCTAAGCCGCTGTGAGGTCCCTTCAGTCTGAGCAGCTGATCAGCAGGGAGAGGGCTGGGAAATTGCTTGTGGGGACACTTCTGTCTCTGTAGATGAGAGGCCAGAAATGCGCTGGCCTTGCAGGGCTGTTCCCTGCTGGGCTGGGGCACTCCGGGGAGGCCTGAGCCGCCCCCAGGTGGTGCTGGGCAGGGGGCTTGTGTGGGCTCCCACTGCCATGGATCCAGCAGGCTGCCTGGAGTCCACTGAGTAGACTCAGCACTGAGTTCACGCAAGCAGGGGTTTGGTTGGTTTGGTTGGGATTGTCTTTCCACACTGAAATAGAGACTGCTGTTACACTTAAAAACAAGATTTATCAGCTCATTCCGATGAACCGCACACCACACGCAGCCTTGACAACACAGCTCATGCAGTTGGGTGGTGACTCTGTTCACTTGTGTGGGGACAAGTGCTCTGTCATTCTATATATATATATATATATATATATAAAAAATATATATATAGATATGTATATACACACATACACATGTATATATATGTTTGTACATAGACATATATAGACACTATATGTATGGTGTCTAGGAACTACAGAAGGCATTCCTGATGATCAGCTGTTTTTATTCTTAGGAGAATAGGGCTTTTCACCATTGCAGAAATAGCCTCAGGCAAGTCAGGGGATTCAGGGGTGCTTTGTGCAGACTGTTTGTAGAGTCTCCTTAGTTGGGCAGTAGGATGGAGTTTTAAGCAAATAGCGTGTTGCCATTAAATCGAAAAATGCAAGATAAGGCATTCCAGCCCTAATTTAGAAGCTGTACTAGTGCAAGTGAGGCATGTGGACTATTCAGGGGAGTAAACTCATCTCTCTTGTCTTTCCGACAGGATAAACCATATCATAACAGAGGATGCACTGCATAGTGATGAAGAATCACCTTCAGGGTTTGAAGATGAGTTATCTCATCAGATGCCCGGTAGACGAAACAGGTAAATGTCTGGGTCCTTTGGATTCCAACTCTTGAGAGTGCTGGGTCTTTGTAAACAGTCCTTGCTGTTGTCAGCGTGAGGAGATGTAGAGGAGGGAGTAAAGACAAGTTTGTCAGGGAGGGAGGGTTATCTCAATACATGCACGAAGTAAGCGCAAAGATAAATCTAGGTACAGGAAAGTACATTGCTATTGTGGATCAAATGGAAGGACCCAGCTGCCTTTTCCTGCACATAAAAGATCCAGAGACTATTGGGAGCCGTTGATTTAATCCAGGGTATTGCTTCAGTAACTCAAGCCCAAAGAAATGTGCTGTCTATCCTTTTAGATAAAAAACCTATACAGATTTGTGTAGCCCTCTTTGCCCTTCCCACTTCCAGCATTGTTAAAACAGCAGTGAATTATGTAGTGGGAATAACATTGCACAATTGCATGTGTTTCGATCCCCTCCTTTTTTCCCTAAAAAGGCTACTCTGCTCCCAGCATCACGAAAATGAGTGTCTGGGTGGTGAAGAAATCCCAGCGGGTGCGTGCTGAGGGAGAAAGTTGTACTTCTCCCCCGGATCAGTCACCTGAGCCCTAGTCCCTGCATGCATTTGGCTGGCCAGTGGCCATGCGTTATGTGAGAACCATCACTTGCCTAGACAACATAGTGGGGAACCAGCGGACATGGTGGGGCTTGGCAGGATTGCTTAGGGGAGGTGTGGTACGAGTCAGCCAGAAAATGGGCTGTGATAGTCTTCCTGATCCCAGAAGAGCTTATGACCTGCTGGAGGATGGAGACTATTAACAACAACAAAAGTGGTGGGGAAGGGGGAAAGAGAAGAAGAAAAGATTAACATCTCTGTCTTCCTTGCTAACTTTATTTGTAAACCTCTTTTTTTGCAATTGCTGTTGTTGAAATGCTGGTTGCCAGCCAGCATGGTTCAGGGCAGGGCTCTAAACAGCTGGAGAGCCAGGCTACAGGCCAAGGTCTCCTTTGGAGCCTGCAGCGAGACGTGCTTGGGAAAAGTTGGCAGTTCATACCCTGGGCCTGTCAGGTCTGCTTGTTAACAGCACATCCCCACCACCTGTCGGGGCTCTGCTTGGGCCTTTGGAGGAGCTTGTTGGAAGTTGTGGAGGCTTTGTGGGGACCCCCGAGGAACTAGACAGTGCTTGCTGCTAGCAGGAAAGGAGAGCTAGGCAAGGACAACTGCAGGAGGCCTTAACTTCTCCTGGGAAGTTGTAGCTAGGTGTGGCTGCTGCTAACGAGCAGCACCTGGGTTGCCCCTGAGGAGAGGGAGTTGGGGCTTTTGATCCAGGTGGCACCACCTTGATTGGGTGGGTCAAGCACCCTGTGAGTCACTGCTAGGCAGAGGCCTCTAGAAGAGCCAGGCCTAGAGCACAGTGAACAGAGGCAGCAGTTTGTGCAGGAGGTGCTTTCCATTTCTGGTAGTGGTGTGTGCTTCCTCAGGTGTGGTCATGACATGCTGCAGAGCACCTTCCCCAGTGGCTGCTGGAGGTGCTGCATCACCTGTGTCTGAAGCTTCATCCCAGACAGACCCTCTGAGAGCAGATGCAGCTGTAGAGGTGTCAGGCTGCAGGGAGTGCCTAGGGCCTCTCTGTGAGGCCTGGGCTGACAGTCAGCTCTCCTGCAGAAGGTGTGCTGTGGCTGATCAGTTGTATTGGCAGGTAAAGGAGTCAGTCAGGGAGGAAGTCAGTAGGCTGCGTAGCATCCAAGAAGATGAGTAAGAGATGGACAGGGTATTCTCGGAGGCTGTGCAGCTCCAGGAGTCCCCACCCCGCACTGCAATGGAGTTGCTGGAGGGCTCTGCACCGTGTGAAACAGTACATCATAACACTGTTGAAGAAGGCTGGAAAGTGGTCACTTCTTGTAGCAGGAGAAAGGCTCTTGCTCCCCCTCAAGACTTGCCTTTGAGGAACAAGTTTCGTGCCCTGCAGGCTGAGGAGGAGCTGGGCATGACTTCAAGGGAAGCTCCTGGCCTGACAGACCCCGTGCCATGTGGGAACACCTGGAAGAAGCGGCGAGTAATTGTTGTGGGTGACTCCCTGCTGCAGGGGACAGAGGCACCTATCTGCCGACCAGACCTCTTGTCTAGAGAGGTTTGCTGCCTGCCAGGGGCTCGAATAAGAGATGTCATGGAAAGACTGCCAAGGATCTTCTTACACCTCTCCTGAGAAGCCTGCATGCTCGATTGGCTCTTTGAAATGCCTGTACACCGATGCAGGCAGCAAGGGGAATAAGCAGGAAGCATTAGAGCTCTTGTGGGGTTGCAGGGCCATGGTCTCGTTGCAGTTACAGAAACATGGTGGGATAGCTCACATGACTGGAATGCTGTCATGGATGGCTCTGTGCTTTTTCGGAAAGACAGGCCAGGAAGGCGAGGTGGTGGAGTTGGTCTTCATGTGAGGGAGCAACTAGAATGTGTGAAGCTCTGCCTGGGGGTGGCTGAAGAGCAAGTTGAGAGCGTATGGGTCAAGATTAAAGGGCAGGCTAGCATGGGTGACACGGTGGTGGGGGTTTACTGCAGGCCACCTGATCAGGAAGAGGAAGTTGATGAGGCCTTCTAGAGAGAGCTGGAAGTAGCCTCACGATCACAGGCCCTGGTTCTCCTGGGAGGCTTCAACCACCCTGACATCTGCCGGGAAGAGAGCACAGCTAGGCACAAACAGTCGAGGAGGTTCCTGCAGAGCATTGAGGATAACTTCTTGACCCAGGTGGTAGAGACGCCAACAAGGAGAGGTGTGCTGCTAGACCTTGTCAAAGACAAAGAAAGTCTGGTTGGAAATGTGAAGGTTGGGGGCAGCCTTGGCTGCAGTGCCCAGGAGATGGTGGAGTTCAGGATGCTGTGAGGAGGGAGCAGGGCAATAAGTAAGACCACAACGCTGGACTTGAGGAGAGCTAACTTTGGCCTCTTGAGGAACCTACTTGGAGGACTCTCATGGGGTAGGGCCCTAGAAGGAAGGTGGGTCCAGGAGAGCTGGTTAATAGTCAAGTATCACTTCCTCCAGGCTCAAGAGCAGTGCATGCCTCTGAGTAAGAAGTCCAGCAAAGGGGGCAGGAGAGCTGCCTGGCTGAGCAAGGAACTCCTGGCAAAACTCCCAACAGAAGAAGGCAGTCTACAGAATGTGGCAAAGGGGACAGGCCACTTGGGAGGAATATAGGGATACAGAGAAGGCAGAGTTGCTGAATGCCTTCTTTGCTTCAGTCTTTACTGCTAAGGCCAGCCCTGGGGAATTCCAGACCCTGGGGACAGGAGAGGAAGTCTGGAGAAAGGAAGACTCTCCCTTGGTCGAGGAGGATCGGGTTAGAGATCATTTGTGCAAACCTGACATCCACGGGCCCCGATGGGATGCAGCCATGAAGGCTGAGGGAGCTGGCAGATGTTATTACTAGGCCGCTCTCCATCATCTTGGAAAGGTCCTGGAGATCAGGAGAGGTGCCTGAGGACTGGAAGAAAGCCAGTGTCACCCCAGGCTTCCAAAAGGGCAAGAAGGAGGAGGCAGGAAACTACAGGCCTGTCAGCCTGCCCTCCATCCCTGGAAAGGTGATGGAACAGCTCCTCCTGGAGGTCATCACTAAGCATGTGGAGGACAAGAAGGTGATCAGGAGTAGTCAGCATGGACTCACCAAAGGGAAATCATGCTGGACCAATCTGATAGCCTTCTCGGAGGGGATGACTGGCTGGGGAGATGAGGGCAGAGCAGTGGGTGTTGTCTGCCCGGACTTCAGCAAGGCCTTGGACACTGCCTCGCATCCCTTCCTCCTAGGTAAACTCAGGGAGTGTGGGTTGGCTGAGTGGCCAGGGAGGTGGGTTGAGAACTGGCTGGATGGCCGAGCTCCGAGGGTTGTGGTCAGTGGAGCAGAGTCTAGTGGGAGGCCTGTAGCTAGCGGTGTCCCCCAGGGTCAGTACTGGGTCCGGTCTTGTTCAACGTATTCATCGATGACCTGGATGAAGGGACAGAGTGCACTCTTAGGAAGTTTGCTGATGAGACTGAAGTGAGAGGAGTGGCTGACACAGCAGAAGGCTGTGCTGCCATTCAGCAGGACGTGGACAGGCTGGAGAGCTGGGTGGAGAGGACCCTCCTGAAGTTCAACAAGGGCAAGTGCAGGGTCCTGCACCTAGGGAGGACGAACTCCATGGCCCAGGACAGGTTGGGGGGTGACCTGCTGGAAAGGATCTCTGGAGAGAAGGAGCTGGGAGTGCTGGTGGACAGCAAGTGAAGCATGAGGCAGCAGTGTGCCCTTGTGGCCAAGAAGGCCAATGGGATCCTGGGGTGGGTGCATTAGGGAGAGCGTTGCCAGCAGGTGGAGGGAGGTGATCCTCGCCCTCTCCTCAGCCCTGGTGAGGCCTCACCTGGAGTACTGTGTCCAATTCTGGGCTCCGCAGGACAAGAGAGACATGGCGCTACTGGAGAGAGTCCAGCGGAGGGCTACAAAGAGGATGAGGGGCTGCCTGGAGCATGTCTCCTGTGAAGAAAGGCTGCGAGAGCTGGCCTGCAGAGCTTGGAGGAGAGAAGACCGAGAGGGGATCTCATCAATGCGTACAAGTATGTGAAGGGAGGGTGTCAAGAGGACGGGGCCAGACTCTTCACTGTGGTGCCCAGCAACAGGACAAGAGGCAATGGGCACAAACTGAACCACAGGAAGTTCCATCTGAACAGGAGGAAAAACTTCTTGATGGGGAAGGGTGACGGAGCACTGGCACAGGTTGCCCAGAGAGGCTGTGGGAGCACTGGCACAGGTTGCCCAGAGAGGCTGTGCAGTCTCCTTCCCTGGAGATATTCAAAACCCTCCTGGATGCGATCCTGGGCCATGGGCTCTAGAGGACCCTGCTTGAGCAGGGGGGTTGCACTGGATGATCTCCCGAGGTCCCTTCCAACCTTGGCCATTCGGTGATTCTGTGATTCTTTACTCTCATAGGATTAATTGACTCCGGTGAGGAAGGTGGGATTGGTGGTTAAGGAGGTGGCCTGGTTTTAATGTGCTGCCTGTTATTTCTGCCTTAATATCCACGTTTTCTTTTGGATTGAATGACCTCAAGTAAGGATGTTGCGCATGACCGTATTTTCTGCTCCAAATTGAAAGTCAGGATGTTGCTGGCAGCTCAGGGAGCTGGAAGATGCTGCTCATAAACCTCTCTGCATGGCAAGAACTCCTGCTGACCTTAGTGGGATTCAGACCGTGGGTTTCATTGCCTCGGAAGACTCTGTAGCTCCCAGGAGATGGCTCTGCATCAGCCTGACTGCAGGTCATGCACTTTTTCTGGCCTCCTTTTGTTATAATGGGGTAACGCAACCAAAGTTTCTTTGCGGCAAGAAAGGTGTTTCTTTTCTTTCATTTAACTTGAGGGGAACAGTTACAGTACACTTGTCGATTAATATGAACATTTCCTTTAGCTGGGTACGTTTACCAAACATAACCAGTCCGACAGCCTGTCATGCTGCACTGTAGGTGCTATAAAGCATTTCAACTCTCAGAAGCCTTCTCTGTCTACAGCCGTCTCTTTGTCTCAAGGAGCCGGATAAAGCACCAATAGGCTTAGTGATGTTTTGTTCCTTTTTACTTTTAGGCAGGCAATCTGTGCTGTTGTTTGGCAGCATCTGGACCTTTAGGAGAAGCACCTGAGAGCTGTGAAAGTGCGGACAGACCTGTTAGGTGGCTGGATGCTCCTCTGTCACATAAGAGGATTATCTCTAGTTGCCTGGTGTGAGGGCTGCCTCTGTGATCATCTCCCAAGAATGTCTAGTTACTGCTAGCACTTTCCACCTGGGGACCAGGACTGTGTGAGTCTTGAGGATGTGATCAGATGCAGAGAGAAATGCATCCCGTGAAAGAGTGCTTGCTGCTTTGTTCATGAGGTAGAGGCTGGTCTGCTTATGTGCTTGAGGTATCATGTGGAGGCAATGGCTTGTGGTCTGCCCGAGCAAGGAACGTGGTCCAAAGGAGCCTCTGGAAAGGAGAGAGCAGGCTGTGAGCTGGGGAGCTCTTCAGAGAGCTTGAAGGCTGGTCACCTCCTCTAAAATTAACTTTGAAACTGTGATTCATAGCCAGGCTTCTTTGACAGGGCCTGCCCTCACCTTGTCTGACTGCGTTGTGCTGCTTGTGCTCCAGGCTGACTTGGGCACAAGCCCACCCTGAACTGAAAACTCGGCAGTCCCGGGGGTGTAGCAGTGCACCCAGGCTCACCCCCCTTGCTGAAGGGCTCGGCTTCTTTTCTCAAGCACACCCCGAGCCGCTGTGAGGCTCCTGAGGAGTGACCTTGCATCTCAGGAGCTCTGAAGTCAGGCAGAGGTTAAGGTCTGCTTCTGTTTGTGCAGCTAGGTCTTGAATGTAATCAAAGCAGAAATTGTACTTTCGTGTTAAGCAACGGGTTTGTCTTGGTAGGTGTGTTCTGACACTTAGTGCTGTGTGGTTGCTGCACAGTTTTCAGCTGACATCCTGTTTACATGTGCTCCCGTGTGTTAGTTTGCAGAGATCCATAGTTATGAGCTCCACAGCAGCCTCTTCTACATGCCTCAAGGTTCTCATACCAACTTCCTTGTCACCAGCATCTGGGAAGGCCAGAGGACAGCACCAACTGTCACTTATACTCCCCATGCCCACGTAGGCTGGGAGGATATGGGAGTCTCATTGAAAGCTCCGCTTACAACATTATTGCAGAGCAGTGCAGCACAGGCACCAGTTGTGTTGCTTGCAACTCCAGGCGTATGGCTCCGTAGATACTATTGAGTTTCGTTTCATTTGCCTTTCCCACTTTCATTTTCATTTCTGTGCCCTTGAAGCACCTGGGTGCTGTGCTGTCCCAAGCAACCGGATGCTGTGGTCACTAGGGCACCCTACCGGCATCTCGTACAGTTTGCTTAGGCAGAAAACAATCCTGACAACTTGTGTCTAAACTGTTTTCTGAGTCAAGAGATTGCCTTGGAGCCAGCCTTGCCCACGTTCCCCCACACAGAGGCTTATTAGGCAGATCTACAAATTTCCCTAGGA
This sequence comes from Struthio camelus, assembly GCF_040807025.1. Lineage (NCBI taxonomy): Eukaryota > Metazoa > Chordata > Aves > Struthioniformes > Struthionidae > Struthio > Struthio camelus. The sequence continues at coordinate 6,112,699 of NC_090957.1, read as the reverse complement.
GAATCACTCCAGGGACTTTGAGGTGGCTATTTATAGCCTGACTTCAGTGTATGCAGGCGTGTCACGTACAAGGCAGTCAGGATGGGTGCACTAAAAGCCTGCCTGCCGACAGTTTGCCACTGCCAAGTGTAGTGGTTACAGTTTTCAGAAGAGAAATCGATTGAGCGTTTCCATGCCTTGACTACAGTGTCAGCTCTTTCTTCATAAAGGCCAAAGCTTTACAGATTAGGAAGCTAAATTCCATCTTGTGTTTCAGTGACTTTAGGAAGACAGCTACCTTGATTTCTGTCAGCACGCTTCCGTCGACATACAGCCTTCACTTTCCAGCCTGCTGAGAGCTGGCATTAAAGGAAGGTGTTGACAAGATGAAACAAGTTACTCCCCAGCTGATGATGTTTTCCTGACTATGGAAGCAAAATTCCTGACTGGATACTGTTTCCATCCAATGCTTTGAAAGTGCATAACTTGGATAGTGTTGGTAAACTCCTTCTAAGGCTGAATACTGAAATTCCAGTGTGTCAACAGTTCCTGGCATCAAAGCAGGTCCATCTTCTCACAGACGGCTCGAGTAGTTCAAGGCTAAGGCCCCAGGTCAGGGGTCAGTGCTGGCCCTGGAAACAGTCCTCCCTTTCGTCAGGATCGGAGAAGCCTTGTCGCTCTCTGATGTCCAGGAGCCAGGGTGCCAAGTTCCCGCCTTATTTTTTCAGAGAGGATGAGAAAAAAAACGGATTTGGGATATAATAGTTAACATTGGCCTCCTCAAAGAGTTCAAAGCCCTCCAGCCCAAGTAGCACTGCCTCAAACCCTGACACCTTTGAGCCTCTACCTGAAGCCTTTCTTGCAGCTCCTTCAAATAGCATGACTAATGCTGTCCTGCTATGTGAAACCTTGCAGCTTCTCCGCAAACTAGTGCTGCTCCCACGCAGTCCATCTGCCTCCTCCCATTTCCACTTCATGTCTTCAGCAGCTCACTAAACTCAGCCCACTAGTCAGTCCTCACCCATGTATCTGATCTATCTCCAGATGGACAGGCAGGAGGACTTGACAGGAAAGCCTGCCATTCCTTCCTAAAAGGATGTCAGTTCCTGGATTTGGTCTCCCCGCATTTTTCACAATAGCTGAAGAGAAAGTCTACAGCTGGCAGCAAGAAAAAGGTTTTCTGCATGGCCAGATAACCACTTAAATCTCAACTAGAAAAGCTAGCCTGCTGTTTTCTAGAAGAGAATTCCAAAGCAGCAAATCCTGTGAAGGTTTTTGTTTCATTGTTTTCAGCAATGTTTACGTTGTTGAAACCAAAGAACTTAAACCCGTAGTTCATCCTACTGTGGGTTGAGTTTTGCTGACCCAGGATGCATACAGCTAATCGTTAAATCTACAGATAGCACTCCCATCAAGGAAACAGCTGGTCTTTCAAGCAACAAATGACAAGTGACTTCCACTAGATAAACCTGGCCTGCTTAGAAACCGCTCAAGCTGGCATGTACAGAGAACACACAGACAACAGCCTCCCCAAACCCGCCTTTTTAAACCAGAAGACTGGTTTTAGGGAGTCTGCTCCCCTTTTTTATTACAGCAGACACTAAGCCTTCAAGCCTGACAAGGCATTGTTTATATTTGGAATCCACGTACGTTTGGCATTTTATCCATTCTTAAGAAACTTCTTTTTTTCTACTCCTAGAAAAGCTCAGTCCTGACAGACGTTTTGCAAGCGCACAAATGTATTGATTCCTCAGGTCTCTTCTCCTGCAAACAGGTGAGTCAGCATTTGTAGTTCTAACACAGCCTCCATTGCCTTGGATGTCACACTTTGAATCTGTCACCAGACTTCCGGATAAAGCAATGGAAGAATGACCATTTCTCTTCTAAAAGCTGAAATTTGGTCAAAGAGACCACCCACACCATCAAAGTGTACCTCAAGATGAATTCCACACAAGCCATGTGTCAAAGAAAGGTAAAGAAACTCCATCATTGTCTCCATACGTTTTCTGCTATGGGGGCTTTCTTTCTGAATAACCTACTGTAAAGCAGGGGCACCGTGGGATTTTACATTAGAATCTTTGGAGTTTGCTCCTAACCCCTCCAAAGAAATCTAACTGCGCTTGAAGAGTCCGTTCTAAAAGAGAGCCCGCTTAAAGCCATCAGTGCCAACAGATTAAATGTTATGCCAGTGGATTAAACACTGCCCCCATTTAGATTCCATAGGAGAGCAGGGAGGGGAACCCTTCACAGTCAGGCAGCTGCTCCTCGTCTTCAGTAATTTCCTCCCTCCCCTGTTCTCTAATGACACTCACCTTCTGGAAGCTCTGTTAGGGCTCTGCTTCCTATGCCTCTGAAAATGTTCCTCATCATTAGAGGAGGAGGATGGGGAAGTACTGTTGTAGAGTTCATCTTTCCATCTGAAAGCATTGGAAAGGCAACAACAAAAACAAGGTTAAGAACACACTAAGTCCTGCCAAGACTCAAGGGAGCGCTCTCAGAATGTCCTGTGAGAGCTATGAATTTTCCAGTCCGTTTTATTCCTCAGGCATGTGATTTCAAAAAGCATTACGAGTTTTCCCTTGTGAGAGCAAAATTCAGTCTTTCTTGGGAAGGGGAAATGTTGAACTATGACTTCTCTGTGCCTCTGCCTTGGTTTTCCTCACAGTTTGCCTCTTTGCCACAGGTAGAGCAGGCAGTGGTGCATGGAGCTTGGAAAGCAGATGCAGATCTATTCAAAGGCAGCACCAGCTGGGTCTAGCAGCCTGCCAGTGGAAAGGCGTGCCTGGACATAAGTTCTCAGTCTTCTTTAACGTCATGGCAGGCTACAAAATAGATGGCGTAAAAAACCAAGTGACAATAGAGATTATCTGATGCCATACATAACGCTGAAGTACTGACCGAGCTGCATACCCAGTTCTGCCTGTAAGCTAACAGTTGGTTCCAGCTTCTTTATTGACCCTAAGGACAGATGAGCTGCTCTGAATTTGCCATAGAAACAAGAACTGAGTTCCACCTCTGAGTCAAATGAAAAAGTTTTCATGAACCCTTTCTGAATCGTGAGACGGAAGAGACTAAGAACACTGGAAAACTTCTACACAGACTCTTCTGCTAAGTCTAACTAAATTACCTCCCTGGTTTCCGAAATCCTTGGCTATCCTTGACGATTAAATAGTCTGATGAAGATTTTGAGAAGCGGCTTGTGGCTTCAAGTGCAGAACAAAAGGATTTCAGGTACAGAATCTCAGCCAACACTTCCTGAATCATGTCATGCCTGACCTCAGGCGTTGCATTTTTTGAAATCACTAGCTCTTGGAAGGTATTCTGTCTCCCAAGAAAAAGATCTTGCTTCCTTTGTACCTTCACACTGTCACAGTTACCATACTACAATGATTCTGTAATTACCACCCATGTGAAAATCCTTTAAAGCATTTTGGGGTGTTGTGACTGACACTACAACTGATAAAGAAGAACGATCGTTAGCCATACGCTTACCGATTAGGTCTTTTGCAGCAAAGGCTTCATGACTGGGCACTTCTCAATGTGCACGTTTGTGTGACTGGAGAAGACCAGCCTGCACACAATATCTTACTTTGTCTGAAAGCAAAGAATTCAGAAGAGTGTTACAAGCGCCTTCAAGATAAATCAGGTTAGCCGTGAGGCAGAACATGCGAGGTGTTTCACCCATCTCTTTTTGGACCACAGGGACGTTTCAAGTGTCTTTTATCAATGCACAAGTCAAGTGGACTACACACAGGCCTGCTTTTTCAGGAGGACTAAAAGTCACCCCAGAGAGAGCGAGGAAGCTGGTTTGGGTACTGTTCTTTGAGGGATACCCAGGCCATTGTTTTAACTCTGTGTGGAGAGCTTTAACTGAAAGCCGGGAAGTTTGATGTGGAAACAGTAAAACTCGGTCGGTAACTCTTTGGTAAAAGTAGTGCAGTGAAATGGAAACGGTATTACCCAGCGCAGACTCCGAGTAGGAAAAGAAGCTGAATTATAGAGAGTAGGCCTGTGGAAGTCACACTCTAGCAGTTAGCATTACATCTGCAGTAGACCTCTGATACCCTTTAGACACAGACCAGTGTATCTAAAAAAAGGAAAACAGCAAGGAGTAGGCCAAGTGACAAAGAAATACAGCGTGTGCAGAGACCTGCATCTAGCAAAACCAGGGAACTTGACTTGCAGAATGACAGCAAGAAATTTAAAGAAAAGTAGCGTGGGTGTTCATATGCTTTTCCTTCCTGAAATTATATCCTGCTTGTACACAAGAAATCAGCCCTTCACAGGAATTGCGCATGTAACCTACTTTCCAAGGGAGCTTGACAGCATTCAACAGTTTTCCTTGGTCTAAGCTCTTAGGGCATTCAAGAATCTTTGCCATTTTCTGCTTCTCAGTCTTAGCTTTCTTCTGATGACGCGATAATTACACTACGCGGACCAACATGCAACTGTTTAAATACTATTGGAAAGTATATCAAATCCAAAATGCACCATACAGGCACCTATGGGTTTTACTCTTGTCATCATGCCAAGGACACGCTAGACCTGACAACCTGCAAAACCTCAAGAACAATATGGGCAAGACGCATTCCAGCAACTAGAAATCAGCACGGAGGAGCACGCATAGTGATTTGTCACTAGCCTCAGTGATAACAACGGACAAAACACCTTCCCCTTGCTTAGACAAGATTCAACTGCTGGGAAAGCAGTTATTTCTTGAAGTTATTCCTTGATATTCTGAGAAAATGTGTCCAGGAATTTTTTTCTTACTCTAGCGTGGTAATAAGTCTGGTAATCGAGTTACAAGGCTGAGCTCTGCCCCAGATGACATGAGCAACAACAGGCAAGTTCCCAACTGGAACATTCCCCAATGAGAAAAAACATACCCAATGCATGCAGGACAAGTTTATGCCATTAGCTTCTGTAAAGTACCTGGAAAGTCTTCCACCAAGATGTTTACATTCAGATTACCTCCTGACAATTCTTGCTGGGCTCCTCAAAACCCATGTCAGGCTACTGCTATAGTGAGAGCAGGGCTTATCATTCAGAGTAGGACTATCCATTGCCTTGTATGCCCACCTGCCAACAGCCAGCTGTTGCCTTTTCTGTTCTGCTAGGTTGTAAGCATTTGGGAAAGGCACTGATTTCTTCTGCTGACTCTCTGTCCTGAGCTTACGAGCAGGGCCCTGGAGTCCATGACTGTGGTCTGTAAGCTCTGTGGCGATAGACAAATGTGAAGAGAGAAAAATATCCAGCAGTTCAGCTCGTTTCCACTGTTTAAGGTAAGGCTTTGGGTCAGAAGCCAGTAAAGAAAATTGAAAGCCAGAACTAACCTACACTGCCCTCTTCATTGTTCGCAATTTCACAATGTCACCCCCAGATTTTTCAGTTTCTTTCTCGTTCTTTCCTCCTCGGGTTTTCCTAATTAAAAGAGACAAGAAGGATCAGGCACAAACATGCAGCAAATCTGACAGGTGCACTCCCTGGACCACTTTGCAGACCCTCTTGCTGGGGGTAACTGCCTGCAGGTGTAGGGGATGCATTATGGGATTCCAGGAAGAACATCCTAAAATGGAGTGAGCCTTAATGGGGGATGTTTTGGAGGAGGCCCAAAGGCTGTGAAAGGGAGGGATCAAGCTGGTTTGGGGAGAAACCAATGTGGAGAAGCAGAGGGGGAAAAGGGATACAAGGGGCAGAGAGCTTCTGACCAGGTGCCTGGTCAGCAAGCTTCTCTAGCCATGCCCTGGGCCTGATAACTGCAGCCTGTCCTGTCTTCTTCTTAAATCCCTTTTCCAACTCTTCTCCAGGGCGAGGAAACTCTCTACGCTGCGCGCATGTGTGTCTATGGAGGTCCAAGTGGCGGCCACTGGTGAAGGGGCCAGCGGTCACTGGGGCATGTGAGCTGAGGGTGCTCGCAACTGGAGAGAGCGAGTGTGTGCATTTGGTGTGCGTGTGTATGTCAGTGTGTGGCATCACTAGCCAACATCAAGCTGGACAAGCCAGCGAGGAGGAGATGAGGTTTGGGAGCGAAGTCTTGGAGCAGCCCTAATTCTGGGCTGGATACTGGAGAGACCAGAGGCTCTGAGAGTAGGCTACTGGAGGGACCAGGGGCTCCAAGCCAGCAACCGGAGAGACTGTGCGGTCTGGGGGACAGCTGCTGGAAAGGCCATTGTGCTGGCCTTTTGTATGGGTATGTCTTGGGGAATGAGTGCCTAACAGGCCTTAATGGCCCTGACCAGCCTCACCTGCAGCCTCCACCCATACCCTCTGCCCATGGTGCCAGGGCATCACTGAAGACCAGCCCTGGACCTTCAGTCCCTGCCTGAGTGATGGTGTAGGAGGACTGGTCTCCAGCACAGCTGCAGCCATGTCCATGCCTGGCCATGGACCCTGAGAATCTGCACTCTGACCTGCAGACTGATTTCCAAGCCAGGCCTTGGACCTGCCTCCTCACAATGGATTTGCCCCACAATCACTGGACTGTGTCTGACACTGGTCACCCTCAACACACCTGAGGACTGACTTCTCGGCTTGACTGTGGACATGCCACATCACCACACACTTTCCTGATGGTCTGGATCCTTGCTTGAACCTGCACAGCATCCCCGCGCCTGCCCATATTTGCCTCGCTTGGGTACTGGGGGGTGGGCCCTGGCTGGCGAGGCCCCTGCCCTGGCAGCTGGGTTACTGCCTTTGGCTCTCCATTCCTGTGGGAGCAGCTGGCCCTCACTGCTCCCCGACAGTGAGACCTCTGGGAGAGCAGGGCTCGAGGGCCCATTACTGCATAGTCTGAGCGTCTAAGGCCAGTTCCTGGTGTGATTGAGTGTGTAGGTGCGAGGGGACCTCCACCTGAACCCCACAACTGGAGTGGGGCTGTGGGTCTCTGGGGTTCACATGCCCAGAAACCAGTGACTGGGGAGACCAGGGGATCTAGGGCTGAGTGACTCAGTGGACCTGCCTGTCTAAGGCCAGACCTGGGTGGATCCATATCAATAGCTGTTTTTTTCCACTCATGGGCTTTCATCCTGATCAGTCGGAGAAAGGAACAGGATCTGGCCCGTGGTTGTGTTAGTGTTTGTGGGAGTGCTGTGTTTTCTGTGTTGATCTGTGTGGTCAGTGATAACTGAATGGAGGGTGTGTAGGTGTGCTTGTCTGCCTATTGGGAAAACAGGCTCAGCCTCGCTACTGCCTAGGCATGGAGACATGGAGCTGTGGCAGCCTCGCTTCCATTGGGCTGTTGGACTCAGTGTCTCCTACCTGAGTGCACCTACAAGGCTGAGTGGAGGCAAGCTCATGTGGGAGCTGCCACTGCTGCTCTCACTGCTGGCCTCCCTCTGTAGCATTGGCGCTGAAAAGCATCTGCCTAGAGGGGTATTATCCCAGCTGCTCAACTCCTCCTAAAAAGGCCAAAGGAAGATGGTTGGTGCCTCTTCCGAGCAGGGGCGACCAGCCTTTTGCTTGCCTTGGATTTCCCTGCGGGAAAGGGGAAGAGCTGTTAAATGCCACGGGCTACCCCACAGGCCTCTGTATGGCCACTGCAGCATACACAGCTCTGTCTGGATCACCTCTCCTTTCAGCTAGGAAGCTCAGGAGCAAGTGCAAGCCAGATCCTGGAGTGGGGAATCGAGGTCTCTGGGGGCTGCAGGGGCTCTCCCCCAGGGACCCCCCACCAAGGTAAACCCTGTCCCAGGGCCAGCACTGAACAGCCCAGGGACTGGCTAAGGCCCAGAGGGCAGAAGTGACATTCCCCAGACTTGTCTGCCAGCAGTGCGCTGCAGCTGGGAGAGAACCCAGGTGTCCAGGCTCCTAGTCAGCTCCTCCCCTCCTCTACCCCATAGACCCCTGCCCTTCCCCTTGCAGTGCCAACAGTGTGGACAGGTCTCTTATCCCCACTTGGAGTCCCAGGAATTAAGGGGGATCTTTGGCCACAGCATGCTGCATACTTCTGCAATGTGCCTGTTTAGTGGTTAATCCTCTTGCTCCAGACCAACCACGGGAGATATCTTGGGGACAAAGGCACTCGCACCAGCTCCGTGATTTCTGAGTCCAGCGAACCACATCCGTGTGTCAGAAGAGGAGCAACTCGGAATGTGTGAAATAACAAGAGAAGGGAAGAGAAGAAAGAGGGAAAACAAGAATCAGTGTAAACGCAGCAACTTCGGAAATTACTGTTGGTCTCGCTCATCTACTGACATAACTAAGGGCAAAGTGCAATGAACGCTAGCAGCATTGTGTTGATGTTTGGGGAAGTCCAGGTAAGCTGGTGCTGCTGGCTAGCTAGACTGCCGAGGAAACTGCACGTTATCCTTGTACGTACCCTGAGATTTGCACTGTGGTCAGCTTCTATCACTTCCGCAGCACCTTTACTGAGGCAGCCTGAAAGAATGCAAACAGAAACGGAGTGCCCATACCTTCTGTGAGAATGGGTTGGGCTCTCAAGAACAATGGGTTGGGCTTTCTTTCCGCTCTGAAAGACGGAAAGAAACTCCCCTGATTCACCCAGGAAAGACATTTTCACAGCCAGTGGACAAGCTGCATCAATTTCCTGGCAAACATCAACAAGTCCTACAGTCTGTTCCAGCATGCATTTCCCCCAAACGCCTGGCCTGTTGTTTATTTGGGCTGCACTGACAGCAGATGCGCTGCTCTCCAGCAACTCCAGCCACAGCATGAGAAAGGCAGGAGCACAGCTCCCATCACCTTGCTCAGTGTGCACTCGAGAGGACCAGCAGGAGCAGGAGCAGGGTCCTGTTTTGCCTCTGCTCTCCTGCCTGCGGGATCTTGCAGTGAACTGCCAAATGCTTTGATTTCCTTTCCTTGTTAGGGGCACTAAACCCACCCACAGGTGCGCCTTGCTTCTCAGGCCTCTTTCAAGGAACACTGAGAAACCTTGAGGGCAGCTGCCACAGACCCAATCCCCATCAAAGCTGCCTTTCATTTACTGAGGGAAGGAGCTCATCACCAGGGCTTTCACACAGCCTCTGCTCTCAAACTGACTGCTGGCACTGCAATTTCTCACGTTGGACAAGGCTTCCTTGCCATAACTGGAGCGAAATTCCCCCGCAAGGCAATACAGTACCTGCTGACGTTCTGCCCACCAAGAGGATCAGGCTCTTGCTGAGAAGCACAGCCATCCTTCAGAGACGCCAACACGCCATGTTCCCAAACATCGACATGCGACAAGCATGTTCTTTTTTTCCACTTACCAGTCACTCTCCAGCACAAGTTCTCGGGCTGTTACATCCCTGTCCTTTTTGCTCTGGACTGCAAGCAGTAGAGTAAGATGCAGCAAGAGGACAGTCAAGTGTAACTCTCAGTTCAGGGAATGCTTGACGTAGCGTAAAATCCACCAAGACACTCCGGCGTGAATCTGAAAAACCATGAAAAGAAAAACTGTATAAATAAAATATTGTATATTAAAGCTTGCTGTAGATTGTTGAAGCAATACATTTTAAGTGTTTTTGACTGTACTTTGATTTCTACAAGCTGTCGCTTAGGTTACGTCTCCAGCTGCTCCCCCATAAAGAGTAATGTCGCTAATAATTTACTTCAAGTGTATATGCTGCTCAAGCAGAGAAGTAAATATCATTCCTTAAAGAGGCAGCGACTGACCAAACGTGTTGCAGTCTGCCTACATGGGGCAGAGAGAGAGCACAGGTGGCTTCGCTGAGTAGCATCATCCTCAACCCCAGCAGGAAAAGACAAAGACTCCTTCCCTTACAGAGAGCAGCAAGCTAGGTGCATTGCCACTGGATTACTGACAACAGGCCAACAACCTCATGGGAAGGACAAACCACCTGGGACAGAAATGTAATCAGTGTGGCTTTTTTTCTGGTTTTCCCCCTCTAATTCGGTTGCCTCCAGGAACACTTCTGCTGGTGCTCCAGATAGGCCAGAGGACACAACTGCATGCTGTTCATTGCTTGCTTCTACCCAGGGGTCTCACAGCAAACATGGGCAGACCAGCCTTCCTGCAGCAAAAAAACCCCCCAAAAACAAAAAAAACCCACCCACACCCCTGAGGAGTGCTCTGATGGCTTCCCAGACTGGTGGTATTTTCAGAAAAAAAAGACAGTCTGCACTGCAGTCAGTGACCTGAGGGAAGAGCAATAACTGTTGAGTAGAGACTGTTCCCAGTCTCTACTCTCCCCTGACCCACGCACACACTCACCTCACAACCTCCCACACACTTCACACCTCCTACACTGCACAAACACACCCAACAGCCATCCCTGCTCAACCACCTCCTCTGCACCACCACCACCACAACCTTCCTCTAACCCTCCACATACAACCTCCCCCCGCAACACCCACCGCACCCACCCCAACACCTAATACACTCTCCACACCCCTCCCCAAACAAAGTTCTCACACCACGCCCCTGCGAGCAGCTGCCTGCGCTCGACCACTCCATCGGCTGGGCTGGGCTGGCTGACGACACCCCAGCGCTCTTCACCGCCTGCACAACACAAGCACCCATTTCCACACAAAGGCACATGCAAAGCCCCACCAACACACGCTGCCTCTTCCCTCCCACGTCCTGCCACACCACAACGCCCACAAACACATTCCCACACCTGCCCGCAACAAACCCTCTCCTCTTCTCCTCCACTCCATGCAACCAAAGGCACACAAGCCTCCACACACTACACCCTCCCCACCTCTCTCTCCCAACACCACCTCCCACCAGGGCCTCTTTCCTCACCCTCACACACCCTGCACCAGCCACCCTTCCCCAGGTCCTGCCCACCACAAAGCCCTCCTCCCACCTCCACCAGGCCTGCCCACGGGGCCCCCACCTCACTCCACCCACCTCTCACCCCATTGCCCTTCAGGCCTCCTACACTACCTAGCCTACACACACCTCCTCACCTCTCTTCTCCCTCCTCCTCCTCCTCCAACAACCAGGACGCACCCACCTTCCCGCATCCTCACCTGCTCTCCACCACCTCCGCACACAGACACTCCCCTTCCCACTCACCCTCCACACCCTCCAACTCCCTCCCCCCACAAACCCTCCGCCCCACACCCCTCACAACCCGCCCCACACACCACCACCACAACACCCAACAACAACCCCCACAGCCACAACAACAAAACACACCCCACTACACACACAGCCCCACTCCACAACACCCCCTCCAACCCTATCACCCTCCCATCACACCTTGCCCCACACACCCACACTCTTTCCTACACCTCCTCCTCCCCTTCCTCCACTCACACACCCTTCCCAGTCTCTACTCTCCCCTGACCCACGCACACACTCACCTCACAACCTCCCACACACTTCACACCTCCTACGCTGCACAAACACACCCAACAGCCATCCCTGCTCAACCACCTCCTCTGCACCACCACCACCACAACCTTCCTCTAACCCTCCACATACAACCTCCCCCTGCAACACACACCGCACCCACCCCAACACCTAACACACTCTCCCCATCACTCCCCTGCCACCACGCACCTGCGAGCTGCTTTCCGTGCCCGACCGCTCCGTGGCCTGGGCTGTGCTGGCTGACGACAGCCTAGCGCTCCTCGCCGCCTGCACAACACAAGCACCCATTTCCACACAAAGGCACATGCAAAGCCCCACCAACACACGCTGCCTCTTCCCTCCCACGTCCTGCCACACCACAACGCCCACAAACACATTCCCACACCTGCCCGCAACAAACCCTCTCCTCTTCTCCTCCACTCCATGCAACCAAAGGCACACAAGCCTCCACACACTACACCCTCCCCACCTCTCTCTCCCAACACCACCTCCCACCAGGGCCTCTTTCCTCACCCTCACACACCCTGCACCAGCCACCCTTCCCCAGGTCCTGCCCACCACAAAGCCCTCCTCCCACCTCCACCAGGCCTGCCCACGGGGCCCCCACCTCACCCCACCCACCTCTCACCCCATTGCCCTTCAGGCCTCCTACACTACCTAGCCTACACACACCTCCTCACCTCTCTTCTCCCTCCTCCTCCTCCTCCAACAACCAGGACGCACCCACCTTCCCGCATCCTCACCTGCTCTCCACCACCTCCGCACACAGACACTCCCCTTCCCACTCACCCTCCACACCCTCCAACTCCCTCCCCCCACAAACCCTCCGCCCCACACCCCTCACAACCCGCCCCACACACCACCACCACAACACCCAACAACAACCCCCACAGCCACAACAACAAAACACACCCCACTACACACACAGCCCCACTCCACAACACCCCCTCCAACCCTATCACCCTCCCATCACACCTTGCCCCACACACCCACACTCTTTCCTACACCTCCTCCTCCCCTTCCTCCACTCACACACCCTTCCCAGTCTCTACTCTCCCCTGACCCACGCACACACTCACCTCACAACCTCCCACACACTTCACACCTCCTACACTGCACAAACACACCCAATAGCCATCCCTGCTCAACCACCTCCTCTGCACCACCACCACCACAACCTTCCTCTAACCCTCCACATACAACCTCCCCCTGCAACACACACCGCACCCACCCCAACACCTAACACACTCTCCCCATCACTCCCCTGCCACCACGCACCTGCGAGCTGCTTTCCGTGCCCGACCGCTCCGTGGCCTGGGCTGTGCTGGCTGACGACAGCCTAGCGCTCCTCGCCGCCTGCACAACACAAGCACCCATTTCCACACAAAGGCACATGCAAAGCCCCACCAACACACGCTGCCTCTTCCCTCCCACGTCCTGCCACACCACAACGCCCACAAACACATTCCCACACCTGCCCGCAACAAACCCTCTCCTCCTCTCCTCCACTCCATGCAACCAAAGGCACACAAGCCTCCACACACTACACCCTCCCCACCTCTCTCTCCCAACACCACCTCCCACCAGGGCCTCTTTCCTCACCCTCACACACCCTGCACCAGCCACCCTTCCCTGGGTCCTGCCCACCACAAAGCCCTCCTCCCACCTCCACCAGGCCTGCCCACGGGGCCCCCACCTCACCCCACCCACCTCTCACCCCATTGCCCTTCAGGCCTCCTACACTACCTAGCCTACACACACCTCCTCACCTCTCTTCTCCCTCCTCCTCCTCCTCCAACATCCAGGACGCACTCACCTTCCCGCATCCTCACCTGCCCTCCACCACCTCCGCACACAGACACTCCCCTTCCCACTCACCCTCCACACCCTCCAACTCCCTCCCCCCACAAACCCTCCGCCCCACACCCCTCACAACCTGCCCCACACACCACCACAACACCCAACAACAACCCCCACAGCCACAACAACAAAACACACCCCACTACACACACAGCCCCACTCCACAACACCCCCTCCAACCCTATCACCCTCCCATCACACCTTGCCCCACACACCCACACTCTTTCCTACACCTCCTCCTCCCCTTCCTCCACTCACACACCCTTCCCAGTCGCTACTCTCCCCTGACCCACGCACACACTCACCTCACAACCTCCCACACACTTCACACCTCCTACGCTGCACAAACACACCCAACAGCCATCCCTGCTCAACCACCTCCTCTGCACCACCACCACCACAACCTTCCTCTAACCCTCCACATACAACCTCCCCCCAAAACACCCACCACACCCACCCCAACACCTAACACACTCTCCACACCCCTCCCCAAACAAAACCCTCACACCACCCACCTGCGAGCTGCTGCCTGCGCTCGACCACTCCATCGGCTGGGCTGTGCTGGCTGACGACACCCCAGCTCTCTTCGCCGCCTGCACAACACAAGCACCCATTTCCACACAAAGGCACATGCAAAGCCCCACCAACACACACTGCCTCTTCCCTCCCATGTCCTACCACACCACAACGCCAACAAACACATTCCCACACCTGCCCGCCACTAACACACTTCACACCTCCTACACTGCACAAACACACCCAATAGCCATCCCTGCTCAACCACCTCCTCTGCACCACCACCACCACACTCTTCCTCTAACCCTCCACATACAACCTCCCCCTGCAACACCCACCACACCCACCCCAACACCTAACACACTCTACCCATCACTCCCCTGCCACCACGCACCTGCGAGCTGCTGCCTGCGCTCGACCACTCCATCGGCTGGGCTGTTCTAGATGACGACACTCCAGCGCTCTTCGCCGCCTGCACAACACAAGCACCCATTTTCACACCAAGGCACACGCAAAGCCCCACCAACACACGCTGCCTCTTTCCTCCCACGTCCTGCCCACCACAACACCAACAAACACATTCCCGTGCCTTTCCCTTTATGGACTCGTCAACTCTCATCCCAGTGTCTCTTACTGTCAGCAGACAAGGATCAGCACACGACACCTAGTCTCGCTTTCTCTTCTAATGTTCACTCCTCCTCAGGACTACACACTTTTATCACATCCCTCTAGATACATCACCTCTCTGCCACCATCCCTTCTCCCTCCTCTGCAATCTACTCCAACAAGTTTCAGGTCAGAAATGTTAGTAGCCACAGCCCAAATCCCTCCTTTTCCCCAGAAGCTCCTTTTTTGTGCATAGCTGCAAGCTTCAATAGCCCAACAGGAAAGCCGTTATTGCTTCTCACTTCTCGCAATGCCACTAACTGTTTCTTGTAGACACCAGCATTTCATCTAGCCCACAGCTTGCCCTCAGTGTAATGGCGTCCCCTGAAATAGCTGCTCTTGCAATTGGTCTTTTTGTGGAAATCTCCTCTGCAGTGTTGGCAGTGAAGGACAATGGAGAGAAGAGAGAGGTCACCAAGTTCCTCTCCCCACATGGTCACTTATGAGCTGTGTCCTCAGGCAGTCCTTCCCCTTCCCTCACTCCCCTCGTCCTTTGGCTGCATTGCAATAACTTCTGTACCAGGAGCCTGAGCCCCTTCTCCAAAGCTCAGCCCAAGCTCTCTTGAAGGCCTGAGCCTAGCTGGTCTTACATGCTGCCCTGCTCTCCTCACCTTGACTAACTCTCCAGGACTCCCAGGACAGCCTTTCCCTGCTCTAGGCTCTCTCCTTTGTTTTGGTAGGCAACCGGACAAGGGGTTTACTGGGCCCCTTCATCTTTTCCTCTTGAGTGTAAGAAACAGGCTGCTTGTTCTCCTCATGCTCAGTTTTGCAGCCTGCACGCTCCTGGCTCTGGGGGTTCCTCCTAGGCAGTCCTCTCTAGTGTTTTACTAATTGCCTCTTCTTTACAGCGCTCCCTGTCTTGAAATGAGCTAGGTACAGCCCAGCTCTGGTTGCTTCCCACTCTGCTAGTCTCCTGCTAAGCCCAGCTGTGCTCACCACCCCAGAGTGACTCTCTCCACTACCTCTCCCACTAGAGCCTGTGCGACCATCCAGACCAAGGCCACCACTGTGTCTTTTCTCACTGCTTCCCCAACCACCTGGTGGAGGAAGCAGCCCTTTACAAGCGGCACACACACCACCTCTGAAGGCACCGGCTCCTGACAGGGCCTCTCGCCTACTAGCCAAGAATCACAAGACGTCAGTGCTGCCTCCGGGCCTCCTCCCCTCCGGCCTGCACAAGCCCTTTGCATTAGGCGGCCTAACTGGGACCTCAGCCAGCCCTGCCAGGCCCTGGTCAGGCTCTCCCCCTCCTCCTCAGCCCAGGAGGAAGGCCAGTGCACAAAAGCCTGCCGCCTGCCCTGTCTGCTGGCAAAGGGCAGAGAGGCACGCCTGCCTCTGCTTCGCCCAGCACCTACAACTGCGTCACCACTGAGCAATGCGCCCACACTCCCCTGTGTCTCTCCCTTCACCTGCAGGTCAGGCGTGGCTATCAGCCCACAGGCTTTGTCTCCCTTGGCCAGGGCAGTTGCAAGCAGTTCGGGATCGAATGCCAAGGTCTTTTGCCTCTGCATCTCCAAGAACCCCTGCCCTAAGTACCTTCTCCCAAAACTCCCCCACACCAGCTGACCATCCCCAGTGCAGCCTCTCCCCAACACCCCCAGAACATCAGGCAACGGTTCACCTTCAGGATTTTAACCCACAAAAGACTCCAGGCTCTCACCCACACATTCCCCTCCAGGCTGCAGGCTCCCCGGGGGCCGGGACCAGCTCCCCAGCAGCCACAACCCCTCCCTAGTCCCATCCCCCAGGGTCCAGTGGAGACTGCCCAGGCCAGGCCAGCTCCTCCTTCGCCTCCACCGCATCCACCCTGGGAGCTGCTCCCCAAGGCCGTGGGGAAAGTAGAAAGGTTCACAGGGAAACGAGCAGCCCAACCTCGGCTCTCCCCACCTCACCTCCATCACCCCCTGCCCCAACAGCCCCCTCTTGCGGGCCTGCCTCCCCTCTCACCCACCCCACAGGCCTCCCCCACGCCAGCCCCAGGCCTACCTGCCCGAGCTGGCCGGCCCTGCTGCGCACCCGGCCCCTTCTCCCCTGGCCAACGCCAGGGAGGCGACGGGCCTTCGCCTTCCCTCCTCGACGCCTGGGCATCCTGAGCAGCGCACACTGATAGCCACCGACCGCGGGGAGAACCGCTCTGGCACAGAGACCCAACGGCCAGAGCCCCGGGTGCATCTGTGTTCCCACGGCGATAACGGTCCCTCGGGATGGAAGCGGAAGGGGGAGCAGAAGGGGGCCGCCACGGGGGCTGGGGGAGATGGCCCTGCTGGACTCACCCCAGCACTGCCCACCCCACCTGCAGGCACCAACCCTGGTGGCAGCCAGCACTTGCTGGGAGGGCGTTCACGTCTCCCACTTGTTTCCCCGCTGCTCTCCCAAACATGTTTTCTTCTGGGTGCAGCGGTTTGGCCCTGAGTTTTGCAGGAGGACAGGGGTGCCCCCAGTGCTGCCCTCATGCTCAGACAGCAGGAGGCTGGGCTACAACGGGGCCCATCTTTCTCTCTCCCCACCAAAGCCCCCGGGCTGGGACCTCACCTGGGCACGTGTTGGCACTCCCGAACCAGCCTGGGTTACTGATACTGTGCACTGGAGCCAGAGCTTTAGGGGCACCGTGCAAGGCAGCTGGACGCTTGGTGCTGCCCGTGCAGGCAGGCCCCTCTGCGCTGCTCCCACCAGGCCTCCTGGGCAGCAGCGCTGCGCTCAAGCCCAGAGGCGGCAAAACAAGGCAGAGCCCCAGCACTGAGCCTGGCCACAGCTGGTCTCTGCTGGCCCCTCTCCTCAGCCCTGGCCCTCGGCTGTGCAGCAGCACAGTGCTGCCCCTCAGGCTCCTGCAGGGGCTGGGGACCCCCTGCCGCGGGCCAGGCCCCGGCTGCTGGAGCCAGCCTGCGGCCAGAGCCGGTTGGTGCCTCCCGGCCGGCAGGCAGGGCCCTGGGCCAGCACGGCCACAGCCAAGGCCCGGCCCTGCCGGCCGCAGCGGGAGGGCTGTCGAGCCTCGCGACAGCCACGGGGCCGGGGCAGAGGGCGCGACAGGACGCTGCCCTGCCCTGGGCGCAGCAGGACGCTGCCGCCGGCTCCGGCACCCCGGCCGTCCCCAGGGCCCCCAGGCCGGCGCCAGGGCCGGCGCCAGCACAGGCCCCGGGGCTGCTCCCCCGCGCCCGGCCCAGCCCCCGGGCGCAGGGCACCCAGGAGCCCCGGCCCCTGCGGCAGAGCCCAGCCCCTGCCGGCAGCCGCCCAGCCCCGCGGCCCCGCACTGCCTGGGCCCTCGGGGCCCCGGGCTGCCCCCAGGCCCACAACATGGCGCCCCAGAGGGGAACTGCCCAGGCCTCACATGGCCCAAGGGTTGCCACAGCAACGCGCCAGTGCTGCCCTCCTGGTGGCTGAGGCGAGCAGGAGGGCGGGGCTGGGTGTGACGGATGGCTCTGCCAGCCAATCCGAGTCCAGCACGGGGTGGGGGTGGGGGTGGGGGGGTCCTGCGGGGAGGGGAGGAAGCGGTGGGGCCTGGTGTGGGGGAGAGAAGAGGGAGGAGAGAGAGGGAGCGAGGGGGGCGAGAGGGAAAAAGGGTGCAAGAGAGAAGGGGAAGAGGCGAGGGAGAGCAGCAGGAGAGAGGGAGCGGGAGGGAGAGCGGGTGCGAGCGGGTCAGGGGGGCGGCGGGTGCGTGGAAATGCCGGTGGGTGCCCTGGCGCTGGGGTGGGGGCAGTGGGGCTGGCGGCGGGGCTGCTTTGGCCCAGGAGCTGCCGATGGGGCTGGTGGGGCTGTGACCACGGGACAGAGCGGCCTGGGCCAGAGGGGAGCTGGCCGCCAGTCAGACCTGCCACCCTGCCCCAGCCCGGTCCGCCTGGGCGGCTCACTGGGGTGTTGGGTGCAGGAAACTTTGCCCCTGTGGCAGCTCTGAGACCCATTGGAAAGCGTTTCCCTGAGCTGCTGCTGCCCCCGCAGCCCCCAGGTGCTGCCCAGAGCTGCGTTTGGGAGCTCCTGGGCAAAGGCTGACCGGGTGGCTGGTGTGCTCGCGAGGTGCCCTTCCCCATGTTCTCTTTTGTTTGGGAAATTGCATTTTGGCATGGCTCTGAGAGAGGCTGTCCCCATACGTCGTGCCGTGCCCCAGCCGTTGTTCTTGCTCCATGCCTCTTGCTTTGCCCTGAGACCTGGGACGCTGGAAGCAGCCTGCAGGGTGTTTCCAGAACAGCTCCGTAGGTGAAAGCAGTTTTGGTTTTGGTGGGACAGGAGGCCCTGCTGCCTTCAGTTTCATGATCACTGCTCCCACGCAGTCACAGAATCACTGAATCACAGAACTGCTGAGGCTGGCAGGGACCTCTGGAGACCATCTAGTCCAACCCCCCTGCTCAAGCAAGGTCATCTAGAGCCCGTTGCCCAGGATTGTGTCCAGATGGCTTTTGAGTATCTCCAAGGAAGGAGACTGCACAGCCCCTCTGGGCAACCTGTGCCAGTGCTCCGTCACCCTCCCAGCCCAGAAGGTTTTTCCTCCTGTGCACATGGAACTGCCTGTGGTTCAGTTTGTGCCCGTTGCCGCTTGTCCTGTTGCTGGGACCACTGAGAAGAGTCTGGCCCCATCCCCTCGACACCCTCCCTTCACATACTTGTACGCATTGATGCGATCCCCTCTCAGTCTTCTCTTCTCCAGGCTCTACAGGCCCGGCTCTCGCAGCCTTTCTTCACAGGAGACGTGCTCCAGGCAGCCCCTCATCATCTTTGTAGCCCTCCACTGGACTCTCTCCAGTAGGGCCATGTCTCTCTTGTCCTGGGGAGCCCAGAATTGGACACAGTGCTCCAGGTGAGGCCTCCCCAGGGCTGAGGAGAGGGGGAGCACTTTGGTCATGGTGAAACCTGTTACCAAGAGGCAAGGACACCATGTGTGCACTTCAGACTAGAGACATGCTGGCATAGATAGCAGGGGGCAGTGCAATGGTGAAATGGGCTTCCCACTCACAGAGCAAACCCTGCAGAGCCCAGGGCCAGCAGGAACCAGAGGTGGGCTGTGCAGGAATGGCAGGAGAGGGCTTTGCTGAGCAAGTGACCTCTGCAGCACCTTGTTCCCTGTGAGAGACTTGAAGCGATCTCTGGGAAGGCCAAGGTGTGCCTGAGGAAGTCCCTGGGCCTGGACAGCCTGCAAGCCAGCTGCCCTGTGGATGTCATTAGCACGGTCCCTGATGATATCATCTGGGTCTGAGAAGAGGTTCGGGGGAAGGAAAGCTGGAAGATTTATTTAAGAGTGCAGGGACATGAGTGGAGAGCTTGGTGTGCTGTGCTTCGCATTGATGAAGCACACTTGGCTGTAGATGGGGTGGACTTGGCCTAAAGGCAGAGGTGGGATTAAGTTGTTTGGGCCCAGGTAGGAAATCTGAGATGCCCTGGGCACTTCCCCAGCAGCCACTCCAAAAGGGCATGGTTTTTCTGTAGGTCCCACGCTGTATCTGCTCGAAACGTGTGGTTGTACTGGACACCCCAGGCAGTCAACATGGCCCCTTCCAGCCTCTTTTTATGTCGTTAAGGCAAGTGTCTGCACTGAATTACATTAGCTGTTTGCTCTGTAGGGATCTGCATGTGTCTGAGCTTCATAGTAAGTGGCGAGAGCTCTCGTAGTAGTAGGCATCGAGGGTCATTTCAGATGAGCACCTGGCCCCCACTTGATGCTCTAGAAGGATGTGGTCTCACAGTTGCTCCATCAGAGCAAGCAGGCACCGGCACATGCCTTGGACCACCTCTGTCTCTTCTCATGTCACTAGGTGCTTGTGTGCGGGGGACTGAGACCCACTGCCCATCGCCATTGATTGTAAAGGGAGCTTAGACAAGGAGCGCGCCTGCAGACATCTCTGTTGTGCACATGTCAGCTTTGGCAGAGGGAATCTCACCTCCTGTGAATTTGTGGAGTTCATGGGACTACACACCTGCAGGTCGTGCCATGCAGCTTTGTCCGTGTCCCTGAGGTGCCCAAGTCCCTCTCTGTAACTTCTGGGGCTCTGGGCAATGCAGTGTCAGGGCTTGGAATGAGCCAAGCTGGGCTGCAAGCTGCTCTCCAGAAGGGCACAGGTCTCCCATTGCATCTCCGTATCATCTAGGAACGCCGTGGAAAAGCCACCTAGGTATTAAGGCCATGAAAATGCTGCTGGGCAGTGGGATGTGGGCAGCTGAAAGGAGCCCAGTGTCTCCCTGGCTAGAAGGGGAACGTTGAGACTTGCCTCAGATGCTCGGAGGAAGGGTGCTGAGTGTGTTGATCTGCACTTTGGAAGGGGATTCCTCTGCTCTCAGCAGTGTCATTCCTTTTTAGGGCAACATGGGTGCAATTGTCCTCCACCTCAGAGGTGTGAGCACAGGACAGCTGGGAACAAGACAGATGGACAGGCCAGCTCTCCGCACTCTGCACTAAAGCCAGAGTGAATCCTTTTGCCTCTCAGGAATCCCAGCTGTTCGCTCTGAGTGCAGGAGCAATGCTGAGAATGTCTGTCTCCTCGTGGCAAACTCAGCTGGCACAAACTGGAGCTCAAGCCATGGAGCTCAATGACAGTCCTTCCGAGATGGGTGTGTTATAAAGGTCCGCAGGCATTCACCACTAAGGCAGAGTCAGACTCTTATACGATCGTTTGTTTCAGCTGGAGCTGGGTGCCTCCAAAGAGGGACCCAGAACAAAGACATTCTGGGCTAATTATACTCCTTCCAGTCTTATTTCGCCGCCTGCCAGTGACAGTCTCTTCCAGTCTTCTTTCCTGAGTTGCTGGTCTCTTTCCTTGTAAATGGATTGTGTCTACATCCCAGGACGGTTGCTGTGTTCCTGCTTCAAAGTGCCTTATCTTATCCGGAGGCTAACCGTGACCTCTGTCCATTGTGTTCTGTATGTTGGAGGGCTGATTCTGGCTGCTTCTGCAGTTGTTGCGTCAGCAGCAGCCCACAGGTTCGGTAAAAGCTTCGGCCTGCAGGCTTCAGGGCATTATTTTAAATAAAATAATTACTTATTTAAATGATTTTACAGCATAGAAACAGCTCGAAGTGGGTGCCTCTGGAGAAGGACACCGGACAAAGAAATTCTGGGGTAATTAGACCCCTTACAGTTTTATTTTCCCACCGGCCAGTGAAGGCCTCCTCCAATCTTCTTTACTGAGTCAGTGGTCTCTCCCCTTCTGATTGGTGTCTCTCTCCTTCTGACAGCTCCTGGCCTACAGCCCAGGCTGGATGCCATGTCCTTGTTTCTCCCAGGCCCTTATCTCCTCCAAGGTCAAGCCCAACCCACGTGCATCCCATCTTGTCTCCTGCAGTCTACTTTGTAGCCTCATGAGCTAGTTTTGTATCTTTGTCAGCTAGTTTTAACTGGTTTGGCAGTTACAGCACTGGCAAGGTCACATCCTTCGCAAAGTTTCTGGAGTTCAAGGACAGTTCAGCCTTGAGGCCTGCAGGCTTCATCTACTTTAGGCACTGATGCTAAGCAAGAGTGAGACTTATGCGAAGCGGAAGCTAAATCGGCTACAATTTCCTTCTCCAACAGTCCTCCCTTGGTTTCTATGAGCACACCTGCTGGATACATATATTGGGGTAGAGTATTTGTGCACATCATAGAGGAGAATGTGAGGCACTTTTTCTCCCTTTTTTTTTTTTTTTGTGAAGTTTACCTTAGATTAAATGATAGGTTTTTTGACCTCTGTTCATGGAGTGTGCGGGATCTTTCAACTTTAAGAGATGTCCCCAGTCGAGGGGAGATCGCGGTGTAGAGGCGCGTTGTTCCTCAGGAGAGTTCAAATGGCTGTCCTGAGTGATGTCTATTTATACTACGTCCATGATTTGTACCGTTAGCCAAATCAGGTGTGATCTAGCCACGGTGTGTCATATTGGAAGTCACGTGCCTTTCAAATTTCAGGAGGAAGTTTCTCGTTTGCTCCCCAGCGAGGACTTCTCAGCCGGGCTTTCTGCTAGTGACTTTACCACTAGTTGTTTTTATGTGCCGAGGTCATGGTCGATCACTTGGGAAAGTGGAGGGCGAAGGGCCTGCCACCTTTCCCCCCACAACTAGAGTCAAACCCTCCACCTCACAAAGTGGCCGTACAGGAGCCTCTTGCCTCGTGGTATAAATAGACCTCAGTGTCTACTGATCAGCATATATTAATTCAGTATATAACAGCAGGGCTTGTGTCTTTCGCAATAACTACCACACACACAGAGGTGTAGGAGGATTATGAGCAGTAAAGAGAACAATGTTGATGCTAGCAATATCACTACCGGGTGAAGGTTAAAAATTCCTGTTGCTGTTAGTGACCATTCAAAAAGAGTTGATGTTCTTTTGATTTTTCTTTTGTACTGGTTTAGTGTAGAATTGGACTGCAGCTGCTGTTGAGATGTAATAGGAGCTGAGTAATTCCAGTTGCATCCCAGGATCCCAGTAAAGTTACAGATAGAAATCTTTGGGTGATTGCTTGCAGCTACAGCAATAGTATTTATGATTATAAAATGACAAAGGGTTCTCATACAAACACATCAGACAAGGCAATCGAGTTAAATTACAAATTAATGTTTCAGAAAACCAAACAGAGAGAAGCAAAAGCTTTAATCATGCCACAAATCACAAGTCACTTGAAAAGGCGCCAAGGTGTTGCTGGGTTGTTAAGAAAGCCTTACTGCACGGATTTGGTTTGGAGACTCAAGAACAGAGATGCAGCTGTGTTTTTGCAGCCGGGCACTAATTCGTGAAGCACAAAGTATAGGCATTCCTCTTTTTCGATTGTAATCCCGTTCCCAATAGTGCGTTATGACAAACAAGAAGTTACGTTACCATTTTTAGTTATTGAAGGCAGAACACTGAAGGAGATAAGCCCGCCTTAACTAGGATAATCCTTCTGTTAAGCAAACATGAAGATGGTACTGCTCTTTTGGAAGTTTGTCTGCAGCTCTTGAAAAAGCAGGTATCTCCCTAAGAGACAGCATCTCGAAGATGTACACAATATGCTAAACATTTCTCTCTCCTCAGAGTTTCTGGATTCCCCTGTCTCTAGTCATTGTGAATACTGTCCACCCTCCCACGCTGATCCGCTTGCCTGGGGGCTCCTTACTCCTGGGGGCCTTCTTGGACAAAGGGGACATTCTCTCTGCATACGTCCTACATTGCCACAGAAATAACATTCCGGTCCCTCACTGTCTGCCCATCTTCTCCTGTCCCCTTCTCGTCCTTGCCCTTGGCATTGCCCTAGCCTTCCTCGGCCTCCTCTGTCTCTTCCTCTACCCCTTCCTCTAATTTGCAAGTTCCGTGCTGAAGCTGCTGCTAAGAGATTAGCCTCTTCTTGGTTTTCCTTTTTCCGTTCCTTTGCTTGCTTCCCTTGCTGTTTCTCCTCTCGCCCGTCATAGACCAATACTGCCACGCTTAAAATCCTTTGTGAAGTTTCTCCTTGCCACCCTGGCATGTGCTCCTTCAACTCTTTTGGGCTATCCAGAGCGGCCTGATGGACAAAGACACTAATGGCTAGTGCATCATTCCAATTCTGGAAAGTCCTTCCCCCCTAGTTCAACAAGGCTTGCCCTAGTCGTCCCCCAAAATCCCTGGCCTCTTTGTCCAAGCTCTGTCTACGCTCCTGCACTCTAGTCCAATCCACTCCTAGTTTGCTACATGCTCTAATAGCTTCTACCAAGTTCCGGAGTCCTGTCTGGCAAGCGACTCTGTCCCCTGCGTTATTGTAATCCCAATTTGAATCATTTGCTGGCTAACGATTTGTGTTTCCCCCAGTCTGTTGTACAAACTTTGCCTCTTTATTAACTATTTTATCATCTCGCTCGTTTGGTCAGAACAACTCTCTCAAGAGCACTTGGGTATCCCGCCAGTTTGGTCAGAACAACTCTCTCAAGAGCACTTGGGTATCCCGCCAGTTTGGTCAGAACAACTCTCTCAAGAGTACTTGGGTATCCCGCCAGTTTGGATTATACCCAGTGCATATCTATTAGAAAACAGCTGAGCGCTCCTTTCCGCATCCTCCCTCAACCTGGGCATTTTGCTTGCCCACAATGCTCAGTCACTCGGACTCCAGGGTTGGCTAGTAAATACATGCAGTACCACGTGAGGGGGGTTAGCTCCCCCACCCCGCCCCCGCTGCACTCGGTTGTAATGCTGCTGCATTAGGTAAAACATTAGCAACCATAGGATGGAGGCCTGCCACGGGAGGAGGGGAAGTCTGAGTAAGAGGAGGAGAGGGACAGATAGACAGATCTTCGGGAGGCGCCACCGGAGGAGTGTAAGGCGGAGCAGTAGCTCCTGGGGCGTTATTTGGGACACCTATATCTGCTGCAGCAAGAGTAGTTTTACAGAGGGTGCCGTTTGTCCTCCTTGGATCTCGCCGGTCCCACATCCAATTATCCCCACACATACCAATAATCCATTCAGTGAGGCTTTTCATCTTCCAATATAAGCTGTAGCAGAGCTCATTTCTTAGAATCGAAGGATCCTTCCTTGGGTTAACCCCCACATTAATTGTAAGATGGACAATCATCCTGACATAAAGGGACAGCTAACTAGCTAGGGATCGATTTGACTGTAACGGCTTTTTTCTCCTTTTTGTTCCTTTTCCTTTTCTAAATTTGGATGTTTGGAGCCAAGAGGGTGCAATGGTGGTTGGCTACACTGCCATCTGGGGTGCCAAAGTGCTGTGGAAACACTTTGATCCTAGGTTTCCAAGAAGCAGAGCCTCACGCACATCTAGCAGCAAAATTTTATTTCTTGAAATGATGGTGCAGCATAGTAACTGCTGGAGCTGGGTGCCTCCAGGGAGGGACCTTGAACAAAGGAATTCTGGCCTAATTAGACCCTTTACAGTTTTATTTCCCACCTGCCAGGGAAGGTCTCCCCCAATCTTCTTTACTGAGTCTTCTTTACTCTCCTTCTGGTTGGTCTTGGCCTTCAGCCCACACTGGTTGCCATGTCCTTGTTTCCCACAGTCCCTTATCTCCACCGAGGTCAACCCCAACCCACGTGCATCCCATCTTGTCCCCTGCAGTCTACTTTTTAGCCCCATGAGCGAGCTGTGTATCTTTATTAGCTGCTTTTAATGGGTTTGGCCGTTACATGCTCAGCAATGATTCTGGAGTTCATGGACGGTTCGGCCTTGAGGCCTGCATGCGCAGGGTAGGCAGTGGCGATAGAAACAGAGCTGCATGTCATACCCCAGCTCTGCCCTTCCACCTGAGATGCAAGCCCTGAAGACAGCAGGGGCCTGCTCTTGCCCTGCGGTGACTGGAGAGGGCAGGGGAGGCCAAAGCTTTTCTCCCCCTTTCCCTTGGCTATTGTGGGCCAGCAGAGCAGTTGACGCTTTGCAGCAAAACCAAAGTGTGTCAGGCCGCTCTACGCTGGCCTGGCATATTGGAACGAGTGGACACCCCGTCCCCCCCAGGACAAGCCAGATTCATGCAGGCAGCAAGTTTTGCCCCTTGCCTTTGGCTCCCTAAAAAAAGAACACTCACTCCGGCTGAGGAAACGGGGCTGTATCTTTGCGGGAAGCCCAACAAAGCCATGAAGCGGTAGCACAACAGGGGCTGTGCTTGAGGAGTCGAGCTGTCCTGGGGCTGCGGGAGATGCCAGCAATGAGCCAGACCTTCCAGCACACTTGCGTGTGTGCGTGGTGTGCAGCACCATGGCATTGGCACAGCTGCGTCAGCTCTGCTCAAACAGAGTCACGTCCTGGCGGGAGGGTGCCACCTCGCCCATGCTCTCGGGAGCCAGGGACACAGTGCTCCGAGGTGGAATCTTGATGTTCTCCTTGGCACCCTCAGGTTCATGATGGTCTGTGACACCAGGCAACGGACTAGAGGTTCCGCATCATTTTCCAGGGGCTGGAGGGCTGCGAGAGAAAGGCACCGAGCTGAGAACAGACTCCCACCTTTGCAGAGATCCCAGGAATCCCCCCCCAGGCAGGGTCAGCCCCACTCAGCTCTTCCCATGCGGAGGAGGCAGCAGGTAGGACAAATGGATCAGCTGGCACTTGCAGGTCGGCCAAGCCCCAGATGCGCCCCAAATACCCCCTGCTCTCCCCCACATAGGGACACAGAGCCTTCCTCACCTGGGGCAGGCCAGTGAACTGCAGCTCACTTCCCAGCCTCCTCCCTCCTCCCTGCCAGGGCTGCCTGACACAGCGCTGCTCTCACTCACCAGTGCACAGCTCCTGCACCTTCTCCTTCCTCCGCTTCTTCACTTGCTGCCCGATGAGCCCTAGGCAAACACCTCCGCTCACCCCTCATACTCCCCAGCAAGCCCCCAGCAGCACAGCTCCCATCTGGCCTTGCCAGCTTGGCCATGCAGCCTGCTCCCCTTGGGCAAGGCTGGCCCCAGCCCCGTCCCCACGGTGCAGGACCCAGGGACAGTGGGAGGGACTGAAGACCCTCCTGTGTGCCCGTCTGGGTGGGCAGGCATGGCCCTGGGCTTGTGGCTCACCAATGAACCTCACAGCTGCCTCCCGCAAGGATGCGTCCGGGTTCTCCAGGTAAGGCAGGCTCTGGCGCAGGTGTTGCTCCGCTCTGCTCCTGTCCCTCAGCAGCTGCAGACAGCACAAGGACAGGGGGTTGGCACCGAGCCTCCCCAGAAGGCCAGGCCTGTCCCTCCTCCCAGCTCCGGCCTCCTCTTCCTTCCTGTCCACGCCTCCCAGCTAGAAGCTGGCTGGTAGCCAGGTTCAGAGGGAGCAGAGGGCAGAGCGGGGCCTGCGGGTGCTGAGATCCCCGCCATGCTTCTGCCAAGGCCCAGCCAGGCCAGGGGCCCCTTCAGCACCCCAGCGGGCACTTAGAGTAGAGGGCTCTGGGCTGCAGCAGTGCGTGAGGGGCACAGCTGTGCACCCTGCCCACTGGCCATGGCGGCAGGCCTCATCCCGCCGCGGCCCCGGGGGCTTTGGCCACGTCCTTACCACGCACTCCCCGATCTTCCATGTCTCCGCTCTTCTGGCCAGCTGCTTGAGCTCCTCCCACTTGAGGAACTGTGCAGCGCTCACCAGGGCTTCCTGAGAGGCCTGCAGAGCAACAGAGACCAGGAGATGCCACCGCAGCCACGGCAGGACACCCTGGGTCCCCCTCGTCTTGGCAAGGCTCCCAGCCTTTCCCAGCCCCAAATGGCACGACGCAGCGTGCCACTAGGTCTGGCCCTCCCTGAAGGCAGAGGCAGCTCTGCCTTGTCCTTTGGCACACAGGAAGCTGCACCTCATGCTGCCATGCGTTCCAAGGCACACTTGGCAGCAGCCCTTGCCTTGCTGCTCACCTCCACCCACGGCATGTCAGCATTGCTTCCCCAAAACACTGCTCCCTACCTGGGCCACTCTCTGCACCTTGTCACTCATGTGGAGGAAGAGCGGCACCAGGCTCCTCTGTGCATGCTGCTTCAGGTTCCGTTTGTTCTTCCCCACCACAATCTCCAGCAGGTCTTTGAAGAGGAGCATGGAGAGCTCTCGCACTCTGCTGTCTTCCT
Organism: Struthio camelus; assembly: GCF_040807025.1. Lineage (NCBI taxonomy): Eukaryota > Metazoa > Chordata > Aves > Struthioniformes > Struthionidae > Struthio > Struthio camelus. The sequence continues at coordinate 6,084,977 of NC_090957.1, read as the reverse complement.
GCAGGCAGGGAGGAGAGGAGGGGAGGCCTCAGCAACGACTCCAGGAACGGGGCCCGACAAGAGCGTTTGCCGTGGCAAGGCCTCGTCCTCTCCGGGCACAACTGTCCCCCAGCCCGGCCAGAGGTCGGAGCTGAGGACAAGCCTCTGCTGAGGCAGCCTGGACAATGAGGGTTGTCGGCAGCAGCACGACAAGCCTCCCTGGGCTCTGTCTCCCTCTCCCTCTGGAGGGAGCTTCTTGGATTTCCCGAGGCCTCCATCAGGGCCCCCGCACACAACAAGAGGACAGAAAGGGACAGCCCCGCGGCACGGCCTCTCCCTCGCTCTCTAGCCTGCTCCTACCTCTCTGCTCATCGCTGCCCCAGGCCACGGCAAGCGCCGCACACAGTCAAGCACGAGACGCAGCAGCCGAGAGCAGACAGGGGGCTGGTTTGCTCTACTCCCACAGCCCCGGACACCAAGGCCAGCACAGGGCATGGGCTGAGAACCACAGGGCAAAAGGTTTCCTGACATACAGCAGGGCCTGTGTGGGGACGTGCCAACAGGCACGCATGCAGAGGGGCACACAGCACCCAGACCACGCATACGGACCCCCGGACACACCAGCAGAGCCCCGGCTCTCCCATCAGCCTTACGTCATCAAAGCGAGGCAGAAGCTTCTCGGCCAGCTGCAGAACAATCGGGTTGGAGCCCTTCTGTTCCAGGTAGCTGAGGATGTTTCTCAGCAGCATCAGGCTTCCCACACGCACTTCCCTGCAAGCATCCTGCAGCCACTCCATGCTGTCTGGGAGCAGGCTCTGCATTCTCCTTTTCTGTGGGAAACACACAACTTTCTTTGTGGGAAGCAAGGCCAGACCCCCCCCCGCCCCCCGCCGCCCAAAAGTGCTCTGCCTGCTCTTTTCCCATCAGGGCTCAGTGGCCAGGGCCAGGGCTCTGCACACACGCAGGCCTTGGGCACAGAGGCTGCAGTGCAGGGCACAGATCTCCAAGGGGGCCCTCAGCATGCACTGGCCTCTGTAGGGAGCAAAGCTGCTGCCTCAAGGCCCAGGAGCAGCTGGCTGCCTTAGCCCGGCCCTGTGCTCCAGCTCATTGTCCCTCTCCCAGATCTTCCCGCTGGGCACTGGTGCCTTTCTCCTTGTGCAGCACGGCCAAGGGCCTGGCATGACACTCGGGGCAGATGAATGGGGCAGCGGAGACTTGGGAGCAGCTACCACACCTCCGGATTGCCAGCCAAGTCCAAGCCACTCTCTGACCCAGTGTCTCCTGTCAAGCCCCAGGCTGCCAGCATGGCTTCACCCGCCTGCCCCCCTCCTCACCATCTTGGGTCTATTCAACAGGGCCACGAGGCCTCTGAACGCCAGTCTGCGCATCTCCAGGCTCTCACTCTGCGCATAACCCTGGACGAGTGGCAGGACCTCCTCATCCATGTCGGCAAGGTCAGGGCATTCCAGCAGCTGAAATGGACACAGCACTGAAAGACTGGCACAGCCGGCAGCACTGCCCGCAGCGTGCAGCTCTCCATCCCACCCACCATCCAGGGCAAGGGCACCAGGCCCTCACAAAGCTCAGCCCAAACACAGCAGGCATTGTGCAGACACCCCTGGGCCCTGCTCCCAGCCCTGCGCCTCACGGCACACTGCACACACTGCTCGCCTCCTCCTCCCGTCCCCTGAACCCTCCACAGCCTCTTGTTCTCATCCCTTGGAGGAGCAATTGAACACAGACAGCTGCCACAAAGCAGGCACAAAATACAAGTGCTTACGAGTGGTCGCCCAGCAGAAACGAGCCAAGGCCGGGGCTACTAACAGGAGCGTATGCATTGCCCCAGCTCCATTCACCAGCATCACCCCACACGCATGTGCACAAGCGAGCACAGCATTTAGAGGCCCCTCCAGAGAGGCACTGCTTGCCATGAGGCCCACCTCGACAAAGAAAGCCATGACGGGCAGCTGATGAAACTGGTCCTCCCTCCTCAGCAGCCTTGCCAGCTGGCGGAAGATCCAGCGACGCAGGTGACTGGCAGCCCCCCTCATTGCTCTGTCAGAGGCAAGAAGGCAGTGTTGGGCCTCAGCCGAGCAGGCAAACCTCCTCTGGCATCGCTCTGCTTGGCACACAGCTCCTGCAGCCAGCGGCATTTGCTCATGGAGCACTGCTCTTGCCCTACCACACCTTGCCATTAGAAAGTCAGCGTCAGGCATCATTACATTCCTTTTGGTGGGAGACCGGAGAAACAGCCTTCCTGCCCAGGCGGCATGGCCTGCCCACACATCCCCTCTCCTGCCCGCTTTGGATTCCTGTGCCCCTGGGCCCTCCCCAGGTTCTCCTGCGCGCGACCCTCTCCCACAGCTCCTAACACCACCTGCTCCCCCAGCAGCTCTCCAAGCTGCGCAGCATGGCAGCTCCCAGGGCCCTTCTGCTGGGCGAGCCCTTGCCACAAGGGCTGAGGCTGCAGCCTCTTTCTTGGAGAAGTGGCGTTCCCCCTCCCCCACCAAGAAGCACATGGGGAGGCACACCCCACAGCCAGGGAAGAGGTGCTGGGCCAGAGCAGGCCGGAAAGGGCTCTACCTGGCCAGCACCACCACTCCCTTCTGCGAGGTGTCCGCATGCAGAAATAGGTCCCAGCCGCCCTTCCTCTCAACAGCCACGGCTACGGTCTCATAGTGGGCGCAGCGCAGCAGACTTTTCATGGCCTGCACGGCGCACCTGCATGCAGAGCAAAGCCCAGGTCACACTGGCAGCCCGGCCCTGCCTCCAGGTGCAGCGCAGAGACAGGGCGAGCGGGATCGAGCACCTGACGTGGCTGGTGGGACGGGACTCATCCCGTTGGCATTCCCTCAAGAAGATATTTGCTTCCTGGTGGCTGAACTCTGCTGTGAAGACCATCTGCAAGAGCAGCGCCAGGAAGAGCTGGGGGAAAAACGCCTTCACCGCCTCTGGGCAGACGGGCTCCCGGATGATCTCACACAGTGCCCTCGTTGCCTGCAGAAAACACCCAGTCACACCTCTCACTCCCGAGCAGTCCCCGGCATGCTTCCACAGCCCTCCAGGTGGGAGGCTCGAGCACAGCCTTGGAGCATGGGAAGTGCAGCTGGAGGCCTCAGCCTGGCTGCCTGACCAGGGCCAGCGCCCGCAGGCTCTTGGGCCTCAGCTCCTGGTTGTACACAGTGAGCCTTCCTGCCTCAGCATGACCATCAGCTCGGCAGGCTTCGTGTAGCGTGCACGCTCGGCCAGGCTCCCTGTCCCAGGCCGTGCTGCCTGCCCAGGTTTTGCAGGAGCCCTACTCCTGCCCCTCACCTTGCCCCCAACCCGACCCTGGCTTTCCAGCCTGCTGAGCGAGGTCGGCGGATGCAGGGACAGCGTCGGATGGAGATTTCCTGGGCATGGCCAGCCTGGCTGTTGGTGTGCAGAGAGGCCAGGCAGCACTTGGCAGCCCTGTGCGCTGGCACAGTCGGAGGCCTGGCGCTGGGCATGTTGTAGCCATGGGCCCAGGAGAGGTCCCTGCTTGGGGGCACACGGGCAGCGGAGAGGGGGAGGGGGCCCAGGGAGGCAGGCACCAGCCTGGGGGCACGGGAGGCCTCGTCCCCTAACTCACGGCCAGCGGAAGGATGCAGTTGTTGTCCCTGTCGGAGCTGGACTGCTTGCGCAGTGGCCGCTCCTCCAGCAAGCTCAGCAGCTCCCGCAGCATGTCCGGCGCAAGCATCGGCTTATCCATCAGCACCTTCCACATGCTCACGGCAGTGCTGCAGGCCCAGAGCGCCTTGTCAGTGGCACTTCCTTGGCCGCAGCACCGTAGCCTGGGCCAGCCCTGGAGGTCCCCAGCTGTGTGCCAGCCCTGCCCCTGCCCACCCCCTCCTCCCTGGCAGCCCCAAGAGGGTCCTGCCCAGGCAGGCAGCACATGACCAAGCTGAAGCCCCTTGCGCGGCAGGGAGCGTGCAGAGCCGCTGCGCTCTGCGGCTCAAGGCAGGGACACTTGCTCAGCTCTGGCTCCTCAAGGCCTGCTTGAGGCACCAGGGCTGGGAAACGGTGGGCGAGACACAGGGCCCTGCCCCTCAGCCGTGTGCTGGCCATCTGCTTGCCTCTGGCCCTCTTTGGGCCCTTCTCCCCATGGCCAAGGAGCCACTGGAGCCCGTCCAGGCTGACGGGCCCCATACCTGTTGCACAGTGGCGAGCAGTACAGCAGGCTCACGGTCACCTCGCTGGGCTCCAAGCAGGCCAGCTGGCAAAGGGTCTTGTTTAGGGTGACCCGGGCCGACAGCTCCCTCACATACTTGACGTTCCTGTAGAGGCACCTTATGATGCGTGGCACCTGGAAGACACAAGGCGGACGGTGAGGCTGCTCCCAGAGAGCAGCCAATACCCCAGCTCCCACTCACTTCTCCTTCCCTCTCCACCACTCCCACCGCTCCTTGCTGCCTTCCAAGGGGCTCCGCTGCCCACGAACACTGGCTCTCGGTGGGGAAACAGCGCCCCAGAGGGTCGAGCCCCACGCACGCCAGCCCCAGGCTCCTTACATCTTCCAGCACAGAGAAAGCGTCCAGCAGGAACATGGTCAGCATGTGGGAAGCCACCTCCGTATTGTAGGTGCTGCAGTTCCTCATGCCCTCGATGGCTGTGACAATGACGTCTGTCCTTTCGGAAGGCTGCAGGTTTTTCACAAACAGCTGGGGCAGAAAGGACGTGAGAGAAGAAATGTCACGCTGCGGGCCGCACTACTGCTGCTTAGCTAAGCAGTGGATGTGGCTCTGGAGAGAGGTGCGGGGCAGTGCTGGCACCGTGGCCCAGGAGAGCCAGGAGCACACGCTGTGCTGGGTAGCAGCAGCATGGGGCATGTGGCCAGAGGGCCACCAGGGCAAGGCAGGATGCTCGGGAGCAGGCTCACAGTGCACTGGCTCTGCAGGCAACCCTAGCTTGCCGGTGGCCAGCAGGCTGCAGCTGCTGCTGGGACTCTTGGAGCCAAGCCTCTGGCTAGTCCCCCCGCTCAGGGACAGCGGGAGACACAGCAGTGAGAGCAGGGCTGCTACCAGGCAGCAACCAGTACTCTAGGTGCCACTCAGAGCTGCTTCCTTCTCCACCACCACCTCTGCCTCAACCCCAAGGCCCCCTCAGCCCCACTCGTTAGGCATCCCTTTGCTCATCCACGTCTCCTCAGGACCCCATGGCCAACAGTCCCAGCAAGGGAAGTGCTCCTCACCCTCATGATCACGCTCATGTTGCTCGTCCACGAAAGGCAGAGCTCATTGTCGGCTTCCCTCTCCTTCTGGGGCTCCACATACTCTGGATCATCCTGCAGCATCGCCCGGCCTGAACAGCAGCAGAAAGACACAGCGGTCAGCAGGAGTCATGCAGAGCTGCAGCTGGCAGACTCATGGCATCAGAGAGAAACCAGCCTGGCAGAGACAAAGGGCATGCCACGAATGGATGGGGAGCAGGATTCCCAGGGAGGGTCGGGGCCTATTCCAGGGCAGAGAAGGGCAACTGCTTCAAAGGGTACCAAAAGCCTCACGGGCTTTCCGGTGCGAAGCCCGACACAAGCCGTAGCCTCTGAGCAGGGGCTGCTGAGCGTTTTCCAGGCCAGTGGTATCCAGGACAGGTACTAAGAGCCCACTCCCCTGCTCCTACATCAGCCGCGCCTCCTGCTCCTTTGCCTCACTGAGCAGAGGGGCCGAGGCAGTGCGATGCCTTCCCCGGCCTTGCCAGCGTGGCCGCGTGCAGAAGCACACAGCCCAGCACAGCTTCTCTTACGTTTTCGCTGCACGATGAATCTGAAGAGGCAATGAAGAGCATCCAAGGCCCCACCCTTGGTCTCCGCATCCTCGTAAGCACAGCAAAGGATGAGACAGCCCACCAGCTGTCCCAGCATCGGCACGGGGATCTTCCCATAGCAGGCAGGGCTCTCATCCACTCCTCCAAAGGGGTGCCACACCTGGGCAAGGCGGGTGGGACAGGTAGAAGGGCTGACGGGAGGCAGTCGCCACCAAAGCCCTGAAGCCAAGACTCTGCCCAGGCATGGATCCCAGCGGAGCCAAAGCTCTCGAGGGCCCTGCAGGCCTTGCCTCCCAAAGCAGCAGCCCAGCAAAGGCAGCACTGCCAGGCTGCGGCTCACATCATGCTCCGCGCGCACTGCTCCCCTGCACAGGGCTGGGGGCACAGCTGGCTCCTGCGACAAAGGGACTGCAGAGAAAAGCCCATGGAGAGAGGGCCAAAGAGCTTTGCTTCAGGGCAGAGCCTTGCTCAGTGCCTTAACCTGTGCCCACGCTTCCCTCCGAGGGACCCCCTGAGCTGCACTGTGCTCTGGGCTGCTGCAAAGGGCCAAAGCGGGGGCTGCACGGTGCTTGGCTCCTTACCTCCAGCGAGGAATAGTTGGCCAGCAACTTGCTCAGCCTCCCAATCCTCCCCACGGCCCTCTCACGCACAGCTGCTCTCTCCGTCTTGGTGAAGGGCAGCAGCATCTGCAAGGAGAAAGGCTACTGCTCTGCCCGGGGAGCTGACGCCCACTCCAGCAGAAGCAGCTCTGCTAAGCGCCTGCCTGCAGTCCTACAGTGCACCAAGGCTTCCTCGGAGCTAGAGCCAAGCCTGGAATGGCCTTCCTGCCCCTACAGGCCCCAGCCTGCAAGGCCCACCTTGCCCTCAGGCAGCCAGCCACACCTAAGCCCCCTCCCAGCCTCTGCTCCTGGCCATGCACATGGCCCCGGGTGCCCTCTTCAGGATGGCAGGCCTTTCAGGCCACACCTTCCCTAGGGGTCTGCAGTGGGCAGCCTGGCCTCCGGCCTCCTGGCATGGCAGAAGAACCAAGCTTCCGGCCTCGGCTCCCCTTGCAGCACGGGCAGCTCCCAGTGGGTCTCTGCCCCATTCCGATCTGGCAAGGAAAGCACAAGGCACGCGGAGGCAGGGGGGCAGCAGCACCAGCTGCCATCAGTGCAGTGCCTAGAGAAGAAGGGTGACATTCCTCCCACTGCTTTGGTGCAAGGAGAGCTTTGGGGGCAGAGGTGGCCCAGGAGTGCTCATGGGGGCAAGGTGTTCCCAAGAGCCTGGAGGATGTTTGGGGTGGGAAGGGACTTGGGCTGTAGCCAGGGGGCACTGGGCTCACAGAAGAGCCCAGTGGGGAACCTCCGCTCACCCAAGCGAGAAACGCCCCCTGCCTGCAGCGTGCTGCCTGTACATGGCACTCGGGGGGGGAATGTCCACTCGAGGGTGTCACTTCCCTCTGGGCTGAGGAACAGGCCCAATGCAGCCCACTCTTTGCAAATGCCACACCTGCAAGATCTTCTGCAGCTCCAGGAGGCTGGAAGTGGCCGACTTGAGCACCAGCACCTCCAACATGTTGTCCATGGCATCGAGGGTCTGCAAGGAGGACAGGGGGCTGGGGGCTGTGGCATTCCTTCCCCACTGCCTCTGACCCACAGCAGACTCAGTTGAACCCCTGCTGCCCAGCGAGGACACCCGCTGCCCTGCACGGGCCAACGAGAGGCCTCAGGGCAGGAGATCTGCTGTGCACGGACCAGCCCCTGGGCACTGCCCATGGCCCAGCCCACGGGAAGGGCATGAAGGCAGGAGGGTGGGAAAACAAAGCTGAGATCCTGCCCAGCCTTGGAGCTGACAGTCACCTCTCAGCACAGCGGAGCCAGGGGCAAGCCCAGAGGGGCTGGCGGGCTCCCTGTAGCTCACCCAGCACCTACCTTGGAGTAGAGGGACATGTCCACGGTCTCCATGTCTTCTCTTGGAGGAAGCAAGAAGACACTCTTGAAGCAGGCATGGAGAAGGCTGCTCTTTTTGCCCTCCAGAACCGGCTCCACTGCACTGCAAAGAGAGAGCGAGAGAGAGAGAGATGCCTGTTGGACACTGGTGCTGGGAGCAGTGCCTGGATGCCCTGGGGAGGTGGCTGTGGGCCGCTGGGGCAGGAGTCCCCCGGCTGCTACAGAGAGCACGTGAGGGAGCCCTGCAGGGAGGCACCTCCTCCCTCCATGAACTGGCCCAGGGCCAGAGGAGAGCCCAGGCAGCTAGGCCTCCCCCCTTCTCTACCACCTGCCTCCCCTTCTGCACCACAAGCCAAGGGGCCCTGGGGAGCTGCAGCAGGCAACCCTCTGCCCTCCCATCTGCCCTACTGACAAGCCTACTGACAAGCAAGAGGAGAGCAGAAGCGCAGCAGACAGCACCGCCAGCCTCCTCCCACCATGGTGCACACCTCCCAGCCAGGGACGGTGCCATCAGGCACATGCTGTGCACAGGTCCTGGCCAAACCAGGGGCTCTGCTAGCTACCTCATTGCCGTGATAGCAAGCATGGCTTGCTGGCGCACCGCTGTGCCCAGGCGCTCCAAGGGCTCCTCTTCCAGCAGCACCTGCACAGCACAACCGGCAGTCAGCGCGGCAACTGCCATCACCCAGCACCAGCAGACCCAGGGCCCAGCTGGCCTTGCCCCTGTCCTCACACCTGCTGCCTCTCCCCTCACCTCGATATGCTCGGCCAGCTCGTGTCGGCAGCAGAACACCTCCAGGCCCCAGGACAAGGTCTTGGCGCTGCTGCCTCCACAGAGGGTGCCGATGGACGCTAGAAACTTCAGCTTCTGCGCCTCTTGCTGACAGACGGGGAAGAGAGACAGAGTGAGTGCGAGAGGGGACAGGAAAGGCCAGCAGGACCAGAGCAGCCAGGGGGCTGCAGTGCTGGGCGGGACCCCGGACGGCAGCAGCTCTGCACAGCCAGCACCTCCCCAGCAGCCTGCCAGCAGACATGGGCGGACCCGCAGGGAGACCCAGGCACAGCCCCCATGGAAACGGCTGCACTTACCTGTTCTCGGCCACCCACAAAGGCCTGGATGAAGTCCAAGGCTTCCTCATCCTCTCTGGACAGCTCGGACCAGCTGCTGATGGAAAACCTTGCACCTGAGAAAGGAAGAGAGCCAGGAGCACTGCAGAGATGGAGGGCAGGCAGCAGAGAGCCGCGCAGTGAGCTCTGCCCGCCGGCCAGCCATGGGCCTGCTCCCGGGCACGCAGTCTCCCCCAGGCTGCTCAAGGCTGCACGGTGCCCAGCACATGGGCTGCCCTGCTGCAGCCAGCCAGCCAGGGCAAACCTCAACCGCACCAGGCTGGGGAACGTGCTGCCAGACGGGCAGCATCCCTCCTCCTGCCACGGAGCTGCCGCTCGCTGCCCGTCCCAGGCAGCAGGAGCTGCGTCCATCTGCGCTCTCCCTCCTGGGCGCATGCTGCGCTGGGGCCAGCTCCCAAGCCCCGAGCGGGCCCTGGCATCCGGGCACCGCTGTGCCACCACCCCGGGCACCCCGACACCACGTGCTGGGGACATGGGAGCCCGGCGCAGAGCAGGGTGCGCTTCCCGGCCCTCACCCCAGCCCGGCCCAGCCCCACGGGGGCTCACTCACCTCTCCGCCACGCCTGGGACTCGAACCCCTCCAAGGGCCTCGAGGCAGAGCTGCTCTCCTCGGCAACCCTGTCCTGCTCCTGGGATGCCCGGCGCGGGCAGCCATACTCCTGCTCCCAGGCCACCCGTGGGCGGCTGGGGGGTCTCTCCGCCATCCTGCGGCACGGAGCAGAGGCAGGAGGGGGACACTTGTTTAATGCAGAGCTGGGGAGGGTCCCCACGGGGGTGGGGGCAGCGCAGTCAAAGGTCCCCGCGCCCGTCCCGGCCCTGGAGCCAGCTCTCCTGCGCCTCAGCCCCTGCCGCAAGGTCCTGCCCCCGCCACGGCCGAGGGCCCCCGCAGCCCCGTGGCACTGCCGAGCCCGGCCCCGTCGCTCTCACCCGCAGCAGGAGCTGGCAAGGCCTCGGCAAGCGCCTCGACTCCGCGGGGCTGCCGGGGCGGCAGGGAAAGACGCGGCTGCGCTCGGGGGCTCCTCCTCGAGCTCCACGCGCTCCTGCCCTCTCCCGTCGCCGTCCGCCCGGACACTGCCCGCACCTGACAGCGCCGCCGGTGTCACAACGGGGGGGGTCACAATGGCCCCGCCGGGGGCGGCTCTGAGGTCACCTCTGCTGCGCGAGCTGCTCCAGCAGCAGCAGCCGGCGCCGCCAGGGGCTCCAGGGCCGCAGCGCGGCCGCCCCGGGCAGGAGGGAGCTGGGGCAGGGCAGGGCGAGGCAGCTCGAGGGGCCGCGCGCGGCTCCCCATGGCCAGCTCCCTCCTCTTTCATCCCCGGCTGCCCACGCCTGGCCGCACTCACCTGCTCACCACTAACCACCAGCACCACCTCAAAACCTGACCCCACCGTACCTCTTGCCCCAATCCCCTCCTCTCATCCCTCACCCCAAACTCTAACCCTCCAGCCACAACCCAGACCTCCAACCCCTTTCCCTAACTCTTGCTCCAGCCCTCACCGGCATCTCCAACCCTCAGCCCTAGACAACAAATGCTAGCCGTCACCCCAGCCCTCACCCCTGCCATAGCCCACTCCCCCACAAAGCTAGCCAACGCTCACAGCAAGCACCAGAAACCCGCAGCACAACCACCAAACCTCGCCCCACGCCTCACCCAACCCCTCACCCCATGCAGCCAGCTCTCGTCCCCAGCCCTGCCCTCAACACCAGCCCCCAAGCACCAACCCCAGGGACATGCCCGAACCCCCACTGCCAGCCCCAACCCCTTCCCCAGCCGCCCTCCCCCTCGCACCAGCCCCCTACCCTGCAGCCCCGCCGCTCACCCTCACGCTCCCGCCGGGCCCCCTCGCGCCCCACCCCGGCAGGCAGAGGAAGGGCAGCACCGGGCCGTGCTGGGGCAGCTGAGCGTGGCAGGCACCGCTGCAGATGCTCTGCTCCAGCCCCGCTCCAGCAGGGGCACCTACAGCACGTTGCCCCACACCAGCACAGGCGGCTTTGCAGCTTCTCCTGCAGCGGAGACTCCACAGCCTCTCGGGGAACCTGCTCCACTGCTTAACCGCCCTCGCGGGGAAAAAGCGCTTTCCTGCGCTCAGGGGGAATCGCCTGCTTCGCCATTTTGGGCCACGGCAGCACCCAACTCCTGGGCCGGGGCCGGGGCCGGAGGGGCGGAGGGGCGGGGCCATGGCAGGGACGGGGCGCCAGCCGGGCCCCCCGCGCCGGCACAGGGAGCGCAGCAGGCTGCTGGGGCGCGGCCGTGGCGCAGACGCCCCCGCCGCACGCCCCTCGCCCACGGGCCCCGCCCGGGCCAGCCCCGGCCCCCGCGCACGCAGCAGGCCGCCGCCGCCGGGCCCTGCGCCACGCTGGCCCCGGCCGCGGCCGCAGGGACAGCCCGCCGGGCGGCCGTTGGGCGGCCTGCGTGTCGCTCACGGCTCACCCCGCCCCTCCCGGGCACCCATTCGCTCGCTGCCTCCCCTCGCTCCCCGATTGGCCGGGCGGGGGGCGGGCTCTCCACCCGCCCGCGGCAGCTGCTGGCGCCAGGAAGAAGCTGCAGCTCCGCTCTGTGGAGAAGAGGCGGCTGCAGAGAGCCGCTCGCTCTGCCCGCAGCCCCGCCGCCTCCGGGCAGCGTTCTCCCGCCCGGCACCTGGCCCCTTCTCTGCACGGCACAGGTTATTGGCCTTGCCAGTTCTGCTGGCCCCCGGGGCCGTGGCCGGGCTCCCAAGTGGGCGGAAAACCACACGGACGTCGGGCAAAGAGCTGGTGAGCAGCCTGGACTGCTTCAGGCTGGAGCACGTTGTACGGCGTAGAAATTATGCCCTCCACTCCTGCAAGTAGGAGGATGTTGGCCCGTTCAGCTGGCACGGTTGGAGCTGGAAAAGGATGCCTGCCCGTTGTCTAAAAGAAATTGTTGTAAAACCTAAAACCTTTTCCCTGTGTTTTACAAAAGCAAAACAGCTAACCTCGTGTGAACTCAAGGAGCAATTTCTCTGGGAGGACTGTATGAAAACTGAGGGGTTTTTTTTGTTTGTTTTGAGGAGAAAAGCACTCTTTCTTTTCCAAACCCTTGAGTTGGTGTTCTTTGACCTTCATATGTGAGTCGATTTCAGCCTAGAAGGCTCTTTTCCCACCGGTAGGTGTTGACGTTGACAGAGGCACCGCTGTGCTTTCTAGTGTGGCATGCTAGCACCTATTCCAAGAAGTGGAACTCTCTCTGCTTATTGCGTTGTGGCCAAGCAATACATCCGCACAATGGAAGAAGGTTGAGGGCAGAAGCCTGGCTGTGACTGACCACAGGTGTTGCCAAGAAAGCTGGATGAATCTCAGCACAAAGGGCGCCACAGGCTGGCCTTTGTTTTAAGGCATGCCCTGGACTCCTGCAAGCACCTGAAGGCTGGAAATCCATCCTTCCAGGAGCAGAAACGATGAGCAGTAGAGGGAATGTGCTGCGCAGGTGAGCTGCAGCTGGTGCAGCAAGCATTGCTGGTTTGAAGCGGTGGCTTGCTCCTTTGCCCTTTCCCAGAGAAATGCAATCTGATAATGGATGACATCTGTAAGAACAAAGAACTGCAAAGGTGGAGTTCTTCCCGTGGAGTCCAGTGGACTTTCCACCTACCGTGTCGAGCTCAATGCAATGGGGGAGGAGAAAGATGCAATGGATGAGAGAAAGGACAGCAATGCAAGAGTGACTCTTCTCTCTTAGAATACTTCTAAGTGGGGATTGGATTTGTGGGAAGTCTGAAGTTGGCTACGTAAGTGACACCCTCCCACCATGGGAAGTGTCAGAGAAGGACATTGTATCTGATTTAGCTTCAGCTTAGTCTCAGGGCCTAAAGTAGATGAAGCCTGCGGGCCTCAAGGCCGAACTGTGAATGAACTTGAGAAACATTGCTGGCAATGTAGCTGCAAAACCATTTATGACCAGCTACTAAGGCTACAAAAGGGGCTAATGAGGATGTAAAATAGGATGCAGGAGACAAGATGGGATGCACGTGGGTTGGGGTTGACCTTGGAGGAGATAAGGGCCTGGGCTGTAGGCCAGGAGCTGTCCGAAGGAGAGAGAGAGCAGTCAGAAGGGGAGAGACCAGTGACTCAGAAAAGAAGACTGGAGGAGACTGTCACTGGCAGGTGGGGAAATAAGACTGCAAAGGGTCTGATTAGCCCAGAATGTCTTTGTTCAGGGTCCCTGCGTGGAGGCAGCCAGCTCCAGCTGTTACTTCCTGTACTGTCATTTATTCTTGTAATTCATGTCAAAGAAATAATTAATTCTGCTCCTATATGTGCATGAGACTCTGCTCCTCGGAAACCTAGGGTGGGGCCATGTCTACAACAGGAAGTCCCCTAGATGAGGGGTTTGTGTCAGTAGCTGCACAAATTCCTTTGCAAACACTGTCAAGGTCCTGGAGAATCACCGATCACAGGACGGCTGAGGTTGGAATGGACCTCTGGAGATCATCTAGTCCAACCCCCCTGCTCAAGCAGGGTCCTCCAGAGCACATTGCCCAGGACCCCACCCAGATGGCTTTTGAGTATCTCCAGGGAAGGAGACTGCACAGCCTCTCTGGGCAACCTGTGCCAGTGCTCCGTCACCCTCCCAGCCCAGAAGTTTTTCCTCCTGTGCACATGGAACTGCCTGTGGTTCAGTTTGTGCCCGTTGCCTCTTGTCCTGTCACTGGGCTCTACTGAGATCCCCTCTCAGTCTTGTCTTCTCCAGGCTCTACAGGCCGAGCTCTCGCAGCCTTTCTTCACAGGAGACATGCTGCAGTCCCCTCATCATCTTTGTAGCCCTCCGCCGGACTCTCTCCAGTAGGGCCATGTCTCTCTTGTACCCTCTTTCCAGCAGGTCAACCCCCAGCCTGTCCTGGGCCATGGAGTTCTTCCTCCCTAGGTGCAGGACCCTGCACTTGCCTTTGTTGAACTTGAGAAGGTTCCTCTCTGCCCATGAGGTTGTGATTAAACAAGGTTGTGGCTCTTTTTCTGGATGGTGGACGGGTGGGATGGCAGCAGGACGAGGAGTCATGAGAGGAGGAAGGGGAATTCCATTGACTTCTTCCCCTGGGTTAGGTTCTTGGGAGGGTTATTATTGTGGGAAGTGAGGACATATGCCAGTGACAGTCTCTTCCAGTCTTCTTTCCTGAGTTGCTGGTCTCTTTCCTTGTAAATGGATTGTGTCTACATCCCAGGACGGTTGCTGTGTTCCTGCTTCAAAGTGCCTTATCTTATCCGGAGGCTAACCGTGACCTCTGTCCATTGTGTTCTGTATGTTGGAGGGCTGATTCTGGCTGCTTCTGCAGTTGTTGCGTCAGCAGCAGCCCACAGGTTCGGTAAAAGCTTCGGCCTGCAGGCTTCAGGGCATTATTTTAAATAAAATAATTACTTATTTAAATGATTTTACAGCATAGAAACAGCTCGAAGTGGGTGCCTCTGGAGAAGGACACCGGACAAAGAAATTCTGGGGTAATTAGACCCCTTACAGTTTTATTTTCCCACCGGCCAGTGAAGGCCTCCTCCAATCTTCTTTACTGAGTCGGTGGTCTCTCCCCTTCTGATTGGTGTCTCTCTCCTTCTGACAGCTCCTGGCCTACAGCCCAGGCTGGATGCCATGTCCTTGTTTCTCCCAGGCCCTTATCTCCTCCAAGGTCAAGCCCAACCCACGTGCATCCCATCTTGTCTCCTGCAGTCTACTTTGTAGCCTCATGAGCTAGTTTTGTATCTTTGTCAGCTAGTTTTAACTGGTTTGGCAGTTACAACATTGGCAAGGTCACATCCTTCGCAAAGTTTCTGGAGTTCAAGGACAGTTCAGCCTTGAGGCCTGCAGGCTTCATCTACTTTAGGCACTGATGCTAAGCAAGAGTGAGACTTATGCGAAGCGGAAGCTAAATTGGCTACAATTTCCTTCTCCAACAGTCCTCCCTTGGTTTCTATGAGCACACCTGCTGGATACATATATTGGGGTAGAGTATTTGTGCACATCATAGAGGAGAATGTGAGGCACTTTTTCTCCTTTTTTTTTTTTTTTTTTGTGAAGTTTACCTTAGATTAAATAATCTAATGAAAAGGCGCCCAGGTGTTGCTGGGTTGTTAAGAAAGCCTTACTGCACGGATTTGGTTTGGAGACTCAAGAACTGAGATGCAGCTGTGCTTTTGCAGCCGGGCACTAATTCGTGAAGCACAAAGTATAGGCATTCCTCTTTTTCGATTGTAATCCCGTTCCCAATAGTGCGTTATGACAAACAAGAAGTTACGTTACCATTTTTAGTTATTGAAGGCAGAACACTGAAGGAGATAAGCCCGCCTTAACTAGGATAATCCTTCTGTTAAGCAAACATGAAGATGGTACTGCTCTTTTGGAAGTTTGTCTGCAGCTCTTGAAAAAGCAGGTATCTCCCTAAGAGACAGCATCTCGAAGATGTACACAATATGCTAAACATTTCTCTCTCCTCAGAGTTTCTGGATTCCCCTGTCTCTAGTCATTGTGAATACTGTCCACCCTCCCAAGCTGATCCGCTTGCCTGGGGGCTCCTTACTCCTGGGGGCCTTCTTGGACAAAGGGGACATTCTCTCTGCATACGTCCTACATTGCCACAGAAATAACATTCCGGTCCCTCACTGTCTGCCCATCTTCTCCTGTCCCCTTCTCGTCCTTGCCCTTGGCATTGCCCTAGCCTTCCTCGGCCTCCTCTGTCTCTTCCTCTACCCCTTCCTCTAATTTGCAAGTTCCGTGCTGAAGCTGCTGCTAAGAGATTAGCCTCTTCTTGGTTTTCCTTTTTCCGTTCCTTTGCTTGCTTCCCTTGCTGTTTCTCCTCTCGCCCGTCATAGACCAATACTGCCACGCTTAAAATCCTTTGTGAAGTTTCTCCTTGCCACCCTGGCATGTGCTCCTTCAACTCTTTTGGGCTATCCGGAGCGGCCTGATGGACAAAGACACTAATGGCTAGTGCATCATTCCAATTCTGGAAAGTCCTTCCCCCATAGTTCAACAAGGCTTGCCCTAGTCGTCCCCCAAAATCCCTGGCCTCTTTGTCCAAGCTCTGTCTACGCTCCTGCACTCTAGTCCAATCCACTCCTAGTTTGCTACATGCTCTAATAGCTTCTACCAAGTTCCGGAGTCCTGTCTGGCAAGCGACTCTGTCCCCTGCGTTATTGTAATCCCAATTTGGATCGTTTGCTGGCTAACGATTTGTGTTTCCCCCAGTCTGTTGTACAAACTTTGCCTCTTTATTAACTATTTTATCATCTCGCTCGTTTGGTCAGAACAACTCTCTCAAGAGCACTTGGGTATCCCGCCAGTTTGGTCAGAACAACTCTCTCAAGAGCACTTGGGTATCCCGCCAGTTTGGTCAGAACAACTCTCTCAAGAGTACTTGGGTATCCCGCCAGTTTGGATTATACCCAGTGCATATCTATTAGAAAACAGCTGAGCGCTCCTTTCCGCATCCTCCCTCATCCTGGGCATTTTGCTTGCCCACAATGCTCAGTCACTCGGACTCCAGGGTTGGCTAGTAAATACATGCAGTACCACGTGAGGGGGGTTAGCTCCCCCCCCCGCCCCCGCTGCACTCGCTTGTAGTGTTGCTGCATTAGGTAAAACATTAGCAACCATAGGATGGAGGCCTGCCACGGGAGGAGGGGAAGTCTGAGTAAGAGGAGGAGAGGGACAGATAGACAGATCTTCGGGAGGCGCCACCGGAGGAGTGTAAGGCGGAGCAGTAGCTCCTGGGGCGTTATTTGGGACACCTATATCTGCTGCAGCAAGAGTAGTTTTACAGAGGGTGCCGTTTGTCCTCCTTGGATCTCGCCGGTCCCACATCCAATTATCCCCACACATACCAATAATCCATTCAGTGAGGCTTTTCATCTTCCAATATAAGCTGTAGCAGAGCTCATTTCTTAGAATCGAAGGATCCTTCCTTGGGTTAACCCCCACATTAATTGTAAGATGGACAATCATCCTGACATAAAGGGACAGCTAACTAGCTAGGGATCGATTTGACTGTAACGGCTTTTTTCTCCTTTTTGTTCCTTTTCCTTTTCTAAATTTGGATGTTTGGAGCCAAGAGGGTGCAATGGTGGTTGGCTACACTGCCATCTGGGGTGCCAAAGTGCTGTGGAAACACTTTGATCCTAGGTTTCCAAGAAGCAGAGCCTCACGCACATCTAGCAGCAAAATTTTATTTCTTGAAATGATGGTGCAGCATAGTAACTGCTGGAGCTGGGTGCCTCCAGGGAGGGACCTTGAACAAAGGAATTCTGGCCTAATTAGACCCTTTACAGTTTTATTTCCCACCTGCCAGGGAAGGTCTCCCCCAATCTTCTTTACTGAGTCTTCTTTACTCTCCTTCTGGTTGGTCTTGGCCTTCAGCCCACACTGGTTGCCATGTCCTTGTTTCCCACAGTCCCTTATCTCCTCCGAGGTCAACCCCAACCCACGTGCATCCCATCTTGTCCCCTGCAGTCTACTTTTTAGCCCCATGAGCGAGCTGTGTATCTTTATTAGCTGCTTTTAATGGGTTTGGCCGTTACATGCTCAGCAATGATTCTGGAGTTCATGGACGGTTCGGCCTTGAGGCCTGCATGCGCAGGGTAGGCAGTGGCGATAGAAACAGAGCTGCATGTCATACCCCAGCTCTGCCCTTCCACCTGAGATGCAAGCCCTGAAGACAGCAGGGGCCTGCTCTTGCCCTGCGGTGACTGGAGAGGGCAGGGGAGGCCAAAGCTTTTCTCCCCCTTTCCCTTGGCTATTGTGGGCCAGCAGAGCAGTTGACGCTTTGCAGCAAAACCAAAGTGTGTCAGGCCGCTCTACGCTGGCCTGGCATATTGGAACGAGTGGACACCCCGTCCCCCCCAGGACAAGCCAGATTCATGCAGGCAGCAAGTTTTGCCCCTTGCCTTTGGCTCCCTAAAAAAAGAACACTCACTCCGGCTGAGGAAACGGGGCTGTATCTTTGCGGGAAGCCCAACAAAGCCATGAAGCGGTAGCACAACAGGGGCTGTGCTTGAGGAGTCGAGCTGTCCTGGGGCTGCGGGAGATGCCAGCAATGAGCCAGACCTTCCAGCACACTTGCGTGTGTGCGTGGTGTGCAGCACCATGGCATTGGCACAGCTGCGTCAGCTCTGCTCAAACAGAGTCACGTCCTGGCAGGAGGGTGCCACCTCGCCCATGCTCTCGGGAGCCAGGGACACAGTGCTCCGAGGTGGAATCTTGATGTTCTCCTTGGCACCCTCAGGTTCATGATGGTCTGTGACACCAGGCAACGGACTAGAGGTTCCGCATCATTTTCCAGGGGCTGGAGGGCTGCGAGAGAAAGGCACCGAGCTGAGAACAGACTCCCACCTTTGCAGAGATCCCAGGAATCCCCCCCCAGGCAGGGCCAGCCCCACTCAGCTCTTCCCATGCGGAGGAGGCAGCAGGTAGGACAAATGGATCAGCTGGCACTTGCAGGTCGGCCAAGCCCCAGATGCGCCCCAAATACCCCCTGCTCTCCCCCACATAGGGACACAGAGCCTTCCTCACCTGGGGCAGGCCAGTGAACTGCAGCTCACTTCCCAGCCTCCTCCCTCCTCCCTGCCAGGGCTGCCTGACACAGCGCTGCTCTCACTCACCAGTGCACAGCTCCTGCACCTTCTCCTTCCTCCGCTTCTTCACTTGCTGCCCGATGAGCCCTAGGCAAACACCTCCGCTCACCCCTCATACTCCCCAGCAAGCCCCCAGCAGCACAGCTCCCATCTGGCCTTGCCAGCTTGGCCATGCAGCCTGCTCCCCTTGGGCAAGGCTGGCCCCAGCCCCGTCCCCACGGTGCAGGACCCAGGGACAGTGGGAGGGACTGAAGACCCTCCTGTGTGCCCGTCTGGGTGGGCAGGCATGGCCCTGGGCTTGTGGCTCACCAATGAACCTCACAGCTGCCTCCCGCAAGGATGCGTCCGGGTTCTCCAGGTAAGGCAGGCTCTGGCGCAGGTGTTGCTCCGCTCTGCTCCTGTCCCTCAGCAGCTGCAGACAGCACAAGGACAGGGGGTTGGCACCGAGCCTCCCCAGAAGGCCAGGCCTGTCCCTCCTCCCAGCTCCGGCCTCCTCTTCCTTCCTGTCCACGCCTCCCAGCTAGAAGCTGGCTGGTAGCCAGGTTCAGAGGGAGCAGAGGGCAGAGCGGGGCCTGCGGGTGCTGAGATCCCCGCCATGCTTCTGCCAAGGCCCAGCCAGGCCAGGGGCCCCTTCAGCACCCCAGCGGGCACTTAGAGTAGAGGGCTCTGGGCTGCAGCAGTGCGTGAGGGGCACAGCTGTGCACCCTGCCCACTGGCCATGGCGGCAGGCCTCATCCCGCCGCGGCCCCGGGGGCTTTGGCCACGTCCTTACCACGCACTCCCCGATCTTCCATGTCTCCGCTCTTCTGGCCAGCTGCTTGAGCTCCTCCCACTTGAGGAACTGTGCAGCGCTCACCAGGGCTTCCTGAGAGGCCTGCAGAGCAACAGAGACCAGGAGATGCCACCGCAGCCACGGCAGGACACCCTGGGTCCCCCTCGTCTTGGCAAGGCTCCCAGCCTTTCCCAGCCCCAAATGGCACGACGCAGCGTGCCACTAGGTCTGGCCCTCCCTGAAGGCAGAGGCAGCTCTGCCTTGTCCTTTGGCACACAGGAAGCTGCACCTCATGCTGCCATGCGTTCCAAGGCACACTTGGCAGCAGCCCTTGCCTTGCTGCTCACCTCCACCCACGGCATGTCAGCATTGCTTCCCCAAAACACTGCTCCCTACCTGGGCCACTCTCTGCACCTTGTCACTCATGTGGAGGAAGAGCGGCACCAGGCTCCTCTGTGCATGCTGCTTCAGGTTCCGTTTGTTCTTCCCCACCACAATCTCCAGCAGGTCTTTGAAGAGGAGCATGGAGAGCTCTCGCACTCTGCTGTCTTCCTGCAGGCAGGGAGGAGAGGAGGGGAGGCCTCAGCAACGACTCCAGGAACGGGGCCCGGCAAGAGCGTTTGCCGTGGCAAGGCCTCGTCCTCTCCGGGCACAACTGTCCCCCAGCCCGGCCAGAGGTCGGAGCTGAGGACAAGCCTCTGCTGAGGCAGCCTGGACAATGAGGGTTGTCGGCAGCAGCACGACAAGCCTCCCTGGGCTCTGTCTCCCTCTCCCTCTGGAGGGAGCTTCTTGGATTTCCCGAGGCCTCCATCAGGGCCCCCGCACACAACAAGAGGACAGAAAGGGACAGCCCCGCGGCACGGCCTCTCCCTCGCTCTCTAGCCTGCTCCTACCTCTCTGCTCATCGCTGCCCCAGGCCACGGCAAGCGCCGCACACAGTCAAGCACGAGACGCAGCAGCCGAGAGCAGACAGGGGGCTGGTTTGCTCTACTCCCACAGCCCCGGACACCAAGGCCAGCACAGGGCATGGGCTGAGAACCACAGGGCAAAAGGTTTCCTGACATACAGCAGGGCCTGTGTGGGGACGTGCCAACAGGCACGCATGCAGAGGGGCACACAGCACCCAGACCACGCATACGGACCCCCGGACACACCAGCAGAGCCCCGGCTCTCCCATCAGCCTTACGTCATCAAAGCGAGGCAGAAGCTTCTCGGCCAGCTGCAGAACAATCGGGTTGGAGCCCTTCTGTTCCAGGTAGCTGAGGATGTTTCTCAGCAGCATCAGGCTTCCCACACGCACTTCCCTGCAAGCATCCTGCAGCCACTCCATGCTGTCTGGGAGCAGGCTCTGCATTCTCCTTTTCTGTGGGAAACACACAACTTTCTTTGTGGGAAGCAAGGCCAGACCCCCCCCCGCCCCCCGCCCGC
The DNA here is from genome assembly GCF_040807025.1 of Struthio camelus. NCBI lineage: Eukaryota > Metazoa > Chordata > Aves > Struthioniformes > Struthionidae > Struthio > Struthio camelus. The sequence goes on along the minus strand of NC_090957.1, from coordinate 6,064,394 downwards.
CCAAAAGTGCTCTGCCTGCTCTTTTCCCATCAGGGCTCAGTGGCCAGGGCCAGGGCTCTGCACACACGCAGGCCTTGGGCACAGAGGCTGCAGTGCAGGGCACAGATCTCCAAGGGGGCCCTCAGCATGCACTGGCCTCTGTAGGGAGCAAAGCTGCTGCCTCAAGGCCCAGGAGCAGCTGGCTGCCTTAGCCCGGCCCTGTGCTCCAGCTCATTGTCCCTCTCCCAGATCTTCCCGCTGGGCACTGGTGCCTTTCTCCTTGTGCAGCACGGCCAAGGGCCTGGCATGACACTCGGGGCAGATGAATGGGGCAGCGGAGACTTGGGAGCAGCTACCACACCTCCGGATTGCCAGCCAAGTCCAAGCCACTCTCTGACCCAGTGTCTCCTGTCAAGCCCCAGGCTGCCAGCATGGCTTCACCCGCCTGCCCCCCTCCTCACCATCTTGGGTCTATTCAACAGGGCCACGAGGCCTCTGAACGCCAGTCTGCGCATCTCCAGGCTCTCACTCTGCGCATAACCCTGGACGAGTGGCAGGACCTCCTCATCCATGTCGGCAAGGTCAGGGCATTCCAGCAGCTGAAATGGACACAGCACTGAAAGACTGGCACAGCCGGCAGCACTGCCCGCAGCGTGCAGCTCTCCATCCCACCCACCATCCAGGGCAAGGGCACCAGGCCCTCACAAAGCTCAGCCCAAACACAGCAGGCATTGTGCAGACACCCCTGGGCCCTGCTCCCAGCCCTGCGCCTCACGGCACACTGCACACACTGCTCGCCTCCTCCTCCCGTCCCCTGAACCCTCCACAGCCTCTTGTTCTCATCCCTTGGAGGAGCAATTGAACACAGACAGCTGCCACAAAGCAGGCACAAAATACAAGTGCTTACGAGTGGTCGCCCAGCAGAAACGAGCCAAGGCCGGGGCTACTAACAGGAGCGTATGCATTGCCCCAGCTCCATTCACCAGCATCACCCCACACGCATGTGCACAAGCGAGCACAGCATTTAGAGGCCCCTCCAGAGAGGCACTGCTTGCCATGAGGCCCACCTCGACAAAGAAAGCCATGACGGGCAGCTGATGAAACTGGTCCTCCCTCCTCAGCAGCCTTGCCAGCTGGCGGAAGATCCAGCGACGCAGGTGACTGGCAGCCCCCCTCATTGCTCTGTCAGAGGCAAGAAGGCAGTGTTGGGCCTCAGCCGAGCAGGCAAACCTCCTCTGGCATCGCTCTGCTTGGCACGCAGCTCCTGCAGCCAGCGGCATTTGCTCATGGAGCACTGCTCTTGCCCTACCACACCTTGCCATTAGAAAGTCAGCGTCAGGCATCATTACGTTCCTTTTGGTGGGAGACCGGAGAAACAGCCTTCCTGCCCAGGCGGCATGGCCTGCCCACACATCCCCTCTCCTGCCCGCTTTGGATTCCTGTGCCCCTGGGCCCTCCCCAGGTTCTCCTGCGCGCGACCCTCTCCCACAGCTCCTAACACCACCTGCTCCCCCAGCAGCTCTCCAAGCTGGGCAGCATGGCAGCTCCCAGGGCCCTTCTGCTGGGCGAGCCCTTGCCACAAGGGCTGAGGCTGCAGCCTCTTTCTTGGAGAAGTGGCGTTCCCCCTCCCCCACCAAGAAGCACATGGGGAGGCACACCCCACAGCCAGGGAAGAGGTGCTGGGCCAGAGCAGGCCGGAAAGGGCTCTACCTGGCCAGCACCACCACTCCCTTCTGCGAGGTGTCCGCATGCAGAAATAGGTCCCAGCCGCCCTTCCTCTCAACAGCCACGGCTACGGTCTCATAGTGGGCGCAGCGCAGCAGACTTTTCATGGCCTGCACGGCGCACCTGCATGCAGAGCAAAGCCCAGGTCACACTGGCAGCCCGGCCCTGCCTCCAGGTGCAGCGCAGAGACAGGGCGAGCGGGATCGAGCACCTGACGTGGCTGGTGGGACGGGACTCATCCCGTTGGCATTCCCTCAAGAAGATATTTGCTTCCTGGTGGCTGAACTCTGCTGTGAAGACCATCTGCAAGAGCAGCGCCAGGAAGAGCTGGGGGAAAAACGCCTTCACCGCCTCTGGGCAGACGGGCTCCCGGATGATCTCACACAGTGCCCTCGTTGCCTGCAGAAAACACCCAGTCACACCTCTCACTCCCGAGCAGTCCCCGGCATGCTTCCACAGCCCTCCAGGTGGGAGGCTCGAGCACAGCCTTGGAGCATGGGAAGTGCAGCTGGAGGCCTCAGCCTGGCTGCCTGACCAGGGCCAGCGCCCGCAGGCTCTTGGGCCTCAGCTCCTGGTTGTACACAGTGAGCCTTCCTGCCTCAGCATGACCATCACCTCGGCAGGCTTCGTGTAGCGTGCACGCTCGGCCAGGCTCCCTGTCCCAGGCCGTGCTGCCTGCCCAGGTTTTGCAGGAGCCCTACTCCTGCCCCTCACCTTGCCCCCAACCCGACCCTGGCTTTCCAGCCTGCTGAGCGAGGTCGGCGGATGCAGGGACAGCGTCGGATGGAGATTTCCTGGGCATGGCCAGCCTGGCTGTTGGTGTGCAGAGAGGCCAGGCAGCACTTGGCAGCCCTGTGCACTGGCACAGTCGGAGGCCTGGCGCTGGGCATGTTGTAGCCATGGGCCCAGGAGAGGTCCCTGCTTGGGGGCACACGGGCAGCGGAGAGGGGGAGGGGGCCCAGGGAGGCAGGCACCAGCCTGGGGGCACGGGAGGCCTCGTCCCCTAACTCACGGCCAGCGGAAGGATGCAGTTGTTGTCCCTGTCGGAGCTGGACTGCTTGCGCAGTGGCTGCTCCTCCAGCAAGCTCAGCAGCTCCCGCAGCATGTCCGGCGCAAGCATCGGCTTATCCATCAGCACCTTCCACATGCTCACGGCAGTGCTGCAGGCCCAAAGCGCTCTGAAGTGAAAGCCCCCTGCCCCTCCATGGGGAAGTGTTAGGGAAGGACATTGTATCTGATTTAGCTTCAGCTTAGCATCAGGGCCTAAAGTAGATGAAGCCTGCTTGAGGCTTCAAGGCTGAACTGTATGAACTTGAGAAACATTGCTGGCAATGTAACTGCAAAACCATTTATGACCAGCTACTAAGGCTACAAAACCAGCTAATGAGGATGTAAAATAGGATGCAGGATACAAGATGGGATGCACTGGATGGGTAGCTGGACATGGTTTTGGCAATTGAGTGCAATGGGTACTACAGCCACAAAAGGCAGCATTTGCTGTTGTAATGTGACATGTGTTTTTGACCAAATTGCCGTGCAGACGTACTCGTTAACTTCTCCTATGCCTGAAGAAACAATGGCTAATTTTTGCACTGTTTCTTACATCAGGAACACTTGGAGGCAGCACAACGACACCGATCACTCTGTATCTCCCCTGATCTTGTGTCCAAGACATCCCCCTCCTGGTCTGTCGACAGCCCCTCCATGCGTACCCCGCTGCCCAGGACACCATGAGAGTGCTGGCCCTGCAGCCCCTCGAGCAGCTCCTGCTGCCCTAGGGGCAGAGCAGCCTGCTCTGAGCTGGTGCCCAGAGAAACCTGTTTGTTGTTTCCATTTTCTATGTCTGAATGCTGCCCTGCTTTTCTCCTGGGATGTCCCTGCTGCCCAGAGAGCCTTTCCTTGTCGGAGAACAACGGGAGACAAGCACATCCGATGATGATCAACAAGTCTCAGTTTATTCAGAATTATCTTATGACTTATATAGCAGAGTTAATTAGCTCATACATATTGCAAAAGCCAAGCTCCTTATAGGTGGCTACAGTAGAAGGCATTGTTATCTATTAAATGGATACAGTAGAAGGCTATGCATCTTTTCCCAAGACACTAGTAGCAAGTCATGTACCTTTCCCAGGACACTAGTAGCAAGTCATGTACCTTTCCCAAGACACTAGTAGCAAGTCATGTACTTTTCTCAAGACACTGGTATCTACATTATTTTCTAGTTTCTAAACCAAGGTCCTGCATTCCGTGTCTAGCTACATTTAAGCAGGTCTTGTGATCTTGTTGTCATGCCCCTTGTCACGTAGACACTATTCAATAATATCTTCCACATTTCCCCCGTCTTCCTTTAATAAAAACAAATTATTTTGTGTTTTATGGACCATGCGTATAACTATATTCTGTAGATAGGCTACAAAACAGGGTAAAAACAATATAATCAACAAAACCATCAATCCTATACCTATTGCATACATAATCATGGTCTTAAGCCAGGGACCAATACCGAGAGATGATAGCCAGGTATCAAGCGGCTTAGTTACAACAGTAATATCCTTAGTGTGATTCTTAAGCCATTGCAATTGCTTGTGAATTGATTCTGAATTAGAGGAGAGATTAAAACAACACATGCCCTCAAAATCTTTACAACCATGCCCATGAGCCAATAATAAAAAATCAATAGCAGCTCTATTTTCAAGTATCTGATGTCTGAGATTTTCCATGTCCTGTGCTAGTTCACTCAATATCTGTGTTGTTACGTTTGATTGCTTAACCATCCAGCATGCTAGTGTATTTATAGTACGAAGCGCATGAGCAGCACCTACCCCTGGAACAATTGACGCAAAAAAGTTAGCCGTGGGTCCCCAGAGTTCTACTTGATCACTACAGTCGGGTGTGAGGGTTGCTACAGCTCGCTTATCACGATGTGTCTTATTAAAAAGGAATTGTGATATTACAGTAACATTTGGTGCGAAAAGAGTCAATTTTCCCAGATAACATGGACCACCACGAGCATGCCTAGGTATTCCTTGCCATGCTCGATCACCGCAAATCAAATAGGTGTTGCCAGGCAATGCCTTTGCACTGTCATTAGCCCAAATCTTTGTGTCATTTTTTCCCCCAACCATAGGTTCTATAATCGCCACACATATATGTTTCGTTCCAAAAGGGATAGCTCCTGGGTGTAAGCCATAATGCAGGATCATTGACATTTTGCTTATAATCACCCAGTTCAACACATCCTGATTCATTTGCTGAACTATTCAACATTCTGCTACCTAAAAAGCCCGATTTCTTGAGGATCCCAGGGTAATGTTTTGTTCAATGCAGCTAATAATTTGGCTGTCCATTTACTGCTGTCATCTAACCTATTGCATGTGGCAGTGGATAGCTTTGAAAAATCAGTTGTATTATATCCGGGTATTCCAACCAAACATGTACGAAAAGGATCAGTAGCAGAAGCCAATGCTAAGCAAAAGGAAGTAGTATGCGTTTTGTTAGCCCATGTTACCCATAAGTTTGGTGGAGACTTGAGATACATAGCAAAAACGGTATTATACACAAATAAGATGCAGTAGATCCAGGACCACACGATCGCAGTAATCTTGGATCAGCTCTTCTTCAATCACCGTGCCTTTCTGTTGACTCCGTGGAACTTTGGGGATCAAGTACAGGTCTTGCCCATCTTGCAGGTATCCAAAGAGGTCCTGTAGGGGCAGAAACACAAAGATAGCCCCTCCCCCAAAATAAGACCTTTGCAGGTGTTTGCCGTACTCCTGTCTTAGGGTCCTTATTCCGTACCCATATGGTACTAGTATCTTGACATTCAGATGAAGAGCTAGTATGTACAACTACGGGTGGATACTTTGCATCTCCAAAAACACACAAATGGTTAATTACGAATAAGGTTTTCAACAATCTTGAATGCGGATCAGCGATCTCTGCATGATGTGCCAAATGCTGTTTTAGGGTACCATGTGCCCGTTCCACTATAGCTTGTCCTGTGGGGGAGTGAGGAATTCCCGTGACATGTCTTACTCCCCATGTCTTCAAAAATCTATCCATCCTGTGGCTAGTATAAGCGGGACCATTGTCCGTCTTTAACTGCTTTGGGACTCCCATGACAGCAAAACAACTAAGCACATGTCTTTCGACATGCAATACTTTCTCTCCAGCTTGTGCCGTTGCCCAAATACATTTACTATATGTATCAATAGATACATGCACATATTTTAAACGTCCAAAAGAAGAGACATGAGTAACATCCATCTGCCAAAGTTCATTTGAGACAAGCCCTCTGGGATTAACTCCCACTCCTAATCCGCAACCTCCATTATGGTTACTACAGATTGGGCAAGCTCGAACAATACTACACGCCTCCGCCATGGAGATCCCAAATTCGACATGCAGGCCTTTGGCATTTTGGTGGAAAACCGAATGGGCCTCTCTGGCTAAAACAGTTTTTGCAATGGGAACAGCAGTGAAAACAGAGACCAGCCTATCCGCCCTATCATTACCCTCTCCAAGTCCAATATTCCATTTATGACTTCGTATGTGGATTATAGAATAGGGATTTTTCTCTAAGCTTCACTGCCTTTCTGAGTTGGATAAAAAGCTCATGTAACCTCTTATTTTGGACGTCTTTGATAAATGCATCCTCGATTCGCTCAACAATGCCCGTTACATAAAGTGAATCAGTTACAATATTTAGAGGCCCCATCAAGTTCATCATGGCCCATACGACGGCAGTCAGTTCCATGGTCTGTAAAGTATCCTCCTGTCTTGCGTGTAACAATTCCTGTTTCCATGAACCGTTGTCTTGCCATGTAACGGCAGCCCGTTGCGATTTACGTCCTGCATCAGTATATGCTGTTACCGCGTCTTTTATAGGGTTCTTTTCTCTTTTTGGGCATGTCATCCAGTTCCATTGCCCGATCCATCGTAATAATGGGGACTCAAAGCTATTAGTCTCAATCACACAACCAGCACCAAGCAACGCCTCTTGCAAATGTTCACTATTCTGTAGATACCATTGTAAAGAGTCTTTTCTTTGCATGGGTAAATATATTGTGGAAGGCTGGCAGCCTTGAACTTGTAAAATTCTTTCCCGTCCTCGTTTTATCAAATCCGCCAAAATTTCCACTTGTTGTACCAAGGTTTTAGCCTGCTGTAAAGCAGGGGATACCCATTCAAGAATACCCAATTCCCCCGTTTTCTTTAATTGCATGAGAGCTCCAATCAGGTACCGATGCCCTAACCACACAGCAAGATCAATCGGAACAGTAGCATCGAGTCGATGTACATGTCCTGTAATAGCACGTTCTACAATTTGCTGTATGAGAGTTTTCTGATAAGGGGTAACTCTAAGTTCTTTCGTAGGGTCCGTACCTAGCAATTCATTTGGTATACCCACTATGGGCCGTAGCCACTGCAAGTCTCCTAAAAATCTTTGTGCATCATTAAGAGTCCGTAGTCGCGACTGCAACTGTAATTTCTGAGGGGACACAGTTTTGTCAGTAAGCACCCATCCTAAATATTTCCATGGTGACGACTGTTGAACCTTATCTGAAGAAATTACCAGATTAGAACATTGTAACACTCGTTGGATGTGTTCAATCTGCTTGTCAGAAAAGGGGCGCAGCTTGAGCTATATCAGATTGAGATATATCAATCATGTAGATTGAGATATATCATCCATGTAATGATAAATTATAACATGTTTCCATTGTTCTCGTAAGGGCCGTAGTGCAGCAGCTACATATAATTGACACAAGGTGGGGCTATTACGCATACCCTGTGGTAATACTGTCCATTCAAATCGTTGATCTGGGCCCTCTCTGTTAAGGGAGGGTAAGGTAAAAGCAAACCGTTTTTGATCCTGAGGATGTAAATCAATTGTAAAAAAGCAATCCTTTAAATCAATACTTAGCAGAGACCAACACTCTGGAATCATGGCTGGATTAGGTAGCCCTGGCTGTAAAGCACCCGTCGGTTCCATCTGATTATTAATCTCTCTCAGATCATGTAACAATCGATATTTACCTGACTTCTTTTTTATGACAAATATTGGAGAATTCCATGGACTAGTGGACAAACGTAAATGACCTTGTTGAAATTGCTCTTTGACCAATTGATGAGCATGAAATAGACTTTCCCGTTTTAGTGGCCATTGCTTAACCCATACCGGTGTGTTAGTTGTCCAAGTAATGGGAATTGGGAAAGTCCAAGCAATGGCTAATAGGCCAAAGGGTGCTCATTCGTAAGTACAACCGCCAACTGTGAGAGTATATCCCTTCCAATTAGACACTGCACAGTTGGTGGTAGTTGTACCACAGAAAACACAGCAGAAACTTGACAACCCTCCAGCTTTACTTTTAACGTAGGTGTTCTCTGAGCAAATGTCATACCCCCAACTCCAGAAACCGTAGTACCTGATGGAAACAGGGGCCATCCTTGGGGCCACTGTGATGGAGTAATTATACTAGAATCTGCCCCAGTGTCCAAAAGGGCCATAAGGATCAGTTCTTGATTGTCATAACCAATCTCAACCTTGTGTCTAGGTCGATCATTTAATGTCAAGGTTAAAAGAGTCAGTCCCCCTGAAGAGCCGAATCCTTCATCACCTCGATCCTTATCAGTTAACGACGGCATTCCCTTTGTAAGTTGTTCCAATGGGATCAACTGAGCGATACGTTGTCCATTGGTTATCCGTATGGGAGGAAAAGGGGTATATAACATTATCATTATTTCTCCGGTGTAGTCAGCGTCAATAACGCCAGGTAAAACAAAGAGTCCCAGCATTGATGCCGATGACCTGCCGAGTAATAATGCCCCCACAAACTTATTTTGAGTCACCACAGGACCATACACTCCAGCGGGAATTCGATGTGGCTGAGTATTTAGGAGACTAATGTCTACAGCGGATGCCAGGTCAAGTCCGAGACTCCCTCTTGTTGCTGGTCTGAGGCGGGAGACGCTACCTGCTGTGCAGCAGCTACTTGTGTCTGCACGCGGCTGCTCCGATTTGCGCTCCCAACGGAGTTTCCCGAACGGCGATGACAGGCTCCCGTTTTATGATTATCCGAACGACACTTGACACACCACACACCGGAGGCAGTACACTCTTTGCGAACGTGGCCCAGAAGGCCACACCGAAAGCACCTTGCTCGGCCAGTCCCCGGGGACGTCTTCTGTCGAGTAACGACCGACGCTTGGAGGGGTGCAAGAGCTGCTAACACTTGAGTCTGAGATGCCTTAGCTTGTTCTTGTAACCCAACCCCCAACTGCTTTATAGCCTCTACTACTAAAGCTTGAGGTCCAGTGGGCACCTGAGCCATCCTTTCTAATGCTTCCTCTATTGTCCAATTGGCACCAAGAGTGCTCAAAATATTACGAGTAGTAGTATTACAATTTTGTAAGGCACACTGTTTTAACAAGGTTCCTCGCATATGTTCAGGAACCCCAGCTCTCTCTGTAGCTGCAGCAGCCTTGTCTATGAATGCCCCAAACGTTTCGTCCCTGCCTTGTTTTATACCCATATAAACTGGAACGCCCCCCGGTTCTTTCACTCGATCAATAGCTCTCCTTACTAGTTGCATTGCCTCGCTCAACTTATCTGCACCTATCATTGCTTGTGCTTCAGTGCGTAAAAACCGTCCAAGTCCCATAAGTTCCTCTACAGTCACTCCCTGCAACGGATCCCCAGGCTGTCTCTGAATTGCAACGGATTCATGCACTAAACTCTGCCAATGAGCATTAAACAACAATTGCTGATGCTGGGTAAATATCAATCGAATTATCCCTCGGCAGTCAGCAGGTAATAAAATTTGTGTACTCCAGATATAATCTAACATTTGTTTCGCTGGCTCGCTATGGACTCCAAATTGACTGACCGTGGCGCGCAATTGGGACAATAATTTCCAATCCAAGGCTGAAATTGTCGCTTGCACACCGCCTCCCGGAATTGCTGGAATGTGACAGGACAGGCTAGCTGTGCAGCCACTTGCAATACCTCTCCATCCCCCCGCTCCAGCCCTTCCCGAGCTAGCACAGCCCAAGCTTCTCTACATTCCTTTGCCATAGCCTCAGCCAGGTCCGCTTCCGCCCCTGGAGTTGGCTCCGACAGAAACGGATTAGTAGGGCTGCTTGATGTGTCCTTGGGAGCAAACTCGCTCTCGGGGGCTGAGGGTACAGAAGGAGGAGGTTTAAATCCATCAGTAGAAGGAGGAGGCGATGGAGGCAAGTATACGGTAGACACACTTGGGGGTAAGGGGGCATCTCGCGGCCAGTCAATCCCGTACGTCTTATTCTTTTCATGAGCAGCAGATGCCTGTTCAGCCGCCCTCTGTTCTGCCTGATATCGTAATAACTCATTATGTACAGCCCTCCATGGTTTTCCAAATTTCTTGGCTGACTTATCCCCATCAATTGCAGCCTCCCATAACCTATCACCCAATTTACACCACTCAGATAATTCGTGAACAGTATGCGGGTTCTGAAAACAGCCCTGGGAGTGCCCATAAGCTAACAACCCAGGAAGATCCTTTTGTAAATCGATCTCCCTAATTTGTCTCTTTTGTAAGAGACATGTACATAAATCATATGCTGCTTGCCTCTGCATACCTGAATATCGTCAGCGCGCGCTGTTGCAGCTCTCCAAGGTCTCGGCAGCACGTTTCAGCCGGGTACGCCGATGCGAACGCCCGGGGCTCGACACAGTTTTCTTCGCTGTGTTTTAGCCGTCCTCGCTGCAAAGGACCTGACCACTCGTTGCTCCGTCGTGGATCACGTCGGGGTCACCATTTGTCGGAGAACAACGGGAGACAAGCACATCCGATGATGATCAACAAGTCTCAGTTTATTCAGAATTATCTTATGACTTATATAGCAGAGTTAATTAGCTCATACATATTGCAAAAGCCAAGCTCCTTATAGGTGGCTACAGTAGAAGGCATTGTTATCTATTAAATGGATACAGTAGAAGGCTATGCATCTTTTCCCAAGACACTAGTAGCAAGTCATGTACCTTTCCCAGGACACTAGTAGCAAGTCATGTACCTTTCCCAAGACACTAGTAGCAAGTCATGTACTTTTCTCAAGACACTGGTATCTACATTATTTTCTAGTTTCTAAACCAAGGTCCTGCATTCCGTGTCTAGCCACATTTAAGCAGGTCTTGTGATCTTGTTGTCATGCCCCTTGTCACGTAGACACTATTCAATAATATCTTCCACATTTCCTCAGGTGAATGTGTGTGTGCTGGGCTAGCTGGCTGTTGCTGCACCCCTCCCAGGTGCTCCCTGCAGGGCCCCAGGCTGGCGGTGCTGCTCTGCAGAGCGAGTGGGCTGTGGGGCCCCAGGGCCACAGGGTGACTCCTGACTCAGCTCTGGCCCGTGCTGGTCAGGGCAGGAAGCAGACCCAGGCAGACATGGCTCAACATCCCTGATGCTGCTGGCACGTGTCTGTGCTCATGGATGGTGCTCAGAGTGACCCCAGGGTGTTTGCAGTGGCACACGATGTGTTCATGTGTGCACTAGCTCCAGCCTGTGGTGTTTTTTTGAGGGTGCATGAGTCACTCTCCAGTCCCCCTTCCCTGTGCTTCCTGAGTCCCCACTGCCTCTGCTGGGAATGCAGAGAAACTCTGGCTTCCCTAGGCGTACCTGGACTTAGCATTTTACCTTTGGGTGACTGCATCATGGGCTGTCCCTCCCTTTGTGAAGCTCCGCTCACTGCCCACCCCCAGGCACACGCTGTCTCTGGAGATCCCCTGAGCTCTCCTGGTGGCTCAGGTTCCGCTCCAGAAGGATGGGCATCTGTCATCAGCACTGTCACCTGTGCGACAGCCCCAAGCAGGCGGTTCACCATCTCCACTAGCACTGGTCACTGAGAAATGAGTCGTGAATCCAGCCATTGGTCCCTACCACATCACACTGGGACTCTGAGCTTGTCCCCTGGAGGCCATGGAGTACACAGGCAGAGCAGCGGGCCCTTTTCTGGTGCAATTGCTGGGGCATATTTTTGACTCCCTCTTCTGAAGAAAAGCCAGACTTGAGGCACATCTCTGAGGATATCCCCTTTTATTTTTACCTGGTCAGCCGGTACTCACAGGAACACCCACGGGAACACAACCCTACAACCACCATGCGGAGAGAACTCTTGGGCTATATACACGCACACTAGAGCACAGCAGGACAGTGGGGAAATGAGGAGACCAACCCCCAAAAGAGAAAGTCCTTCTGCTGTAGGTGGGCATGTCTCCAGAAAAGCTGCAGCCCTCACACAAAGGTTGTAGTGAGGAAATGGCTGCTGTGGCAATGGGAGAACGGTCCTGAGGAGCACAGGGTCTGTCCCCACAGGCTGCTCCCACTCTGCTTTGAGCGTTGGAGCACAGTAGAGGGAAGGGACGAGGCCGTGGTGAATCCTGGCCGCCACCCTCACAGGAGAGGGGTGCGAGATAACACCCTGATTGTGGCCAAGGCAGCTGAATTGCCCTAATGCACATGGGACACAAGGCCTCACCCTGTCTGTGCTCATCTGAGCCTGACTCTGTTGCCATGGGCACCCTTGGTGGCAGTGCCAAAAGAGGGGCTGCAAAGGGAAACACTTACACTCCTTACACTGAGGGCATCCGAGGGAGCTCAGGCTAGCAGGTTCTGAAGTTCCCCCATCTCTGCTGATGAAGGGAGAAGCCTGGCTTCCTGCTTCAACAGGGTCTCTGGGTCAGACTTGGAAGAGCGCTTCCTAAGGATAAGTGCATTTTTTCTTTTGCAAGAGTGTAACAGAGAAAAGTGAGACAGGAAGAAATGAACAGCACTCATCTTTGATGCCAAATAGCCTTGGAGTGAGGAGTAGATGCACGTTGGACAGTTACTGGTGCTGGCATTGTAGCCAGTGAAGCAGTTTCCTGAGGGCATCCTTGGGCCCCTTGTTCCGCAAGCTGTAGCTGAGGAGGTTCACTGCTGGAGGCACCACCGCCTACAGAAGAGCCAGCACCAGATCCAGAGCTGGGGAGGAGGTGGAGGGGGGCTTCAGGTAGGCAAACACTGTAGTGCTGAGAGAAAGGGAGACCAGGGCCAGGTGCAGGAGGCACATGGAAAAGGCTTTGTGCTGGCCCTGCTCAGAGGGGATCCTCCGCACAGCAGTGGAGATCTGCATGTAGGACGGCACAGTGGAAACAAAGCACTCAAAGCCCAAACAAACACTAGCCGCAATAACCCCAGCTTCCCTGAGGGAGGATTCTGAGCAGGAGAGCCCGAGAAGCTGGGGAATTTCACAGAAGAACTGGCGCAGGACATTGCTTTGGCAGCTGCTGCCACTTTGACACAAGCTCTGCTGCCCAGGAGGGTCCCGTAGTACAGGGGTCTGCAGATGGCAGGGAAGCGGTTATGGGCCATGACAGTGAGAAGAGAACACTCTGGTGATAACAAGAACAGGAGCAGAAAGAGCTGGGCAGCACATCCTGAATAGGAAATAGGCCTGGTGTCCCCGAGGGAATTGGCCATGGATTTGGGGACAGTGATGGAGATGGAGTCAAGGTCAAGGAGGCAGAAGCTGAGGAGGAGGAAGTACCTGGGGGTCTGGAGGTGCTGGTCGCAGGCTACAGCTGTGATGCTGAGGCGGTTGCCCAGGAGGGCAGGCAGGTAGATGCCCAGGAAGAGTGTGAAGTGCAAGAGCTGCAGCTCCCGTGTGTCTGCGAACGCCAGGAGGAGGAACTCGTTGAGGGAGCTGCTGTTGCCTAGATGTTCTCTCAGGGGGACTGCTGGAGAAGGAAGAGATGTTGACAAGTTAGGACAGACTTCTATGAATAAAACTTTCTCCTAACCGTCTCGCCTGATCCCAAAATATACACACCTCTCTGCATGTAAGAAAACTCCTGTTATTTCCCTTGGCATAACCTTGATTAAACTACTCCAAGCCTCAGTAGTGAAGCCTGCAGGCCTAAGCTTGAACTTTAACCAAACCTGTGGGCTACTGCTGACACAACAACTGCAGAAGCAGCCAGAATCAGCCCTCCAACATACAGAACACAATGGACAGAGGTCACGGTTAACCTTTGAGAAGATACAGAACACAACGGACAGAGGTCTCGGTTAACCTCCGGATAAGATAAGGCACTTTGAAGCAGGAACACAGCAACCGTCCTGGGATGTAGACACAATCCATTTACAAGGAAAGAGACCAGCAACTCAGGAAAGAAGACTGGAAGAGACTGTCACTGGCAGGCGGGGAAATAAGACTGGAAGGAGTATAATTAGCCCAGAATGTCTTTGTTCTGGGTCCCTCTTTGGAGGCACCCAGCTCCAGCTGAAACAAACGATCGTATAAGAGTCTGACTCTGACTTAGTGGTGAATGCCTGCGGACCTTTATACCAGTTTGGCGACCCAGATGGGACCGAGGCTTCTCTGTTTGGTGTGACTCTGTGGAGCAACCGCTGGCAGCATATGTGTGAGTTCACCTTATGGATTGCTCCTCAGGGTCGCACTGATCAGGGATACCAAATTTCCACCACTAAGTATTTTATTTGGGGCTCGAGTCCCTTGAAAAAGGAAAAAAAGCAGGTTATCTGGGGTTCAAGTTCCTTGAAAGGAGGGGAAAAAAAAGAAGAAGAAAAAAGGGGTTGGGGGTTTGAAAAAGGGAAGAGGGAAAAAAAAGTGGGTTCAAGTCCCATAGTGTGCACACTGAAAGGGGTTGAGTGAAGGGGTTTGAGTTCTCCTCAAAAAAAAAAGCAAAAAAAAAAAAGCAAGAAATTTGAATTTGAGTTCTACCCCACAGATAAAACACCTTCCGGGGAGACTTCCCGAGACTGGGTGAGTACTACATTTTCTATGTTCCTCTAAGCTTTTACAATTAGGTGGAGTGGGAGAGGAGAAGAAAGAAACAGAGAAAAAAAAAAAGAGAAAGGAAAATAGGACCTGGATTAAGTGCCCCAAAGGGGACACCCTTGGCAGAAATTATTACTATTTGGAAACATATTGCAGGGATTGCAGGTATGTCATGGAGACAATGAATAATTTTGTGCCGGGAGGACTGGGCTTTTATTAGTCATGATGGCAATGCAGCCGAATGCTGGCCGGCAAGTGGTAGTTTTGATTCACAAGTATTAACTTTCTTACAGCACCAGCTTGAGGATCATTATCCTGGTCAACTGGATTACTGGTATGTGTGGGACAACTGGGCATATGAACGCCAGAAGGACAGCACAATCTGAACAATGGTGATGCATGCAGAAAGTAGCAGACAGCCAGTGCATGGTAGTAATGATAATGGCAATGGGAATGCTAAGAAGATTAGAAAGGTGAATGAGAATGGAAGTTATGAAGAATGTGAGGAAGGGAAAAATAATGATGAAGGAGGGGCTGCTTCCCCGTTGTCTCCTGCCCTCCCATTACCAACTGCGAATGCTGAAATACAAGCCCCCTTATGGGCAGTCCCAAAAGCTGGTGCCCTGTGAGAGGGGGGAGCAGGAGTAGCCCAAGTGTTTACTGCTCGAGTTTATGGACCCTGGGGACAGCAGGATTTGATTCTGTGGGGGCAACAGACCCCTCGGTTGCGGGAGGATCCTGAGAAGGTCATTCGAATTGTGAAAGGCATCTTTCAGGCATATGAAATACGCCTACCTGGGGAGATGTACAGATGTTAGTAGACACTCTGTTTACACCCGATGAGAAACACGCGATTTTAGCTGCCAATCAACATTAGGCAGAACAGGGAGGGGATCCTGAGGCTCGTACCCACCCTGGCCCACTATAGATCTTTGGTGGGATTATTGGAATGATGCGGATCACAGGCAGCTTAGACAGGCTCGGAGAGGATTGGAGGAAGCTATTAGGCTTGCAGGTGTTAGACCAGGGAATTGGTCAAGGGTAAGGGAATGTCAACAACAGCCTACTGAACACCCATCCGCATATCTGTTGCGTTTGTTTAAGCAAATGTGACTGTATGGGGGTGGAGTGGACCCAGAAGCTGAGGCTCAGAGATGATTAGTTGTGTCTACTTTTGTTGAT